>NC_056727.1:1227510280-1227815280 GCF_019279795.1 Protopterus annectens | reverse complement strand
ACATTGAAATGGCTCTAGTACTTATTAATACCCACCCCTCCAGGCATGTCTAAAGGTCAGTTCCCTGTGCTTTCTCCTGTTAACCTGTTGAACTTGGGCATCCTGAGGCAATGTAGCAACTGCCTCATGTACACCGATAAACCTTTCCTTTTACCTCCCAACACTCAGTTTTGCGAGAGATTAACTTCTGTATCCAAATTGAAAGCCACACACTCTCCAGCCAAGACCGGAATAGCTGGTCAGGAGGAGAAGGTCAACATTTGCACCACACCACATGGAACACACAGCCCTCCTGAACACACACCAGCACTGCCTTCACATAAAAACACAAACTGCACACCCACATTCGCGGAGGCAGTCAATAAAAATGTACCTAAACAGCAGAGTCCTCCAAGGCAGAAACACACTCGACCATCACAACATAACCCTAATAACGAGACACACAACTCTCCTAAACAGTGTACCACTCAACCAAAGCCCATAAGGTAAAACAGCATGCCCAGCACACTGGTCATAGGTGACTCGATAGTGAGCCACACTGATGTCCCACTCACTAGGTTAAATAAGGAGAAAGTAACATCTGCCTGTCAGGTGCCAGGATCCGCCATATAATGCACTCACTCAGGTCCATGAATAACAGGTACAACTATGACTCTGTCATTGTACATGTGGGTGTGAATGACCTGAGACATACCTCCCTGTACTACATGAAAAGAGACATGGAGGAGCTCTTGGATTATGTAGCCCAGGGAGGTACGAACCTAGCCCTGAGGAGCATCCTACCTTCACCCAGAATTATACCACAGTACAAGCAGAAAATGATTGATTTCAACAATTGGCTACCTATCTCATGTCCTTCTAAGGGGATCCAGTAGCTGTCTGCCTGGGATGACATGATTGACTGACCTCGAAGCTTTGCCAGAGATGGCCTGCATGTATCATCCCTGGGCTTCCAGATACTGGCCAAAGCCCTTGCCACCCCTATATTGCCTTTTTTAACTTTAACTGCTACAAATAAATGCATTTGGAGGGTCATGCTGCTCAACGCTAGAAATCTAAATCTCAAAATGCACTCTTTCTAAGGACTCCTTAAAATGGAGAACATTGACATTTGTGCTGTAACAGAGACCTGGTTCAAGGCAGCAGAAAGCACCCCTGCACTACCAGGCTATAACTCATTCCACACCTTTCGGCCCCAGAACTTGTACTGAAGCTCCAAAGGTGATGGTAGTGTTTCCATATTCATAAAGGATACACACACCTCCAGACTGGTAGCCCAATATTATACATGAGAGATGCTTCAGGTGCAGCTAACATTGTCTAAGACAGAGATTCAGATAGCCTGTTATAGGTCCCCAACCGTGTCCCAGGACACTCACTACACACGTAGTGGGTGACTTCAACTACTCCTCCATTAACTGGAAAAACTACTAGTGTACCAATACACTTCCCCAATGTTTCCTGGAATTCATTAATTCCAATGCCCTGGACCAGCTCGTTCTTGCCCCCACTAGAGGTAGCAACATCCTTGACCTGGTAATTACTAACATGGGCGACCTTTGCTGTACACCAATAGTCAACTCCCCCCTGGTTAGATCCGACCACAAAATAATCACCTTGGAAATCCACATCCCTCCCCCCGCAAAGGTAGCTACCATGAAAAACTTCTCTAAAGCTAACTTTGGGCTCCTAAGAACAGAGGTGGCTAACTTCACAGCACTCACTTAAATGGAGAATAGTTGCATGACCGCCAAATCATACACCAATGCACTGTACAAAGACATAGGAAGCCAATCTGGTGTTCCCTTGCCATAAACAAACACTACAACAGAAGGAGGAAACTGATGTGGAATAAGGTTAAGTCCCACGACTGGAAAAATTTCCTTATCAACCTCAACAAAAAGTTGAGATCCCTCATCAAATCCTCTAAAGCTAGTTATGAAAACAGTATTGCAGCAGATAGTAAAGACAACCACAAGGCCTTCTATAGTTATGTAGAGAACCTCCGCGGCAATACCCAGATTTGCTCTGAGCTACTGCACAATGGTACCTCCTATACCGAGCCGACAGATATTGCCAATATACTGGCCGACAGATTCGGTGCCAAACCCCCCCCCCCCCACACACACACAAAGGACCAATCACAATACCAGTAGATTGCCAGGCACCCAGTATTACTGCTGCACAGGTTAAAATAGTACTGTCCAAAACCAAGAATACATCTTGTGGAACCTGACAATATCCCTGGCTGTTGGCTGTGTTCTACATGAACTACAGAGTGAACAGGCACCTCACCTGTGTGCCCTGTTCAATTACAGCCTCACCTCAGGCTTTTTCCCTACCAAATTGCACACTGCTATAGTCATCCCTCTCCAGAAAGGAGGAGCAACTACAGACTTTGGGAACTATTGCCCCATTAGCCTGACAAGTCAGATATGCAAAGCTATGGACCACATCATCATCCTTGACCTGATAAACAAGGATATAAGGAATCTCCAAACTTTGGATCCACATAGTTTGGTTTTGTGAAGGGTAAACAACTTGGTCAACTTCTTTTTCATTCACCAGAGCTGTGGATGAAGGCAGTGTGGTTCATATAGCCTACCTTGATCTGGCCTAGGCCTTTGATACCATTCCCCACTCGGATCATAGAAAAACTCACTAAGCTAGGCATCAACCCCTATATCAGTAGGTGGGTTGCAAACTCGCACACAGATGGAACCCACAGTGTGAAAGTAGCTGACTCCAAGTCAGACTGCTGACCAGTCACGAGTGGAGTCCCACAGGGATCTGTCCTGTGTCCTCTCCTGTTTGGTATCTACTTCTCAGAAGTCCAGTCCAACATGAAGGGACTCTGGCTGACAAAGTTCGCAGACAATTGCAAGTTGGGAGCCATTAACTTTCCAAGTGATGTTGACATCCTACAGAAAGGCCTCACTGAGACCAAGACTGGTGTCAGAACCATGGCCTTAAGGTCATTGCCAAAAAATGTGTCATCCTCTCCTTTGGGAAAAACCCAGTTTCCATGAACTACCACATCGATGGTTGTCCACTGAACACAGAAGGCGTTGTAAGAGACATTGGTACATAGGTTGACAGTAACCTCTCTCTTGACCACCACACTGCCACTGTATCTCATTACTAAGGGTTTTGCATCCAGGAAGAAAGAGGTCATTGTCTCCCTCTACTCTTCCTCGTTAAGCTAGTCATCAAGTACAATTCCCCATTTGGCATGTACCTCACTAGACATTTGCAACAACTGGACCGGCTGCAAACGTACATCACAAAGAGGATCCTAGGCTTTAAACACTTGTCCTATATGGACAGACACAGAAAACTCCAACTATTCCCTGTTTCTTATCACCTACTTAGAGGCAATCTCTGCTTGACTAATAAAGCCATGCCTGACCCAGCTCTGTTAGAAATGCTACATCTAAAGAAATCCCAATCCCTCCCCACCACATGCTTCAGGGACCTCAACCTCATTACCACAATCAACAGAACGTGCTGGAGGGACAGGTTCGTAACCCAGAGACTGCCCATGGTGTGGAATAGACTTCCCATAGATATCAAACAGAGCACCTGACTAACCCTCTTCAAGAGAAATCTTGATGAGTTGATGGGAAATAGAAAATTAACCCCGGTGATCACTTCAGTGGCTCTACTCAACAGAGGCACTGGAAACTAAGCTCGGGTGGCACAATGCCAGGGTAATCCTATGGGTTATGCTTGTAAAGGCTCCAGGGCCATTAGCCTAGTACACATCCATGAACCTAATAAATTACCAGGCCCATATGACCAGGTGTTTTTTTGTCTGTGTTGTTCAAGCTTGGGGGTGTGTTGACTGACATGCCTGATTTTGAAGTAGTCTTTTTTGGATTCTGCTTCACATGTTGCTCACAATTCCATCAGTTGCAGTTGTGATGTTGGGGATTCCTCTTCTATGGTGGCTGCATCAGGTTCAATTATCATGAAGCATTCCTGGCTCAGATTACAATCACTCCCTGAAGATATTAAGGAGAAGTTGTTGGACTCTTCTTTGGACACCCATAATCTGTTTTGTCTTGCTTGCTGCAGAGCTATTTAAAGCCTTGCGGGATCAAGGGAAGGTTATGTAGGGCCTTAAGCCAATTGTCTCTCCCCTGTACCAAAGTTTCAAAGAAACTACCCACCCAAGGCTCCCTTTGTGTGTAGACATGCAAACAACCCTTGAAGGGTAAGAAACATTCCAAGAGAGGGTTTCCTAAGACGTCTACCTAAAATTCTGGGAGGCAGAATTCTTAATTTCCTGGGAATTTTTCCTCTATCTGACTTTCACTCTTCTCTGTCCGTCGGCCAGATTCCCATTTTTCACAGATTAAATCTGTATTTTCCATTTTGGCTTTGTATCATCATTCACTCAAAACTTATTTCTTGACTTGGAAATCCAGTTGTCCTTTTTCAGGGATGTCATAGAATCCACCTTGACAACTCCCTCATTTTCCTCCTCTTCTTTAGGACCTTTTGGCCCAGGGGACTATTTAACCAATTCCTCTATCCCAGAGAGGTTAAGTGCTTTACTCTAGAATGTTTTGGACCTCAGAAAGGAGGGCTGTTGGAGACCCATTCTAGATCTATCATTTCTCAACACATTCCTGAAAGTCTCTTTTTTTCAAAATATTGACTTTTTGATGACTGTTTCCTATGCTACTTCGTTAGGCCTTTCTCATATTTCTGGATCTGAAAGATGTTCATCTCTACATTCTTATTCACCCTCACTCTTAAGGAAGAATTTACAATTCTCTGTTTCTTCCTCACATTATCAGTTCTCCGTTTTAATTTTTGGTCTTTCTACCTTACCAAGGATTTTCACAAAGTGTTTCAACCTGGTTATAGCTGTTTGTAGACTCCGTGGTGTTCAGATATTTCCCAGTTTAAATGCCCTACTTATTCAAGCTCTCTGTTTGCAGCAGCTTCTGCAGGATCTCAAATTCAACTTGCTACACCATGCTGCTGCTTCACAGTTTGAGGATGCGTGTGAAACGCACAAAGTAGATTACCTCATTACAAGTCCATATTTTCTTGCGATGCAGGCTTCAGACCTTTTCAATGATGGTTTTTCTTCCTTCTCCTAAGGTCCTCTCTCTAACAGCCTTCTTTCAGTCTGTCTTCCTTTACAGGAGATGTCTACAAGAGAATTTGTTTAAGCCATGGGGTTTATGGTCTCTGTCATTCCAGTGGTTCCTTTGGCCAGGTTCAACATGTGGACATTTCAGTGGTACCGCAAAACAATTTGGCTACAGCATTGTCATCCTGTGGACTTTCCTGTCCCTCTCTTGCCTGGTCTCATACAGAAGTTCATATGGTAGATTCAGCTGATTTCTCTGAATCCAGGTCTTCCTTTTTGGGTTCCTTACCCCCACCCAAGAGTTGTTTACCGATACTTCAGATCTGGGTTGAGAGGTTTCTTCAAACAATGTCAGGGTACAGGGGGTCTGGCCTCCCCAACAAGTCAAAGACCATACCAACATCAAGGAGATGATAATCTTCTTTTAACTCTACAGGATTTGCATTTTGTCTGGGTTCTGGGTCCCCTCAGGATTTTTACAGACAACACCACTGTCATGTGGTGTGTAAACATGCAGGGAGGCACAAAATCTTAAACTGTTTACAGCGTGTCCTTCAAACTCTGGGATTTTGCTATCAACCATCATTTGACCTTTCAGGCAGTTTACATTCCCTCAGAGTAAGATCTGCTGTTAGACAATCTGAACAGGTCAAAGACAGATCCTCACGAACAGATGCATCACAAGGAGGTTTTCCTGGACATTGTCCATTGGTAAGGTATTCTTCAGGCAGATTTTTTTAAGCCTTCCCTCTGAGCAGGCAACATCCCAAGTTGTGTTCAAGAGTACCAAGTGCACTGGCTTGGAAAGTGGATGCAATGTCTTTTTCTTGGAATGGGATGTTCCTGTATGCTTATCACACACTTCTTTTATTAGCATGGTTGTGGGATAGGCCTAAATCTGGCTGATGACTCCTTTCGGCCCACACAACATTGGTTTTGCCTTGTCTTTCACTTGCCATAGGCAGTTGCCACAAATTACCTGACTGGATGGATTTTCTCACACAGGACAAAGGTCCCTTATTCACACTCAACTTCTCACCCTAGAGTGGATTCTCTGAGTGACAGGGTTTTAATAAATTTCTGACACCAGTTTTTTGATGTGCTTCCGAGTTCTACAGGAGGCTGGAAAATCTTATGTTGCCAAATGAAAGAGATTTTCTGTCTGGTGTCACAAACCTGAACAGGACCCACTGCTGGTGGGTATTCCTGCAGATGTTCTTTCTCATCACTGTTGAAGTAGTCCTTACTCCTGGGATGTCCTACTGAGGATAGCTGAACATCCATCCAGCTTACTAAGGCCATTACATCTTCTGGGTGTTGTATGTCAGTGGTATAGCCTACGTGCAAGGCGTAAGGTACGTATGTGATGTACGAGTGCCTAATCTTCAGAACATCTTTGCTGCCAGTGTGAATACTGTGTTTGAATTTGGTGTGCAAGCCATTCACCAAGTTGGTCCACTATCAAGCCTTCTACAGATAAGTGTCCCATTGGGGTCGCTACCTCTCTTTTTTGTACCTATTACCTTAAGTTTACATGTCATCCAGAAAGAGAAATGAATGTGAGGCAGATTCCTCCTAAAGCTAGATGAGCAGTGCCTTTTTAGATTGCTTGTTTTTATGGGTTGCACCTAGTGTGAGACTTATCAGGCGTGTGTCATTAAGACACTCAGCAGTCATTTGTTGCCTCTTTCTGTTTACTTGGAGAAGCAGCGATTTAAGCTTTTTGCACGGGGTACCATGGCGCAGTCCACCCACCCTGATGTTCAGCTGCAGATTAGACAGAAAGACAAAAAGGCACAAATTGATCCTGCTACTGTTCTTCCTTCACTGGACCTCTCTGTTGGGTTGGATGAAAAACACTAGAACCGTTTGGTGCCGTTGTCATCTCCCTGTGCTGAGACCCAATTGAAGACTGCCATGGAGCTGCTTACCTGCATGCCTATTGTCGCTGTGCCTACATCTGGTGCAGATATTTAGGAGGTACCATGGTTCATTATTTTAGAGGGTCCTGGGGGATTCCCCAAATTCTTGCTAGGGAATAGGTTTCTGCTACCTTCTTTAGATCTAGACAGGGCTCTGAACCTGCTAGATCTGTTAAAGCTGATGTTCTTTTAAAAATAAAACAGAAAACTAAGCATGTGGCCCCTGTGATCGACACACGCACACACACACACACACAATGGCAGGATTTTTCATGAAGATGTCCAACAGAAAAAGAAACGCACACAAAAAAAAAACAAGCATATTTCCCCTGCTGTTAGAGATCCTTAACATGAATGGCAGGATTTTACTCAGGGGTTGTTTAATACTTTGGCTTTAAAACCTCCTCAAGAGGTCTCTGTGCCTGCCTTTCCCTGGTCTTCTACTCCTCTTAAGAGACCGTGGGAGCAAGAGTCTTCTGATGAGGATCTGGATTCTGGGAAAAGTCCTTGGCATACTCTTCTCACATCCCTTTCCCTTTGGATTATGGGTCTGAGAAAGATTCTCCTTAGAAGACCTCTCTCCTGGGAGCACTGTTCTATGTATGATGGAATTTCTCAAGTGGGATTCTTCTCAGATTTCTGATATCCAGAAGAGGTTTTAAGAACGCCTTTAGATGGAGTCTCACAAACATTCTGCTGATCCTCCAGTTTTGGCTGCCCTTCTGGACACCTTTACAGCAGCTTCTGTGGCCTCAAATTCTCAGCCTGCAGCTCCCAAGAAACCTGACAGATTTTACAAAGTGCCTGATAATTGTAAATGTCTGTACAAATGTCCTCCTGCTGATCATTTTGTGGTGATTTGTCTCCTCTGCAACTCTCCAATCTGTTGACTTCTAAGTTGCTTCCTGCAGACAAGAATAGTAGGACAATGTAATAGCTAGGCATAAAGGTTTATACTGCTGCCACCCTGGCTTTTAAGGCTATTAATTACCAGACCCATATGACTATGTATGTTTTAGCCCTTCTTTCTCAGGTTTCTCAAGTAGTTTCTGACCTTCCTCACTGAAGGGAAGGTTTTGGCCCTTTCCTTGTTGGGTTAGTTTCTCACCACTCCATGAAGTACAGTTATGATGCAGCTGATGCTTCTTCTAGAACTACTGCATTTCATTTTCTTCTCAGGTATTACTCTTGGCTTCATCTGCAGATTTACCTGATGACATTAAGGGCAAATTATCGGATGCTGCTGTTGATAAAAATCTTTTTGGCTCTGTTGCTGCTTATCTTTTTAAATTCCTCCAGGATAAAGTCAAAGGCATTGCAGGAGTTAAAACATTTTTGGTTCTCCTGCCCCTAAATTGCAGAGGAAGTACCCTTCCAAATCTACTTTTTGTGCACAGTCGTGCCCTCTACCCAAAGGTAAAAGGGTTTTAGACATGTACCTCCTGCTAAGTCTGCTCAGACCCCTGTTTCTCAGAATCCTCCTTTTCAGGACAAAAAAAAGGTGCCACCTAACAATGTGCTTCCTTTTTTTCTTCGGCCAGGTTCCCTTGCCACTTTGTCTTTTCCTGACCCTACCAAATTGGTTAAGGATCACAGAAGACTCTTGTGTTCTATCCATCATCCACCAGGGATATTTCATGGTGTGGAAATCTCTTCCTCCCTTTCCTGGCATTCCTCAACCTCCTCAGGAACAGCTTTCTCTCTTTCCAGAAGTGTTTTATGCTGTTTTGGCCCAGGGCACCATTCATTTTGTGCCTCCTGCCCAGGAAGAGAAAGGTTTTTATTCCACCATGCTTCTGGTCCCCAGTAAGGAGGGCACCTGGAGACCAATTTTGGACCTGTCTGAACTCAACACCTTTCTAAATGTCCCCTCTTTTCAGATATTGTTCCTTCAGATTTCTTCTTAAGGCATTTTTGATATCTTTAGATCTTAAGGATGCCTAACTTCACATCCCCATCCATCCCCTTTTTTAGGAAGTTTTTCCCCATCCATCCCCTTTTTTAGGAAGTTTTTGTGTTTCTCTGTTTCTTCCTTGCATTTTCAGTTCCCTGCTTTGCCCTTCGGCCTCTCAACTGCTGCAAGGGTTTTCACCAAATTCCTTGCTCCTGTCATTGCCTTTTGCAAGACAAGAGGAGTTCAGATCTTTCCTTATCTGGACAATCTGCTCATTAAGGCCTCACCTCAGGTTCTACTTCAGGATCTTCAGTTTACTGTTTCCCTGCTGTAAAGTCTGGAGTTCACTATCAACTTTCAAAAATCAGTCTTAGTTCCTTCCCAGGATCATGTTTTTCTTGGTTGCAAGATGCCGATCATGCCAATGCTGACATCCCTGCCTTCCCCCAAGGCTTTCTTCCTAATTGTGTTTTTCCACTCTCTTCTTCCTGTTGCTTCAGTCATGCCCAGGGACTTCCTCAGGATCCTCTGGTTTATGACTTCCATCATTCCTGTGCTGCCTCTAGCCACGCTTCATATGAGAAAACTTCAGTGGTACCTCAAGTCATTGTGGCTGCAACAATAAAATCTCCTGGACTTCCTAGTTCCCTTCCTTCCTTGTCTCGAACTCGTGCTTCAGTGGTGGATTTAGCAACTTTCTGTCAACCAAGACCCTCTTTCCCAACATGCAATTCCAACTCGAACTCTTTTTGGATGTCTGAGACAGGGGGCGGGGAGCTTTCTTCAGTTCTGTAACTGTCCAGGGTCTCTGGCCTCATCATCGGAGGACAGAACACATCAACATCAGGTAGATGAGACTTCTCTTTTAGCCGTTCAGGCCATTCATGCCCTCTTTTTTTCCAAGACCTTTCAAAGTTTTCACAGACAATACCACAGTGATGTGGTACGACAGCAAGCGGGTTGGGGGGGTGGTCCTACCTTCTTTTCAGGCTCACTGTTCAGGACAGCTAGATTTTAGACCTTTATTAAGTGACTTCAAGTTGTCTAAATTCCCTCAGAGCAAAATACAGTTTCACACTCTTTGAGCAGGTCCAGCACACACACTCATGAATGAATGCTTCACAAAGATGTGTTTCTGGCCATGGTCCTTCACCTGGGTATTCCTCAGGTGTACCTTTTGCCTCCTTTCTGAACAGACAACTTCCTCTCTTCTGTTCCAGAGTCCCCAAGTCCTCTGGGTTGGAAGGTGGATGCCCTATCTTTTCCTTGGAGGGGGATGTTTCTTTATACCTTCCCCCCTCTACTTCTGAGGAGCCTACACAAGATCAGGAAGGACTCCCCAAGAATCTTGCTGGTGACTGCCTTTTGTCCCAGACAGCATTGGTTCTGTCTTCTTTTTCAGTTGGCCAAGGGTGGTCACCACAAGTTCCCTCACTGGGTGGGCATTCTCACACAAGACAAGGGGTCTCTTATCCTTCCTCACTTGTTCACTCTTTAATGGACGCTGTGGGTGACAGGGTTTTGATCCCTTTTAGGCACCTCTTTTCTGAGGATTTGCTTCAGGCCCTGCAGTAGACCAGGAAAAACATTACCAGGAAATCATATTTGTACAAATGGAAGAGATTTACTGCCTGGTGCCTCTCTCGTAACTAGGATCCCTTTTCAGTGCAGATTTCTATGGTTGTCTCCTATTTGTGTGATCTGCTCCATGCTGGGTTGGCATATTCTTCGGTTAAATCTCACCTATCAGCAGTTTTCTGCCTGTCTGCCCTTAATTCCTACTCTTCTTGCCATTTGGCTTGAGATCAAACAATTTCTTAAAGGCATCCGTCATATCAGGGCCTCCCAGAAAGCCTATTCCACCTTCCTGGGACCTCAGTTTTGTTCTTGAAAAATTGACTCTGACCTCTTTTGAGCCTGCTGCTTCAGCTTCCTTGCAAAGCTGTACTTGGAAGACTGTTCTTTTGGTCCTTACTTCAGCTAGCAGAATATCTCAGCTTTAGAGTTTCATGGCTGTTCCTCCTTTTTAGTTTTTCACAGGGACAGGACGTCTTTTTGTCGTAATCCTTTTTTTATGTCCAAGGTGGTTAATGAGTTGTCTCTTAATCCGTCTATTAATTTGCTTTCCTTTTTTCTTCTCTGCAATCTCCCAGTGAGAAGGTTACCTTGGATTTGCATGGACAGCTCAGGTATTTATTTAGACAAGACTTACGGCCAGTCGCAAATCTGAGCAACGTTTTGTTTCCTTTCATCCCATGTCTTAGGGTTTGGCAGTTTCTAAACAAACCATTTTTTCCTGGATTTCCAAGGCCATGTCCTTTTGTTATTCTTTCTATGGTAAATGTCTTTCATCTTGTCTAAAGGCTAATTCTACCAAAGTTGTTGCTACTTCTGATGTGTTTTTCAAAGGACTGGATGCCAGTTCCATGCTTGAGCCATGCTTGAGCCTGCTACTTTGACTCCTGTTTATACCTTCACTAAGTGTTACATGTTAGATGTTCTTTCCAGAGCAAGAGCTGGCTTTGCCAGGGCTATCCTCCATGACTTTATAGAGATAAGATAAAATTTAGATTCATCACCAAGGTTTAAAATGCTTGAATCTTCAGTGTAGAATATTTAATAAATTCTTGTAAACCTGTTGCAGCAAAAATCCATGATAGTGAAAAAAACATTTATATAACAAAATAAATTAAGCGCTTTCATCCGCTAATGCAGTGTTCACTATTCGAACTTCATCTGTCTTTAATAAACCAATTAAAAAACGATACAAGAAAATGAAAATGAACGTCCCTTCACATACGATAAGCAGTTTTAAATAATCTTCTTCAGATCAGAGCTTTTCCAGACAAGCAGTGTCAGAGTGCTAAGAGTCAGAAACATTAATTCCTTGACTAATCTGCTTCTTTTTGGCATTCAGCAACTCCTACTCCTCTGGCAGGTTCCTCTTACCCTCAGGTTGATTCTTTTTATTTGTTTGTTTGGCAACAGATAACCACATATAGTTCAGTACTTTCCATTATCAAAAATGCTTATTTTACAGGTTAGAAGTCTGTTCTGCGATTCTCAGGCCTTCCTCAACCTCTTCCATGTCAGCTCTCACATTTTCCTTTGGTTCTGCAGGATCTGGTAGTTGAGAACAATGCAATCTGTCCCTTCCCCATCTCAGCATTGAACAGTTTTTTCTATTCCAGGATATTTCTGGTACCCAGGAAGGTGGGGTTGTGGAGGCCCATTCAAGACTTGTCTTTCTCAACAACTTTCTCATGACTTCTTTTGGGATGTTGTCTCCTCAAACACTTTTTTCTGTCTGTTGCTTCCTCAAGCTTTTCTGGTATCCCTGGATTTGAAAGGCACTCAACCTCCGCATTCCTATCCACCCTGTCTTCAGGAATTTGTTTTTATTTTTTCTGTATGTCCTCCTATCATTATCAGTTCTCTGATTGCCTTTTGGTCTTTCTACAGCACCAAGGGTCTTTACCAAATGTCTGTTCCCTGTAGTAGCCTTCTACAAACTTCAAGGAATTCAAATATTCCTTTATTTGGATGACTTTTCGATTCAAGCCCCCACTCAGCAGCTCCTGCTTCATGGTCTATACTTCTTTATCCCACTTCTGCACAGTGTGGGTTCACACTTGATCTTAAGTTTGTGTGTTTAACTCCGTCTTAGGACCAAGTGTTTTTTGGGTTGCAGGATTCAAACATTTCCAGTGTGGGCATACCTCTCAATTCCCAAAGTCCTATCTTTGACTGCTTATTTCCAGTCTCTTCTTCATTTTCCAGTCCTTCCTGCAAGGGAATTTTTTTTTCTCTCAAATAACAATTTTTATTATTTTCACATGTAATAGCAGTAACAGAGGTCATTTAGGTATAATAAATAAAATAACGTTGAATAACCATAGATCATTCACAAATAGACCAAGTAACATTGTGTTTCCCAAGTGGGTACAATAATATATATACACAAACTAAAACAGTGTTATCTGAAAAATCGAATAACATATATACTACATTCGTGCCTTATGTCCTATTGGGCTAATACTAACTATGGCATACTTTATAACCACAGATTACAAACCTAACTATATACACTATTTACACACTGGTGTCACCTAAGTTTACATTTTAAACTCAACTCAAGGAACCTTATCAGGTGAGACACTGTTGAGTTGGTCCGTTAAATTTTGTAATTTGCAGTCCAAGTTTTGATTTATTATGATATAATATCAAGTAGTGTTTTTCATTGTTTCTGATAATAACTTGACTTTTTGTAACAAATTTGTTTGCTAGTATGTATTTTGTAGCCATACCATTGAATTCTTCCCATGAAATTTTTGATCTGTGTAGCCAGTTATTGGCTATATATGATTTCATAATGGCACATAATGTTATTATGATGTGCTTATCATACAAGTTATATTTTCTGGGAATATGTGCAGTATTGCAATCTCCAATGACAGACTGGTCTTTGTGTATCCTTTTTTTCCAACTTGCTTCTTACCGAACACCATAATTTATAAACATTTGTACAGCTCCAGAAAACATGTAGGATGCCTGCTTCACTGTTGGGACAAAGGGGACAAAATGGGGAGTGGGTAGGATCAGTTTTAGTTAGAAGTACTGGGGTATGGTAAATGTTATTATTGATTATAATTTGGGTGTATACTAACTTTTTGAAAGGACTCCGTTTCATGGTGAATTCTATTGCATAAACTTTTTGTTTTGAGGCAATATTGCTATTCTTTTCATTCCAGTATTTCGAGTATAAAAGTGAGATCTGATATTTGATTTTTATTATTAGTTTATAGGTATTAGATAACATTTTTGTCCTGAGAAGTAACATTTTCTGTAATAGTTGGTGAAGAGAGATATCTTGTTCGCTGACTGAAATACTTGAGGTTAGTAAGTTAATAAGGAATATTATTTGTCTGATTATAATATTATAACTTTGACCTACTCCTAGGGACTTTCTAATGTTAGCTGTAGAAAGGGTTTTAATTTGGTAGAAGTCACAGACTGTACATTCTTTGATTATAGGGTATTGATCTAGGTCAAAGATGATATTATTTAATCTGACATTAGGATTTTAGTGGATTGGTTTTAGGAGAGTAAGGGTATCTTTAAGATATACAGATGTTATTAGATTCTGGAATATTTGGCTTTTATTTATAATTATTGGGTGGATTTTAAATGCCTTCAAGATCTTGTTGTTCATAAAAGGAATAGCTTTAGGGTTTATATTAGATGAAATTAAGTGTTAATGATATAGTTTTATCCACAATGGATACAGTTCTTTGTTAGCCGGGTCATAGTTAGCTATTTGGATAATTCGACTAGGATTTATAATCTCATAATATGTTTGGAAATCTGGTAATCCGAGCCCCCCTTTCTCTTTAGGTAATATTAACCTACAGTAGCTTATTCTAGTACTTTTAGGATGCCATATAAATTTTGCTAAATGTGTTTTTATTTTAGAAAGAAGTTTTAGGTGTAGTAGTACTAGTAGCATTCAGGTGGAAAAGTATTTTTGGGAGAATATTCATTTTAATAATTGTTGCTTTAGACAGAGGAGACATCTTTAAATGTTTCCATCTATTTTTATCTTCTGTGATGATCGACCATGTTTTGTAAATGTTGTTTTTAGTTTTGTCTGATTGAGATTGGCTGAACTGGATATCCATGTACTTAAGAGAGTAGTTCACTTTGATTTTTGTTTCTGGAAAGTAAAACTCTTTGTGACCGAGGGGGTTTAGTAGAAAAATAACTGATTTACTTGGATTAATTGCATAGTTTGATATCTTAGAGAACTTATCAATTGAATCTAAGATTTTCTTTAAGTCAGTATTTGGAAGTTCAAAATATAAGTTGAGGTCGTCAGCAAATGCTGTATATTTAATTTGAACGTTGGAAATTTGTGATATGTTCTTTGGCTTATTTGAAGTAGTAGTGTTTCAGTATAAATGTTGAACAAATAGGGGGATAATGGACAGCCCTGTCTTGTACCCTAAATAATTTTGATTGGTTTTGATTGCTTTGTATTAATATAGAGTGTAGTAGTAGCATTGCTATACAGGGCTTTAACCATATTAATAAATTCTTGCAGAATGTTATATTGTTGCAATATTTTGAAAAGGAAATCCAGATTTACTCTATCAAAGGCTTTAGATGCATCTACTGATAGGGCATATCTGGGACAATGGCCTTTTACTAATAGTTGGAGTAATACGTCAATGATTACAGTGTTATCCCATACCTACCTGTTGCTCATAAAGCCCATTTGCTCAGGGGATACTATATAAGGTAATGTTTTTTGATTCTGTATGCTAATGTAGTTGATAGTATTTTTATATCAATATTTGAGTGCTATTGGTCTATAATTGTTAGGGTTTACAGCGTCTGAGTTATATTTAGCAATTAGAATGTTTTTTTAGTTGTTTATATACAAATCCGAGATTCCAAACTCTATTATGGAATTGTAAACTCTTAACAAGACAGGTGCTATTTGCTGCTTAAATTTCTTATAAAATTCTGCCACAAAACCATCAGGACCTGGTGCTTTACCTGGTTTCAGCTTGTCAATACCTACATTTATTTCATCGACTATTAGTGGGGGTTTAAGATTGTTGATTTGTACTGCATTTAGACTTTGGAAATTTTAGCTCTTTAGTAAATTGATGGTAAAGAAGGTCTTTAGACTGATCTTGGGGGCCATAAAGTGTTTGATGTATCTCTTCGAACACCTGTATAATTTCATTATCTACGTATAGAGTTTTATTTTCATAATTAATTTGCCTTACTTTTGAAGGGGAATTTTTCAAGTTAATGATTCTTGCCAACATGTTAGAAGTGGCTTGGGCCTGTTCCGCATATTTATGTAATAGTTTTAGTTCCGTGAAAGAGTACTGCTGTGTTTGTATTTCGTATAATTGCTTCTGTAGATTTGTCATTCGGTTTTCTAGGTCTAAAGAGTGCTTCTTTTGTAGTTCTATTTCTTTTATCTTACCTTCTATATTAGTCACTTTTTCATTGTTTAGTTTTTTATGTAGTGAAGCTTTTTGAATAAAATTTCTTCTGATAGTAGCTTTAGTTGTTTCCCATTGAATGTCATAGGGTATTTCAGTTAATGTAATGTTATTACCCCAATGGCTAAGAATGTTAGTGACTTCTTGAATAACTTATTTTTTATTAATTAAATTAGGAATTAGAGTCCAATTAGATGAGGTGCGATTTTGTTGTTTAGATTTAGCTACCTTTATTGTAATATTGAATCTGATGTTGTAAATCTTTATTCATTCCTTACTGTTAGGACTTAGTTCCGTCCTCGGAACCGACACGGCCATTACCAAGCTCGCGCCAGCCAAAAACTCTCAGCTAAGACCTACCCACAATACCTCTCTCATAGTCTCTTCAGATCGAGTTTGCCATGTTCCTCGTCAGACTTGCCAAGCCTTCTCTCAAGCTAAGTGTAGTGTTTTTTGCGATATTGTTATATAATTACCTTCCTCTAGTCAGTGTTCCCTAAAGATTATCTTTTCCTCTTTAAATATATATATATATACTTTCTCTCTAAAACCTACCCTCTACCTTTGGTAGCTCAAGCTCTTCTTCTTTAACCTTGCTGTGTTTGGTTAAATTGTTGATGTTAAGTTGTCAATCTCGCCTTCATTCTTGCTGGATGGGTTCGGAGCCGAACCTCGGCTCCGACTCTGCCAATACTAAAGCTCAAGAGCTAATTCCACCGGATCGAGGCTCCCCTATATCCCACAATGCTAGGCAGTATCTACCCAGATCTTGTTTGCCGCTTAGCTGACGAGGTGCTTCTTCTACCGGCTCTGGCAGGTTAGTAAGTTTTCTAATTAGAAACTTCTATTTCAACCCCTAATTTTTTCCTTTTACCATAGTTTTATTTATAGTATTTCATTAGTTTAAATCGGGTCCCCCTCTAGTGTCTGAAATCCCTTTTTATTCCCTCTTAACTTTTAGGCCTTTGGCCCTCTCCCTCTCCTTCCCCTAGTCCTTCAGTGTGACTGAATTTTATTTTTTGCTTAAGGGTGTGTTTGTGTGTTGTGCTTGTGTTTTTACACCGAGTTAGGATATCTAAAGACTCCAAGGTCTCAGGCTTCAAGAAGTGTGATTCGTGCTGTCAGAAAATGTCTCTGACAGACGGTCACACTTCTTGTGTATATTGCCTGGGACCTTTGCACCTGCAGGACTCGTGCTGCATGCCATGCATTCAGCCCTAGAGTCCTGCAGGAATGCAAAAATAAATTGATATTGCGTGGCTTGTTAAAGCCTGAAGGCCCCCCGACCCAGTCTGTGTCGGGGAAGCCTTCTAAGACTTCCAGACCGTCGGCTCCAGTTTCTGAGCCGTCCCCTGGAAGCATTAGATCAGCTTCAACATCGGCTCCGGCTGGAGCCGATGTTTCTAAATCTCATACTATCACCTCGGCTCTGGCTGGAGCCAAGATTGACCAGACTCAGTCGGCTCCGATAGGCTTATCGGAGCCACCTGCTAAGAAGAGGTCTAGGTCCCCTTCCATCGGCTCCATACATTCTGCGCCGGGATCTCCTCTTCTATCAGAACGGGGCCATAGGTCTCACTCCTCTCGGTCCTCCAGGCTGTCCGACCATGATTTACAAAGGGTGGTGAGTAGACTTCTCAAGTCCGAGGCACTGGCCCAATAGCTGCATAGCCCTACTCAACAGTCAGCGGCTATTTCCATCCCTGATTTTATTCCTCCTCCGACTCCTTTGAGTTCGGAGCCGGGGCTCATCAGAGCCGTGGCTGTCGGTACTTCGGAGCCGATACCTTCCCTTTCGGCTCCGTCGTCTGCTCCAATTTCCTCATTGGAGGGATCTCAGCACCGGGCTTCCCTCGTTGGCTCCGAGGGCAGAGCGTCGGCGCTGGTGAGTTCGGCTCCGACATCGGCCTCTGAGCCGTACCTGTCGGTGCCGGGGGGGTCCTTGTCTCCTCGGAGCGGGGACCACCGGCCTTGCCTGATAGGGGCGCCTTCGAGGTCATGCGGAGCATGCTAGACCCAGTGTCTACCCCACAGTCGGCTCCGTCAGTTCCTCCCTCTTCAGTGCCTGCAGTGATTTCTACCCATCCCCTTGTATCAGACTGCAGAGAGCCAGCTCCTCAGGTTTCCCCATTGGGAATTTCCTCCTCATCCGAGGCCTCTCCTGATCCGGTAGGAGAACCCCCTCGGAAGAGACAGTGCAAGAGGAAGCACATTGACTCCCCTGAGTCTATCACCTCTGACACTGACTTGGAGGAATCTGAAGGTTCCCCTCGGTCCCCCTCTGAGGATGTCTCCTTTGCTGACATCCTTGAAATCCTGAAACAGAGGGGGAACTGGCCCGCCCTTAACCCTTCAGAGGACGAGTCAGTTTACCTTGAGTCATTTGGCTCTCGCCCTTCCACCTCCTGGGTGTCCCCTCCCTTTGACCCCCTTATGGAAGTGGTGGCAAGGAAGGCTTGGACGGCCCCTGATTCAGTGGAACCTACCCCAAGGAGGCCATCAAAATTTATTACTGCCCCTAAGGAGAAAGAGTTTCTATCAAAAGGTGTCTCTGTTGATGCCATGGTGGTGGCCGCAGCCACTAAGAAGGAGTTAGCCAATCCTTCGGTATCTGTCCATCCTCCTAATAAGGAGTCTAGGACCATGGACAGGTACGGTAAGCGGATGTTTTCCTCAGCGACCTTCTCAATGCGGTCGCTGAACTACTTGTGTCACTTCACCCCTCTCCAGTGAGATTTGCTCAAAGATATGGGTGAGGCTATACAGGATCCAACAGCTGAGGGGTTCCAAGACAAAATGAACTCCCAGTTGGCAACCCTGAATTAGATTGTTAACTTCTCCATGCGGCTTATCTCATATGCTGCTCATGGGGTGAGTAGGGCTGCAGGCACAGGTGTAGCTTTACGACGTCACGCCTGGATGCGGCTTTGCAATTTTGTGAACCCTTTCAAGGCGTCCTTCACCAATTCCCCCTTTGATGGCTCAACATTGTTTGGTCCTCAGGTGAAGGATACATTTACTAGGTGCGAAGTGGAAGGTAAGACTCTCTCTGCTGTGGGAGTCCATTTTTCTACCCCTTCTAGACCTTATCCAAAATGTCAGAAGTGAGGAAAAATGTGGTTCCGCAAGCCTCAGGGAGTCTCATCTGACGCACAAGGTCGATTCCCCTCTAGAGGCAGAGGGGGAAATAACAATAGGTGCCGCCCTAGAGGCAGAGGAGGTCCGCAAAACCAGGGTAGCAGAGAAACTTTCTCTGATAAACCCTTTCAGCATCCCTGAGGAGCTGCACAGCTGTGCACCTTCGGAGGCAGTCAGGGGAAGATTATCACTGTACCCAAAAGCCTGGCTTTCCCTCACCCAAGACAAATGGGTACAGTCAATCATATCCGAGGGTTACAAAATTCCCTTTATTCACACCCCTTCCCAACCCAAAGGATCCCTTCCAGACGTTCCACCCACTCTAAGGGAACAAGCAGCACTAGAAATATCAAAGCTGCTATCAAAAAGAGCTATCCAATCAGTCCCAGCAGACCAGCAAGGATCCGGAATCTACTCCAAATTCTTTTTGGTACCAAAAAACAGGGACTGGAGACCTATACTGGATCTCAGCAAGTTAAACAATTATATCAAAAACACAAACTCCCGGATGGTCACGCTACAGTCCATTCTACCCTTCTTGGGTCAGGACAATTGGATGTGCTCGATAGACCTTCAGGATGCGTATTACCATATCAAAATGCACAGACGCTCCAGGAGGTTTCTCCGCTTCAGGCTGGGAGCCAGTCACTACCAGTTCAGAGCCGTGCCCTTTGGTCTCACTACAGCCCCCGAAAGTGTTTACCAAATGCATGGCAGTGGTCGCGGCTCACTTGAGACGTCAAGGATTCCAGGTGTTTCCATATTTAGATGACTGGCTCCTTACCACCACCACCAGACATCAACTGCTTCTAGCCAGAGACTTCACCATCCAAACTTGCCAAGCTCTAGGCATTTCAATAAATTTCGAAAAATCTGCCTTGTCGCCTTGTCAATCTATTACCTTTATAGGCGCCACCTTAGACACACTCAATCTTTCCGCCATACTTACAGAGCAAAGAGTGTTAGATATCCGCAAACAAGTTTACCTTCTATTACAATGCAACAAGGTCAAAGCCAGGGTAGTCTTGAAGGTATTAGGACTCATGGCAGCTACTATCACCCTTCTCCCCTTAGCTCGTTTCCACATGAGGATCCTCCAATGGATGCTGTTTACTCAATGGTCCTTCCAACAGCTCCCGATGTCTCACATCATATTAATAACTCAATCATGCAAGAATCACCTGTCTTGGTGGATCACATCACCTCAAGTTCTCCAAGGCAGACCTTTCGTTCCTCCCCCCCAGTCGCCACGGTGACAACGGATGCCTCCCTGATCGGGCGGGGGGGGCATTATCAGGGCAGGACAGTCCAGGGCACGTGGCAACCTTTCGAGTGCCACTTGCACATAAATGTCTTAGAGATGAGAGCAGTGCTTTTAGCGTTGCAAGCCCTTCAGGACTCTCTTCCCATGGGGACTATTGCAATTCAGACGGACAACATGTCCGTAGTGTGGTACATCAACAAACAGGGCGGAACCAGGTCCTACCCCTTATGTCGAGAGGCACTCAGACTTTGGCAGTGGGCGATTTCTTCTCAGCGTTTTCTGATAGCAACGCACATTCCCGGGAAGTCCAACATGATTGCAGACAAGTTGAGCAGGGCCATTGTGGTGCCCCACGAGTGGTCTCTGAAGAAATCAGTGCTGGAAGAAGTCTTCCAAAGATGGGGCCAGCCTTGCTGCGATCTTTTTGCTACTCCCCAAAACAGCAGGTGTCACGACTTCTTCACTCTCTTCCCGTTACCAGGCCATCCCACCAGAGACACTCTAGTCCACGATTGGCCCCGGGGACTTCTGTATGCCTTTCCCACTGATATCTCAATTAATTCAGAAAGCTATCGCCTTGAGAGTTACAATGATCCTCATTGCCCCTTACTGGCCTCGACAGATATGGTTTCCGTTCCTCCATCATTACCTGTTGGAGAAGCCTTGGCATCTGGACCCAGTGCCAGATCTGTTGACCCACCAGTCGGGCCAGCTGCACCACTCCCTTCATTCTCCCAACCTCACAGCGTGGTTTCTCCAAATCCTACCCTAGCCAGACTTCACTTAATCTCTCATTCGGCCCGGAACATCCTGATAGCCTCTCACAAATCTTCTACCAGGAAAATTTATAATAGTAAATGGAAACGTTTTTCCTTCTGGGCAGCATCAAAGAATACAGACCCCTTCACTGCACCTATCCAGTCTATCCTAGATTTTCTGGCAGAGCTCTTCCATTTAGGCTCTTCTTCATCTACCATTAGAGTACAACTAGCTGCTATATCTAATTTTCATGTAAGAGTCTCAGACTCCAGTATCATGTCCCATAAGCTCTGCAAAACCTTTTTAAGAGGTGTTTTTCTGCTCAAGCCCCCAATCAAAGATCCCCCACCTCAATGGGACTTGAATTTGGTTCTGGCATCCTTGATTCTCCCCCCCTTCGAACCAGCGGCTTCATGCCCTCTTCAGCTGCTCTCATGGAAAACACTTTTTCTAGTAGCCATAACTTCAGCTAGAAGGGTATCTGAACTTCATGCTCTGTGCAGTCGTCCTCCTTACTTAGTTTTCCACAAAGATAGGGTGTCCCTCCGGACTAATCCGTCCTTCCTGCCTATAGTTTCCTCTGAGACAAATCTGAACCAAACGATTGATCTCCCAGTATTTTTCCCTGACTATTCCAACAGGTCAGAACAAAAGTTACATTTTCTAGATGTTCACCGCCAACTTAGATGTTATTTAGACAGGACTAAACAGTTCAGGAAATCTGATCAACTTTTCCTGTCTTATGCGGAAGGGAAATTGGGCCTTCCAGTTACTAAGGTGTCCCTTTCAAGATGGCTTACCTCTATAATTACCTTCATCTATGAAATCAGACATCAAAAACTGCCTTCAAGACCTAGAGCTCATTCAACTAGGGCATTAGCTACATCTGAAGCTTTTCAGGACAGGCTGCCTATAGATTCCATTTGTGCAGCAGCCACTTGGGCTTCTCCTCATACCTTCATTTTACATTACAAATTGGATATGGCCTCCAGAAACCATGCCAGCTTTGGTTCCACTGTTCTCAAGAGTCTGTTCCGATAGGCCACCCGGAATAAGGTGCTAGGGACGCGGTCCCATCCAGCAAGAATGAAGGCGAGATTGACAACTTAACATTAAGAAGTTATGTACCTACCATAACGTTCCATGTTAGTTGTCTTCTTCTCGCCTTCTTTCTTGCGTCCCACCCTCCTTCCCCCTAGCCTGGACAGACCGATAGGAAATTTTGGGATCTTCCTTTGGAGATTCCTTCCCACATGTTCTACCACCTCTATTCCCCCGTTTATGTTTGTGTAGCTTACATTCAGGTTTATATAGAGGTGGGTTCTTTTTTCTCCATACTATGGAGACCAGAACTGCTTGGTTTAGCTATCAAAGGAGATCTGAGTAGTTACCGTCTAGCATTGTGGGATATAGGGGAGCCTCGAGCCGGTGGAATTAGCTCTCGAGCTTTAGTATTGGCCGAGTCGGAGCCGAGGATCGGCTCCGAACCCATCCAGCAAGAAAGAAGGCGAGAAGAAGACAACTAACATGGAACGTTATGTAGGTACATAACTTCTTATTTAGGACTATAGTGTAGTTTTGCATGATGTCTGATAAAGTAAAACTTGGATTTAAACAGTGTGATATGCGTGGGCATAAAATGCCCAACTCAGATGGTCACACCCAGTGTGTTTATTGTTTGGGCGTTGACCGCATCAATATATCTTGTAATATTTGTCCTAGCTTCAGCAACCTTACATTGGCTGAGAGTAAGAATAAGCTGATTCTGAAGGGTATGATGAAAACACCCTTCTCAGAGGCTCTTTTTGGGATGGAGGTTCACCACTTCCTAAGCATAAGGTTATGAAGAAACGTAAAGAAGGAACGGAGTCACTCTGTTCTGACATCTCCGTCTTCCTCAGAAACGAGTCGACACCGGGCTTCTCCCACACCTTCGGCGCAGATGACTTTGGCACCAGACTCCATGTCTTCTCCCTCAGTGCCGCCCTTGATTCTGACTCCAACCACTGTACCTGCTTCGGCAGCATCCCTTTTGGTGCCAGCCTTGGTTTTGACGCAGGCTCCGACTACTGTACCTGCATCGGCACCATCCCCGGCCATAGGGCTGATGTCTTATACGGCTCCACTGACATAGTCTGTTCCGCAGGCCAAACACCTTCCCAGAACCAGATATTCTAACTCTTATGACCTCTTTTTGGTAAATCAGTTTTGTCCATTTCTTGAGAGACCTGAATCTCCTTCGGCAGCTTCCTTCAGATTCACCAGGAGTTTTTCAGAACAAGGTGTAGTGAGGGTTATGGACCAGCTTTTGGCAGCTAGAGGATTACCCACCCCTACTAGGTCTTCCTTCCCTCTTGGAATGGAAGCTTTCATGGCACATTCACCTGTATAGCCTCCTCTGGCCTCTTCCCAGGTCCTGAAGACTTTGGTACCGATGGCCATCCCGGTGCATTCTGTCTCGACTCCAACAGAAGAGGCTTCCCTGTCGGCACCGATTACTCTTGGTGTAACGGCTCCTCTGGAACTGGTGCACTCTCGGAGCAGTGATTGGGCTGTCAGCACCATGGCTCCCAGTTAGGCGCCTATTTTTTTGGTGTTGCTGACTATGGCCATGTCTCTCCCAGCAGCTACCGGTTATCTCGGAGCTCCTCACCTTTAGGCGGGCTCCGCAGGGCGGGGTGTGACCCTGGATGTTCATCGTGTTTCACTGCTGCAGTCATTACACTTGGGGTATCCTGCCGTCAGGTGGTCCTGCAGTCGGCCAGAGTTCCAAAGTCTTGGTCCGGCATCAGTTGCTGTCGCTTCTTCCCTGACGTCAGTGCGCCAGGGGTATATAAGATGCAGCCGACGCCATTTTCTTCAGTCTTTCTTGCCATGCGGTGCCCGAAGCAAAAGCAGTTTGCAGGTGCCGGTCAGCCGACTCCAGAGATTTTCGAATTCGAATTTCAAAACCGAAGTCTTCAATAAAGCTAAGTACCCCGTTGGGGAAACTTTTTCTTGCCTCAGACCGATGTCAGTAAAAGTTAATAATTGCATTTCTTGTGGGAAGCAAATACCTCATAAGGATTTTCATTCTTACTGTATTCCATGCCTAGGCCCAGACCACGACATCACTAGTTGTCGGTTTTGTGCTAGATTTAACAAGCGCACTATTAAACGTCGGTTTGATTTTGCTCGCCATTATTTTGGCCGGAGGTTCAATTATACCATGCCGTCAGAACAGTCGACGACCGGAATGCTCAAATAACGCAAAGACAAAGATAAGGACAGGCATCCGAGGTCCAAAACCGACGATGAAGCCTCTTCTAGGCCAGTCGCCGGTTCTCAGTGAGGCGCTTTCGCAGCCCCTGACACCCGCTACCTTAGAGCCACAGGCCGCCTCCGACTCCCACGTGGAGATTTCTAGGCCTCTGGAAACTCAAGGTATTGGGCCTACGGAAATTAATCCCTCAGATGGGTCCAGAGCCGCTGAGCAGGCATCGGCTTCTAAGGGTGTTTTCAGACCTTCACAGATTACCATCAAAACTACAACTAAGTCTAAAACTCCATTAAAGGCAAAGAAACAAGTACAGCATTCAACTGGGCAGGCCTCCATGCCTAAAAAGCAGATGCTCAAAATGGCCGAAGACCTAATTACTGTGATCAGGGGTTCCCATCCCCTTCCTGATAAAAGGCCTAGGCAGGATACAGACTATGACTCCTCTGATCAGGTTTCTATTTCTTCTGATTCCTCTTCAGACCAGGGATACTCTTTACCCCCCTATGAGGACTCTGATGCTGAAGAATCAATCCTTTCAGCCTCTCCTCCTGAGGATTACTCTTTTGGGGAAACTTTACATACCATGAGGGAGCATTTCCACTGGGAGAACCAGGATTATTCAGAATCCAAGAAAAGGCTCAGAGATTTTCTTTTATTGCCTCAGCACAGGCCCCTTGCTATTCTGCCTGTGTTGGATATTGTGTTCTCCGAATCCAGTTTGACTCCTGATTCTTTGCCCCCAGCACCATTCAAGCCAGATAGGTACTACAGAGTCCCTGACTCTCACAAATTTCTTTATAAAAACCCTGCTGCTGACCCATAAACTATTTCCCAGGGTCCCAAAGGGGTAAAGGCTTCCACTGCTAAAAATCCAGTTCCCTCTGACAGGGGATTCTAGAGCATTAGACAGATGCGGGAAGAAAGTTTACACTTCTGCAACTTTAGCAGTAAGGGCTTTAAATTGCCATTTCCACATGCTTAAATACCAACAATATTTACTGTCTCTGTTAAAACAGAAAATGCTTACAAGCGCAGAAGGTCCTGATTATAAGGAAATGCAGGACTTATTGCATGCAGCTGAACAAGTGGTAAAACATATTCTGCAGTGTGGTTTTGATTCATTAGAGGCTTCTTGTAGAGCTGCAGTTATAGGATCTGTGATTCGAAGTCATGCTTGGTTAAAAGAACAAGGTTTACCTAATCATGTTAAGGCAAAATTATTGGATGCTCCTTTACAGCATATCTTATTTGGTGTTAAGGCAGAAGAGATATTAAAGAAAATGGAGGATAAGGCAAAATCTATGCAAACAGTGAAGGATTTCTTACAGGTACAGCCACCTCGATTTAGCAGAAATTGGCCTTCTAAAAATTGGTCCTTTCCAGTGTCAGACAGGCCACAAAGAGGCAGATGCAGACACCCAAGAGGCAGATCTCAGCCCCAAGCCTCTTACAGACCACGACAGTTGGGTGCTTCAACCCCCAAAGGAGGAGAAGACAAGTCACAACCTTATAGGAAACAGTCCCAATGACTTCCCCCTTCAAATACCAAGCACTTGCCTTTTGGCCGCCCCCTTAGGGGGGAAACTAGCACTTTTTTCACAAAATTGGCATATAATCACCCAAGACAAATGGGTACTGAATATTGTGTCTCAAGGTTACAGGTTCCACTTTCACACTCTACCAAGGCCTAAAGGAATGCCAGACCTGCCACAAAATCAATGGGCAGAGGCACAAAAACAAATTACAGCCCTCATGGACATGCGAGCTATTCAAAAAGTGCCAAAACAGGAACAAGGACAACGATTTTACTCAAGACTTTTCTTGGTCCCCAGAAAGGACAAAGCCTGGAGACCCATACTGGACCTATCTACTCTAAATACTTACCTGAATGTTCTGAAATTCAAAATGTTGACACTACAGCAACTTCTTCCCATGCTGGGCAAGAAGGCTTGGCTGGTTACCTTGGACCTCAAAGAGGCATACCTGCATGTCCCAGTCAGACAAAATTACAGAAGATACCTCAGATTCATAGCTGGCACAATGCATTACCAATTGTCTGCACTGCCCTTTGGCTTATCTACTGCTACCAGGGTCTTCACAAAATGCCTGGCACCAGTAATTGCATTTTGCAGACAAAAAGGAATTCAAATATATCCTTACTTGGACGACTGCCTTATTTAAGCAGAGAGCAAGGACATTCTTCTAAAGCATCTGGCGTTTGTAAAAAGATTGCTAATTTGCCTAGGGTACACAGTAAACAAAAAGAAGTCAAAACTAGTGCCCTCACAAGAGATAATATTCCTGGGTGCCAGCTTAAATACAAAGGCCCAGATGGCTTATCTCACGCCAGACAAACAAAGATAACTGACTCAGTACTTTCAATTGATGGCAACAAAAACCCAACTCCCTGCAAGAAAAATTCTGCAGGCCTTGGGGTTCATGGCGTCCTGCATACTACTAATACCATATGCCAGACTGCATATGAGGAAATTACAATGGTACCTAAAAAGTGTGTGGACTCAACACTGTCACAGTTTGGAAACAGTAATACCACTTATTCCCTGCCTACAACAGGAGTTTCGATGGTGGGCACTGGCATGTCACCACAACAAGGGACAGCCTTTCACTTTACCTACAGCCAAGCAAACACTAACAGATGCTTTGGATTACGCCTGGGGAGCACACATGGCAGGAAAATGTATTCAGGGCAAGTGGGCCACAGACCAAATGCATCTTCACATCAATCAAAAAGAGATGCTAGCTGTACAAAATGCCCTAACAGCTTTCAAGGACCTTCTGCATCCAGGACAACTACTACTAAAGACGGACAACACCACAGTTATGTGGTACATAAGCAAGGGGGCACCCATTCCTATCCCCTCTGCAGACAAGCCATGACTTTGTGGAACACAGCACTGACCTATCAAGTTCATCTGCAAGCACAATTCCTGCCAGGAAAGAAAAATACTCTGGCAGACGATTTAAGCAGAAACATCATGGATACTCACGAGTGGAAATTAAATCCACAAGTATTCAGCATGATAACACAAAAGTGGGGATGCCCAGACATAGATCTTTTTGCCTCCCCACTGAACTGCCAACTACAGAAATTCTGCACAAGGACTTACCACTCACAAGCATGGAAAGTGGATGCTCTCTCGTTCAGCTGGAAAACACTACAAGTTTATGCCTTCCCACCACTGCCTCTCCTTTCAAAGGTACTCCTAAAAGCCAGACAAAAAAGGCCAAAAATGATCCTGATTGCCCCAGACTGGCCACGCCAGCACTGGTACCCAAGCTTAAAGAACTTGGCTCAAGGCCCAGCATGGATTTTCCCTCAAATTCCTCAACGTCTGACTCAACAAAACAATCGGATCCTGCACAGCCAGCTCAAAACCTTAAACCTGGCTGCATGGCAGATTACTTAGCCAAGCATCCAACACCTCTCTGTAAAGCTGTTATGGATGTTATTTTGGAGGCCAGGATGCCCAGCACCAGGAAATCCTATTCAGAATAGTGGAAGAGATTCTGTGCCTGGAACCAGGCTCAAAGCTTTGACCCCCTTTTTCCAAATATTCCTCAGATATTACAATACTTAACTGAGATGCTGGACAAAGGTCTATCCTTCTCATCCATTAAGATCCACGCCTCTGCCATCTCAGCTCATTACAACACGGATCCTCCTATTTTCTCCCATCCATTATTAAAACAGTACCTCAGAGGGGCTAAAGACATAAGACCGCCCTGGAGAGCACCAACACCAACTTGGGATCTCAACTTTGTCTTGGAAAAACTAACTTTACCTCCTTTTGAGCCAGCCAGTATAGCAGAACTAAAATATGTGTCATGGAAAACTGCTCTGCTTCTAGCAATAACCTCAGCACGAAGAGTCTCAGAGTTACAGGCACTAATGGCAGTGGAACCTTTCATCATTTTTCATCAGGACAGGGTTTCTTTAAGAACAAACCCCACATTTATGCCAAAGGTGGTATCCAGTGTGGCTCTCAACCAAACTAATCACTTGCCAACATTTTATCCAAATCCCCAGAATAAGGGGGAGAGACTTCTGCACTCATTGGACATACACAGGCAGTTACGCTTCTACTTGGACAAAACAAAAGCTTTCAGGAAAACTGAGCAATTGTTTGTTACATATGCTGCAGGATCACAGGGAAAGGCTATTTCAAAGCAGACCATTTCAAAGTGTATAGGACACTGTATCCGTTTCTGCTACATACAGCATGGAAAAACTGTACCTAGCAACATTAGGCCACATTCCACCAGGGCAACAGCCTCTTCAACTGCCTACCTTAGTGGAGTACCTACCAAGGATATTTTGGAAGCTGCAACTTGGAGTTCAGTGCATACCTTTACCAAGCATTACCACTTGCCTCTTTACTCCAAATCCAGAGATGGCTTTGCCACTGCAGTGCTGCAGGGCCTCATAGCCACACCAAATCCTTTATAGACCCAGCCACCCAACCTCAGCTTTGGGATTCAACCCAAGTGTAATGACTGCAGCAGTGAAACACGATGAACATAGTACACTTTTGTACCTACCATAAATGTAGATGTTCAAGTGTATTCACTGCTGCAGTCCAGGTTACCCTCCCTCCATCCCCACTTTCTTAGCTGGGACTTATCTATACCTTTCTACCCTATACAACCTATGTGGTGTATTTGCTTGTAACTGAAGGTATTGTTTTAATTTTTTATGTATTTTTTATTAGCAGTATGTATTGCCTACCTATTTGGGGGCACCTGACATCTGGGGCAAGAAAAACTGAAGAAAATGGCGTCGGCTGCATCTTATATACCCCTGGCGCACTGACGTCGGGGAAGAAGCGACAGCAACCGACGCCGGACCAAGACTTTGGAACTCTGGCCGACTGCGGGGACCTCCTGACGGCAGGATAACCCAAGTGTAATGACTGCAGCAGTGAATACACTCGAACATCTACATTTATGGTAGGTACAAAACTGTACTTTCTGGGCTCCCATCCCTCCTCTGGCAGGCCTGCTTTCCAGGTGATGGAGAGGGTCCTTGCCTCAACAGGCTCACAGTTGGCACCATTGGCATCAACACCAGAACCCCCCCTCTAGCATGCAGCTGTCCCAACCCCCTACTCTGGGATCCCAAGCCCGGCAGCCGCAAGACTTTCCTTTGAAGGGGAACCCTTTCTCCGGAGCTCTCCTCAGAAGATCACACTGGGGAGCCACCCTGGAAGAAACTGTGCAAGAGGAAGCATCTTGATTCACCTGAGGAATCCATCACCAAAGACACAGATTGTGATGAGGCAGAAGAAGAATCCCACGGTCTTCCTTGGAAGACATCTCATTTGGAGACATTCTTGTGGTTCTCAAGCAGATAGTGACTGGAAGCCCTTCAACCCTTTTTTGGAGGGATCTGTGTTCTTGTTAGGCCTTCCATGCTCAGCCGTCTACTTCCTGGGTGACCTCACCTGTGGATGAGCTTGATAAACTTATTGTGCAATGTGCCTGGAAGGCCCCGGACAACATAGAACCTGTCCCCCAGAGGCCATATAAAATGTTATCCACCCCTGAAGACCAGCCCAATTGGTCCAAGCAGCTGGTAGTTGATTCCATTGTCATGGTGGTGGCAACCAAGAGGGAAATGGCAAAAGATAGTTCCACTGTTCATCCCCGATCAGGGAGTCTCTGGCTATGGGCAGACTGGGGAAGTGGGCAAACACTTTAGTGACCTTTGCTTTCCGATCTCTGAATTATCTGGCACACTTTACTCTCTTCCAAAGAGACCTAATCTCTGAAATGCCCGCCTCTTTGGCTGGGGTACTGCCTGAAGAGGTGCATGATACTGTTGCCTCTCAGCTAGCTACCCTGAAATCCATCTTGAACTCCTCGATGCACTTGATCTCTCACACCACTGAGGGGGCAGCTTGAGCAGCCGCATCAGGCATCGTCATGAGACTGCGTGCTTGGATGCATTTGTGTGATTTCACGGACCTCTTTAACTCTTCCTTTGTCAATGTGCCTGTTGACGAATCTTCCCTTTTTGGTCCCAAAGTAAGAGAGACACTATCGCTTAGTGAGAAGGACGGAAAGACCTTGTCTGCTGTGGTCATATGTTATTCCATCCCCCAGAGATCCTACTCCAGGAACCAGAGGGGAGGAAAATTGTGGTTCAAGAAGTCCCAAGGATCTTATTGTGACACTCGTGATGAGCAGTCCCCCCAGGGCAGAGGGGGTAACTCATCCGGAAGACTCCCTTTTCTGGGACAGAGGGGGTCCGCGCAACCAGGGCGCTAGACATTCCTTCTCCGGCCAACCCTTCCAGCGCTCCTGAACAGCGGCCCGATTGCTTTCCTCTGGAAGCAGTCAGGGGTCAATTTTCCCTACACCTACAGGCTTGGCAACTCATAACAACGGATGCATGGGTGCAGAGAATAATATCCAGAGCTATCAGATCCCATTCGATCTTACTCCCTGACCCGTAAAATGAATCCCCGATGTTCCACCCAGTTAGAGGGAGGCTGCAGCCTTAGAAATCAAAAAGCTGCTAAGAAAAAGAGTCATCCAACCAGTCCCACCAGACCAGAGAGGATCCGGGTTTTACTCAAGGTTCTTTTTAGTGCCAAAAAAGACAGGGGACAGGAGACCAATCCTGGATCTCAGCTTACTAAACAAATTCATAAAACCTCAAAAATTCCGGATGATCATGGTACAGTCCATCCTCCTCTTTCTGAGGAAGGATGACTGGATGTGTTCTATGGACCTCCAGGACGCGTATTAACACAAAGATGGACAAACGCTCCCGGAGATTTCTCCGCTTCTGGCTGGGAGCCAATCCGACGATTGGCTCCTTACCGCCATGACCAGGGATTTTCTCATTCTCAGTCTTTCTTACACTCAAGGCCTTGTTCTTTGCTTAGATATCAAAATTAACATGGACAAATCACAAATGTCTCCAACAAAAGCACCGGAATGCATTGGAGCGATCTTCGACACAACGTCCTATCAAGCTTCTCTTCCTCCTCTCAGGCTCTCAAAAATAAGAAGCCAGATTCAAGCCCTCCTTCCACAGACATTTGTACCAGCACGCCTTGTACTACAGCTATTTGGATCTATGGCAACAACGATTACCTTAGTTCCACTGGGGAGGTTGCACATGAGACTAGTACAGAGGCTGCTTTCATCACAATGGTCGATCTTAATCCACCATCTCGACCACATGATATGCCTTACAAACCTTTGCAAGAACGAAATGCTTTGGTGGATGGACCCAGAATCAAATCTTTGGTGTCAACCATTCAGCCTTCCACAGCTCAGGGCCACGGTGACCATGGACACTTCCCTGTTAGGGTGGGAGGGGCATTTCCAGGGAAAGACAGTCCAAGGCACTTGGTCTCCCATGGAGGCCAATTTGCACATAAATGTCCTGGAATTGAGGGCAGTTCTCTTAGCATTGCAAGTATTCCACATATCCCTTCCTTCCGGGACCATTGCAGTTCAGTCGGACAACATGTCACTCATCTAGTACATCAGCAAACAAGGTGGAACCAGGTCTTACCCCCTGTGTCAGGAGGCCATGAGAATTTGGCACTGGGTGATGACTTCCAACTGTTTTCTCATAGCAATGCACTTTCCTGGGAGTTCCAGTCTTATTGCAGACAATCTGAGCAGGAACATTCTGGTGCCTCACAAGTTGTCCCTCAGTCCTGTAATAGCTTATCAGATCTTCCGCTGTTGGGGCAGGCCTTGCTACGACCTGTTTGCATCTCCCCTAAACAACAAATGCAGAAGCCGTTTTGCCCTGATCCCCCCTTGGGGGGGGGGAGTCACCGAGGGATGCTCTGATGCACGATTGGCCCCCGGGTCTGTTGTATGCCTTTCCTTCATTTCCTCTTATCCCAAAATTCCTCCAGAAAGCTTAAAGGATGAGAACCAGTGTGATCCTCATTGCCCCTTATTGGCCCCGTCAAGTCTGGTTCCCTTTCTTGTGGCCTGATCTGAATCGCAGCCTGTGGATCCTGTATCAGTTGCAAGGTCTGCTGTCTCATCCTCATGGACTGTTTCACCCCAATCTCCACAGCCTCAAGCTCACAGCTTGGTTTCTCCACTTCCGATGATTGCCAGGCTACCTGATATTTCATCTCCTGTTCGTGAGATTCTTCTGGCTTCACACAAACCTTCCACCAGGAAAATGTATTCTACTAAGTGGGCTAGGTTGTCTAGATGGGCCAAAGAACCACAACCACAACTCCTCTACGTCAGAAAAGCAAAACAAGTTGAACACCTCCGTCGGCTTTACCATAAAGGGTATATTCCCGTAGTAAATAAATGTTACAGCTTGCCAGAATCACCAGAAGTACATAAGGTAGCAAAAATATCAGCCACTCGTAGATAAAAAATCAGTAAATTTAATAAACAGCAAAAGACACATACAACGAACTGGGATTGAGCGCGCTTTCATCTATAGTTACCAGACTTCATCAGAATCCATTGTAATTAGATTTTACATGCCTTAAATACTTTTGATAATTAAGTATTTAATCAATTAAATATTCAATCAATCAATTTATCCAATTTTGTTTCAGATAAAAACAATCTTTTAATGAACTTGTAAACACATTATTGCAGAAGATGATATGTATGTGTACCCACACACAATATACATATACCCAAGTACAAACAACAAAATAACTAAAAACTCATATACAAAAAATGATCCACTGACACAAATGGAATATACATCATATAATACTATGCTATTTTTACTGGTTTGTAGGGGATTTATTTAAATGTATATAGTTTGGTATATTCTTCAAATTTACATAGGGTGGTATTTTTAACATATTTATTTCTGTATATATATACACATTTATTATTGAAGCACTTTATTAATACATTATTAGGACCATATATTATATGATGTATATCCCATTTGTGTCAGTGGATCATTTTTTGTATATGAGTTTTTAGTTATTTTGTTGTTTGTACTTGGGTATGTGTATATTGTGTGTGGGTACACATACATATCATCTTCTGCAATAATGTGTTTACAAGTTCGTCAAAAGATTGTTTTTATCTGAAACAAAATTGGATAAATTGATTGATTGAATATTTAATTGATTAAATACTTAATTATCAAAAGTATTTAAGGCATGTAAAAACTAATTACAATGGATTCTGATGAAGTCTGGTAACTATAGATGAAAGCGCGCTCAATCCCAGTTCGTTGTATGCGTCTTTTGCTGTTTATTAAATTTACTGATTTTTTATCTACGAGTGGCTGATATTTTTGCTACCTTATCTACTTCTGGTGATTCTGGCAAGCTGTAACATTCATTTACTACGGGAATATACCCTTTATGGTAAAGCCGGCGGAGGTGTTCAACTTGTTTTGCTAGATGGGCCAAAGAACATAACGTCAGACCCCTTTTTCATGTCTATTCAGTAGACCCTTCAATACCTAACTACCCTATTACATGCAGGAGTTTCAGCATCGACACTTACTGTGCATTTAGCAGCTATTGCAAGTTTTCACAATGGATTTGACAATTCTTCCGTTATGTCACACCGACTGAGCAAAACCTTCATGAAAGGAGTATTACATGTTAAACCTCCTGTCAAGCCTCCTATAGAGCCTTGGGACTTGACATTGGTGCTTTAGTCGTTAACAAGTCCTCCTTTTGAACCTTCTAAATAATGAGATATGAAATTTTTATCTTGGAAAACTCTACTTCTAGTAGCCCTTACCTTAGCAAGAAGAGTATCTGAGTTGCAGGCCTTGAGTGTCAAATGACCTTACTTGATTTTTCATAGGGAAAGAGTGTCCCTACGTACTGACCCCTCCTTTTTTCCCCAAGATCATTTCTGAGTTTTCCATTAATCAATCTGTTGACCTACTGGTTTTCTTCCCTCATCATTCAAATAGAAGGGAATACCTTTTGCCTACCCTTGATGTTCATAGGCAACTTCGCTTCTGCTTGGAGAAAACTAAATCTATCAGAAAAACGGATCAGTTGTTTGTGGCCTTTGCAGGACCCAGTTGGGTAGGCCTGTCTCCAAAATTACATTATCTTCTTGGCTCAGAAACACCATTACTTTTATCTACCATCAGAACAAAGTGTCTTTACCTTCCAGAATAAAGGCTCACTCTACTAGATCGATGGCTACTTCAGTGGCCTTTCATTCCAAAACCTCTATGGATGATATCTGCGCAACAGCCACTTGGGCTAGACCTCATACCTTATCACTCATTACAAATTGGATTTGGCCTCCAGGGGACGAGCATCTTTTGGTTCTATGGTACTCAGGAATGTCCTTCCTTAGGGCCACCAAGGATTCAATAGCTGGGGACTCTGTCTTAAGTAAGGAATGAATAAAGATTTACAACAAAAGATAAAGACGTTATGTCTTACCATAACATTCCATCTGTGTTGTAGATCTTTATTCATTCATTACTTCCCGCCCTCCTTCCCCCTGCCTGGACTCCTGGTGGACTTCAAGATTTCCTTATTAGCCAAGGTATTTGCTCAGACAGAGCTTCCTACTGTCTCTTTTATTACTTCTATACTATAATGACGGGCAAACTTGATCTGAAGAGACTATGAGAAGGGCATTGTGGGTAGGTCTTAGCTGAGAGTTTTTGGCTGGTGCAAGCTTGGTAACAGCCGTGTCAGTTCCGAGGGCGAAACTGAAGTCCTAACAGCAATGAATGAATAAAGATCTACAACACAGATGGAACATTATGTTAAGACATAACCTCTTTTTTTTGAGTGATCTGAGATAGTTCTGGGCTCAGTTGTAACTACATTATTTAGTACAAGTTCAGAGACTAGGAATATATCTGTTCTGGACCATAATTTATGATATGATGAATAATATGTAAATTTACTGACTGGAAGCGTCTGATCTATAAATTTTGAAGGGATCAGTTAGGTTAAAGTTTTCTATTAGTTCTGCTAGAAGTGAAGGAGTGTTATGTTGGTTGGTTGTTATATTTATTAATTCTATCTTTTTCAGAGTTAATTAACATATATAAGTCTCCCAGAATGGGCAAATGATTTGGAGATTTTGCCAGTAAGTCATAAATCTCTTCTATGAAGGCTTGTTGGTTCATGCATGTGTGTATGAATTATTTATTCATTTATTTATATGTTATTTATTAGGATAAATACTTTATTGATTGATTAATTACATAATTATCTAATTTTTGTAAGTGGTATATAAAGAATTGTATTTCAAATTTTAAGTTATTCCATTGAAGGCAAAGGCCGAGGTACCAGAATTGTAATAAAACTCAAAATCTTTCTGCAAGTTTGGCTGTTACTTTCGTTGCTGAATTTTGGAGCTGTGTGGTACAATTTATTTTTGGAGGTGTTGGAGTTGTTTTTGTGGTTCATGCATGGCCCATAAACATTTAGGAATAACATTGGTTTTGTGTACTGAGGATGGTCAGAAGTAAAGTAGCACCATCTATCATTAGGGTCAAGCCTAGTTTGTAGTATAGTACCATTGAAGGATTTTTTTAACTATTATAGCCACTCCTCCAGAAGCTGTGCTATCCCCTGCTTCTATTTTTTATTGTATCCACTTTCTATTTTTATTGTTATCCCATTGTTCTCTTGTCATATGGGTCTCTTGTATGAAGGTTATCTCTGCTTTGGTATTATAAATCAGATGCATAACTAAGTTCCTCTTTTTATTTTGTATTCCCTGTACATTCCACGAGTCTACACTAATCATAGTTTAAAAACCACATCAAGCCTATTACTGTTGTATTGTTTGAATAATAAGGACCGCAATGTGGGGATCATTTTTCCTTGGAGAATTTGGCAAGGTTCCATGTTATTTAGGTGACTACACTCTTTCAGAACAACCCCACTGTGCCTAACCACATATAGCTCCTAGCTTAAAGAGGAAAGTATTCAAATATATAGTATAAACAAAAGATAACTCTATTACTAGACACTTTTGTCATTCCAAGTCCCATCCGACTGACAGCAACATATATACAACCTTCCAACTTGCCCCCATATAGTATGTCCTCTTGGAAGTGTTACTAACCATATATATATTTTAGTTTGATTAGAACCCTAAGTACTTAGGGTAAATTTGTCCCATTTAATGCAAATTAGAATGCTATTCTATATTCATTTTAGATTTCCTTGTATTAGGTTATTGTATTTTATGCATTAGAAAGAAGCATTTGAAATACCTGCATTTTTAGTTTAACCGTGTATGTGTGTATTGCTCATGTTTTTAAGAATAGCAAGAAAGCAAAGGGTCGTAAGAGGTAGACTGATTATATTATTTGACCCAAAATTGTATAAGACCTTACCTTTTTTTACTGTTTCCCCCCCACCCCATGCTTTATACACATAGTATACTTTATACAGACTACATGATTTCAGAATATCCTTCCTAACCTTATGAATTGGAAAAAACAAGAATTGTAGAAACATATTATACACCATTTCCATATGAAGGTTAGACATTCTCTTTTACAGGCGTTAGTAACATGACTGTACTACAAAAAGGATATATCAAAATAAGTGAAGTGCAGGTGTCTTTTTCCTCCATAGGTTTGCTGTTCTGGGTGTACCAGACACTACCTGCTTTATATTAATTTAACATTTTACTAAATATTATAACCATCTTTCATAATTTTTCTTATATAATTAAGAACATTTTACAAAAAGGCTATCATATAAATTGTTGAAATTTCACTTTGTCGTTGGATACAGAAATAAGATTTAAATCATGACTTAATACATCTGGTTGTCACCATACACATTGTTTGGAAACACTTTTTTTTTTTCATTGAGAGATGAAGATATAGGACAGTAAACTTGAAATTACAGAGTTACCTAAGATTTTGACTGTAAGATATAGCAGGTCTAACTTTGCCACTAACAATAATGCAGTGTTAGCATTACTAAAATTATAGCCTTGCAATACAACACTACCTTACATACATAAGTTACTTCTCAAACATGGCATTTTATGTTATGAAACCAGCCTTTTGTTTTTACAACTAAACAAATCCCACACATATTCAGTTGGTTAAGACACGTATATTACGTTACATCCACATAACATGAGCATCATAGAACATATTCCATTGTTCAAGACAGAACTCTGATTTCTTCAGAAGTTTTAGAGATATGAAGGGCTCTAATAAGCCCAAGGTTAGAGTCCAACCCATAGTAGATTACAGTTTGAATGCTTTTTCCCCTCCAAAGATTGTTTATTGATTTTCAGATATTTACCTGCCCTTCTCTGTAGTCCTCTTCTCAACTTGTTTATTGTTGTAGTCACGCTGGTTCCTAGCTTCGGCAGTCGAAAAATTAATTAAGATCCAGTCCTAATTGCTGGAAAACGGCTTTGTAAAAAGATTTGGAAGCCATCAGTAGCCGTTAGCCGTATGTGGAACTTTGACCTTAATATTCATGTTCTTCCCGTTTTTGCAAGCAGACGTGTTCTGGGGAGTTCATAGGTCGGAGTTCTTTGAATGGCTTCCTGAGCAGGCTTGTAAATGGAACGTTAAAATGGACTAGTGGCTTTTAGGAGAATGCAGGTAGTTAAAACGTTTATCTTGCAATTTGCACATGTTTCAGGAATCTTTACTTGATTTGGCTAGTTTCTGATTACTTTTTCTACAAGGGAATTTCTGCGAGCACCGGGGTGCATGGTGTCCACCATTCTCATTGTTTCCTTTGCCAAACTCCACTTAAGGAAATTTCAGTGGTATCTAAAGACTGTATGGCTCCAGCACTGCCACCCTTTGGACTATCTGGTTCCTCTCTTACCTTGTCTCAAGCTCATACTCTGCTTGTGGATTCACCTGATTTCTCTGAGTCCTGTTCTGCCTTTTTCAGATTCATTTCTCCTACTCAGGAGCTGTATATGAATATTTCTGATCACAGTTTGTGAACCTTCCCCAACAACCTCAAAGTCCAGGTTCTTTGGTGCCCATAAACAACTGGCAGACCATATCAACATCAAGGAGATACAGGCTCTTCTTCTATCTCTCCATGCTTTTCACTCCTTTTGAGTTCCAGGTCCTCTAAACATTTTTACCAACAATACCACAGCCATGTGGTACACCAACAAGCAAGGGGGTGCAAAATCTTCCCTTTTTTTGCAGGCTGGCTGTTCAGGCTTGGGATTTTGCAATCCACCATTAACTGGTTCTTTAGACAGTCCACATTCCTTCAGAACACAATCTTTGGTGGCAGGCTTTTTGAAAAGCTCCAGGACAAATCCTCATAAATGGATGCTTCACAGGGATGTGTTTCTGGTCATTGTACATCAGTGAGGTACTCCTCGGGTAGATCTTTTTGCCTCCACTCTGAACATACCACTTCCCCAGCTCAATTTGAGTGCCAAGTCCTCTGTCTTGGAAAGTGGATGCCATGTCTTTTTCTTGGATGGGGATGTTTTGTATGCCTACCCTCCCCCCCACCCTTCCTAGAAGTCCTGCACAAGATCACGTAGGACACACCCAAGATCATGATGGTGACTCCCTTTTGGCCCAGACAACACTTATTCCCCTTTCTTTTTTTTTCTCAAAAAATTTTTATTAATTATATGAATAGCAAGACAATTAAAAGATTATACATAACAAGAAGGCATAAATGAACATATAACAATTCATCTAGTGATAACAACCTTCATGAGATTTTGATAAGTTATTTAGAAATAAAACACACTTATTCCCCTTTCTGTTTCTGCTGGCTAGGGACAATCATCACAAATTACCTCACAGAATGAATCTTCTTGCACAAGGCAAGGGATCTCTCATTTAGTCTCTGTTATCCACCATTCAGCTGCCACTTTAGGTAATAGGTTTTTGATTTCTTTTAGGCAGTAATTTTCTGATGCCGTGCTCTAGGTTTTGCAGGTCAGAAAACCTACTACTAGAAACTCACATGAGACTTAAGTGGAAGAGGTTTTCTTGCATGTACCTCAAGCATGACATGGACCCTTTTTCCATAGGAGTTCTTTTATTTGTGTGAGTTGTTCAGTTCTGGCTTGGCCTGTTCATCTGTTAAAGTTCATTTGCCAGCCATTTCTGCTTGCCTGCCACTGAATCCATCTTTGGCTTCTAGTTTTGAAGTCAAGTAATTTTTAAAAGACATCCTTCATATTTGGACTCCAACAAAGCCTGTTTCTTCTCCTTCTTGGGACTTGAATTTTTTTCTTTAAAAATGTACCCAGTCCCCTCCCGAGCCTGCAGTTTCTTCCTCCTTGCAGCATGGTACTTGGAAGACTGTATTGTTGGTGGCGGTTACTTGTGCCAAGAGGGTCTCTGAACTTCAAGCACTTATGGCTGTTCCACCTTTTGTGGTTTTTCACAGGGATATGGTGTCTCCTCATACCAACTCTTTTTAACACCTTTATTAAATTATCACGTATGGCATTTTTTTAACACCTTTATTAAATTATCACTTATGGCATAGGCAACGTAATCAAACTGTATTAACTTCTTATTTACAAATATTATACTTCACATATATAGCTATGTATCATACAACCTAGGCAACATTACATACATTATTCAATTCCTGCCATTTTGTGTTTCTTGTTAAAAAAAAAAAAAAAACATCTTTGCTTATGTTTTAAGTGATGGTTCAGTAATCATTCATGTATATAAATGCAAACAAACCACACCAACAGAATACTAATTGCAAGCATTTTTTTATGCCAAAGGTGATTAATGGTTTGTCATTGAATCAGTCCATCCATCTTCCTTTTTTCCCATCTGCACAGAATCCTAGTGAGAGTTCTTCTCACCTTGGATTTACATAGACAGTTCAGGTATTTCTTGGACAAGACAAAACATATCCAGAAATCTGAGCAGCTTTTTGTTTCCTTTCATGCCAGGAAATTGGGTTTGGCAGTATCTAAGCAAACCATCTCCTGGATTTCTGAGGTCATTTCTGTTTGCTATACTTTTCATGGCAAGCAGCTTTCCTCTTCTGTTCATGCTAATTCTGCCAGAGCTGTGGTGTATTCTGGTGCTTTTTTCAAGGGTCTGGATAGTAGCTCCATCTTGGAAGCTGCTACTTGGTCTTCTGTTCACACTTTTATCAAACATTACAAGTTGGATTTCATTTCTAGGGCCAGGCTGGGTTTTGCCAGAGTTGTCCTCCATGGATGTTTGAAGGGCTCTTCTGTGGCTTCCTCTTCCCATACCTTACAGTAGCTTTTGTGCTCTTCCAGGAGTAAGGAATACTGCAGCAGTAGTAAGGAAAGACTGTACAGTTGTGTATGATCTTACCATAACAGTAGATGTCCTGCTTCTCACTATTGCAGTATTCTGTCCCTCCCTCTTAACCCCTATTATTTGTGTTATTTTTCTTTCAGGCCAAGGAGTCTTTATTTTCTTTTTCTTCTTTTTTTCCTTCCTATATGTGCATGTTATTACTTTCCTCTGGGGTTGCTCTGGTTCTTCTGGGGCTCTTCAATTCTGAGGATTAGGCGCACATAAGTCAGATATGTACCTTAAGCCTTGCACATATGATGTACCTCTGACATACGATGCTCAGAACATGTAACTGCTTTGGTAAGCTGGTAGGACATTCCAAAAGTAAAGAATACTGCATCAATGAGAAGTAGGACATCTACTGTTACACAACTTTACTTTCTTTATAACTTGTGTGAGCTGCTCACTTCTGGCCTGCATAGTCCTCTGTTAAAACTCATCTGTCAGTCATTTCTGCTTGTCTGAATATGGATCTACCACTTTCCTCTACATTTGAGTATTAACATTTTTTGAAAGATGTCCTTCATAGTAGGACTCCAAGAAAGCCAGTTCCACCACATTGGGACATTAATTGTGTTCTTGAAAAGCTGATCCACTCACCTTTTGAACCAGCACTGTGCAGTTGTGTACCTGGAAGACTGTCTAGGTGGTACTGAATTTTGGCAAGAGAATGTCTGAGCACAAGGATAGAGCGTCTCTTCAGACCAATTCCCCTTTTATGCCTAAAGTTTTGTTTTTGTTTATTTGTTTGACATTTAACTGTGTTACTCCGACTGGGAAAATGCCCTTTTCCAGTGGAGGCCTGAGAAGAAAAGCTCCAAATGTATACAAAATACAAGATAAAATGCAATACAAGTTATAATAACAAAAGAAAAAAAATACAATCCAATAGCATACTAGAACTGACACTGATTACAATTTCTTGGATGTGTATAGACAGCTCAGATATGTGGATAAGATTAAGGATATTAAGAAAATTGAGCAGTTTTTGTTTCTTTTCTTGCCAAGAAATTGGGTTAACTGACTCTAAACAAGCCATTTGCTTTTGTTATTCTTTTCATGATAAGCAGCTTCCCTCTTCTGTTTTTTTGCTCACTGCTATGGATGTACTTTCTTCAGGAGCCTTTTTTAAGGGTCTTAATGCTCGTCCTATTTTGGAAGCTGTTACTTGATCTTCCTATGCATACCTTTACTAAGCACTACAAGTTAGATATGATTTCTAGTGCTAGGGCAGGTTTTGGTGGTCCAACCTCCATGGGTTTTGGGATGCTTCTTGTGTCGCTTACTCTTCCTCACGCCTTCTTCAGTAGTTTTCATACTGTCCCTTTTGTAAGGAATACTGCAGTGGTTATGAGGAAGGACATACTACAGTTGTGTAAGATCTTACTTTAACAAGTGATGCCCTCCTTTTCACTGTTGTAGTATTCCATCCCTCCCTCCTTCTCCCTGCTCAATATTTTGTTGCCCTCTAGTGGAGGAGCCCTTCTTTCTGCCCTTTCTCGATGTCCATATTCTGTTGTTTTCTTCTTGGGTTGCTTTGGTTCTCCTAGGGCAGTTCAGTTTTGAGTATATGGTGCTCTTATGTCATTTATGTACCTCAAATCTTGGACGCAAGACATATGGCGCTTGGCAGGTTCCTAAAATTTTGGTATGCCGGTCGGACGTACAGATATCCTCATTGCGATAGCCCTTTTGAAAGGAATACTGCAACAGTGAAAAGGAGGACATTTGCTGTTACTGTAAGATTTCATAAAAGTATGTTTTCATTATGTACAGGCCGTGGTAAGCATCAGCTAAAGATTTTTTATACACATTTAAATATCTGCTTCTGTATTGCAAAACTACATCTAGCTCTACAACATTCAATAAAATGGACTTTCAGGCAAATTGTCTGTTGGTGAAATTGACTTTTGATCATTTATACTGACTGATCCCTCATTCGGTGAATTTGTCATCAGGTAACATCTACTGTAACCACACACACACATTATATATGCTTGTGGTTGTTTTTACTAAATCTTACTTCACCGAATCACAAATGGCTGAACATATTTAACTGAAAACACATTTCACAGAGTCACATTTGACTGAAAAACTTTATTGCATCAAACATACTTTATTTCATTATTTACTTTCAGGGGTAGAAGCCCCTCTGCAGACACCTTATACTTAAATATATTTGACAGTCACGCAAGTTTGGAGAAAGAGAGAAAAATGCACATAGTGAATCACTGATGTTGCAGAAACATATTTCATAGAAACTTTCATTAGAGGAAACAAATCTTTTTTTTTCCCACTGGTAGAAAGCCCCGTGTACCTCCCATGTGTGTGTGTGTGTGTGGGGGATTTGCCCCTCCCCTACTTAAATGTACTAACTCTGCTCATGCACAGCATTTGAGAAAAGCAAAAAAAAAAAAAAACACTTAGAGAATCACTGCAACTATTTTCATGTAATCATGATTCAGTAAAATCAGTTTACGGTCAAATGTGATTTCAGTCAAATTTAATCAGTCAGTTGTGATTCAGTGAAGTATGATTTGGTCAGAACAGCTGCTACCATTTATATATGATTCTCTCTCTTGATTTTTCAACCTTACATGACAGAGTTTAAATGGTTGAACAAAAAAAAAATATATATATATATATATGTATATATATATATATATACATATATATATATATATATATATATATGTATATAAAAAAACTCCAGTTGCAAAACTAAGACCCAGTGTCATCTTGGTACTGATACTGTTAGTGAAAGGTATTTTAGTAATATAATGTGTAGGGATAAGAGTTATGGGCACAAGTAAGTTTATCACATGAGTAAGGTGGGGTGGGGTCTTGCCCCCACCCTGCCTTACTCGTGTACTAACCCTTACACCTGCCCCTAATCCTAAGCCCACTGTACCACCTTACTCATATGTGCTTACCCTACCACTACCCCTGCACCTAACACTATACATTACATTACTAAGAATCTTTTCCCTACCCCTGCCCCTAACCCTGCGTATTAAATTACTAAGAACCCTTTCCCCTGCACATTATATTACATTATTAAAAGCATCTTTCCCTACACCTGCCCCTAAGCCTGCATATTACATTATTAAAAAAACTTTCCCTACCCCTGCCCCTTACCCAGCACATCAGGAAGACTAAAAATGTTCTCACTTTTTTGTGTGGAAATTTCTGCCTCACCTTCTTAAGGTTTGTAAGATCTGTCCAGTTAGTCTTCCTCAGTCTCAGAAAGGCAAGTAATACTAAAAAAAAACACTTGATTCAAAGACTTCAACATTTATCACAACATAAATAAGACTGGGGGGGGGGGTTGTTAAGCCATCTAAAAAAATCCCCTTCCAGTTCTGTCTAGACTGTTGGATGGATACCTGTAGATTTGCAGCTGGGTTATGCACTATGTGTGTCATCAAGTAGGGTGGCAAATCCTCCTACTGAACTGCCTGGGTTGTATGGCTAGACTCTGCATGTTACCCCAGATTACTTGCCTAATAAGGAGCTGTGCATTTATAAAAGCATCAAGGAAACTGTGGTGCTCTTGGAGACATTTTGGATGAGGCATTATTCCACATGGTACTGAAAAACAAAATGACAAGGAAGTTTTATTGATAAGATTGGGAAACCAAGTGAATCTGTGGCAGGGCTAGCCACCCGGTGGTGTACACCCTGGCTATAGATGATTGTCACTGTTGAGGTGACACCCCGAACCCTTGTGCAAAAATGGGAAAAAATGGCATTGTGGATGGATGGTGAACCAAGTGAATCCTTTGCTATTAGTTGCTGCAGAGAAACTTTGCTTCTCATATCACTATTCTTATTGATGATTTATTTTTTTTCCAAATACCTTTTGCCGTATAATAAAAATTCACTGTTAATGTGGATTTAACATCTTAGAAGGCTATTTTCATATGTGGTACTAAGGTTATGATAAATTGGAGCATTACACTGTAGCCAGCATTTCATTTTATTTTCTGAAGTGTTAGAAGTGAATTCTAATTTGGTTCTTGTATTGGATAGCTAGAGTAGTTAACCAAAATAGCAGTATAACTAATACAGCCCTTGGATTGAGTAATCGGTATAGTAATTCAGACGGGCACTGTAGGTGTGGGTCTTGTATCTCAGCAAGATGTCTGACATAGTACCGAGCAAAAAATAAGTGAACAAATTGCATCACCTTAGTCTGGGTCACAGGCTGGTACTATGGCACATCACTGTAATCAAACCCAATTAACTCCACTGAATATGCAGAAATGTACACAACTGCGGAAACAGATGCATAGATGCAGCTGTATCCCAAAGGAGCAAGTGAACTGCAAACACCAGAAACAAACCTACATGGTGGAACCATAATATCAATAAACTTTACAATAAAAGGAAAAGAATTTAACCAAAAAATAAGAGTAATTACCAGAATGTTACAGCCCTTGCCACTGAAATAAACAACTCAGGAGCTTAATAAAATCACCAAAGCCAAGTCTGAGGATAAAATAGCTACCCAAACCAAAGACAATAACAAGGCATTTTTTAGTTAAGTTTGTAATCTGAAAGGCACAAAGCAGCAATGCACCGAGTTGATTGTGAACATTGTTATCTACACTGAGGTTGAAGATGTAGCTAACCTATTGGATGATGACGTTTAGCTCTAATGTTACCTCTTTCCCCCCTCCGTCTCGTCTGTCATGATATACATGAAACTGACTCACCTCCAGCTATCACACAAGACCAAGTCCTAAAAGTGCTATCAAAAGGTAAAACTATTGTATCAATGGGTTCCAACAGTATCCCTGAATGCATCTTAAATAGCATGAAGTATGATTTAGCCACACCCTTAACAACACTGTTCATTCTCAGTCTCCATGTAGGTTTCGTATGAAGTGAAAGGAGAACAGCTGCAGTTATTCTTCTGCATAATGGACGACCTTCCAAAGAACCAGGAAATTACACACCCATAAGTCTGGCCATCTTCATATGCAAAGCCATTGAAAAACTTAGCATTGAATGAATCAGTTAGGATATAGGGAACCTCCAAGCACTAGACCCAGCTCAGTTTGAATTCATCAAGACCAGGTCAGGCTTTCAACCTGGTTGATTTTTTTGAAGAGATCAGCAAAGCAGTGGATGAAGGCAAAATGGTACACACTGTGTACCCCAACCTGGACAACACTTTTGACACAATTCCTCACTTAGGCATAGTAAAGAAGCTAAGAAAATATCAATAAATTTCTATGTCATCCACTGGAGTGCCAACTGACTCACAGATAGGATGTAAATAATCAAATCAGAGGAAGTTACCTCCATAAAGAGGCTAGTCACCAGTGGAGTTCCCCTGGGTTCTGTGCTGGGACTTCTCCTGTTTGCCTTCTACTTTTCTGAAGTAAAAGACAATGCCAAAGGGCTTTGGCTAATTAAGTTTGCAGATAACTGCAATCTAGGAGCAGTCACTGAATCCCCAAATGAATTGGCCATCCTGGAGGAAGGTTTGTATCAAATAAATAACTGGTGTCAAGAAAATGGTCTGAAATGAAATGCCAAAAAAATGCGTTAGTGTTTCCTTTGGGATGTCATCTACTCAGGGAACTACCACACTGACAATATGCCCCTAAGAGTTGACTTGGTTGTTCGTGATTTGGGAACTTATGTGGACAGTGCTCTTACTTTTGAAAGCTGACTTTGGGCTCCTAAAATCAGAGGTGGCTAACTTCTCGGCACCCATGCAAATGGAAAATAGCTGCATGACTGCCAAATCATACACCAATGTATGGATGGATGTACACAAATACTTGGACCTTGCCATACCAAATAGAACTATGATGCTCCCCTTCCAAAAAAAAAAAAGGAAGCCAATTTGGTGGTCCCCAGCCATCAATAAATTGTACAACAGAAGGAAGAAACTGTTGCAGAAAAAAATAGTCACAAGACTGGAAAACCTCCCTTATCAGTCTCAACAAAAAGCTGAGATCCCTTATCAAATCCTCTAAAGCCAGCTATGAAGGCAGAATTGTGTCCGACACCAAAAAATACCACAGAGCCTTTGACAGCTATATCGGAAACCTCAAAGGCAATACCCAGATTTGCTCTGAGTTATTGCACAATGGCACCTCCTATACTGAGCCAACAGATATAGCCAACATACTGGCTGACTGATTCAGTGCCAACTTTACCCCTCTCTCCCAAGGGCCCTATCACAGTACCAGAAGAAAGCCTGGTACCCACCATTTCTGTGGCAAAGGTAAAAGCTGCATTGTCCAAAGCCAAGAATACAGCATCCATGGGACCTGATAATCTCCCTGGCTGCGTCCTACACGGGACCTGATAATGTCCCTGGCTGCATCCTACATGAGCTACAAAATTAACTGGCACCACATCTGTGTGTCCTGTTCAATCACAGCCTTACCTCAGGCTATGTCCCTAACGACTGGTGCACTGCTACAGTCATCCCGCTCCATGAAGGGGAGCAGCTACAGATCCTGGGAACTATCGCCCCATTAGCCTGACGAGTCTGGTATGCAAAGCTATGGAGCGCATCATCATGGACATGCTTAACAAAGATATAGGCAATCTCCAAACTCTTGACCCTGCACAGTTTGGCTTTGTCAAGGGGAGATCCTACCTGCTGAACCTGGTTGACTTCTTCAAGGCAGTCATCAAGGCTGTGGATGAGGGTAAGGCAGTGCATACAGCCTACCTTGACCTGGCAAAGGCCTTTGATACCATTCCCCATCATTGATAACCTCACCAAACTAGGCATCAATCCTTACATCACTAGGTCGATTGCAAATTGGCTCACAGACCGGACCTACACAGTGAAAGTTGCGGATTCCAAGTCAGACTGTCGACCAGTCACGAGTGGAGTCCCACAGGGCTTGGTCCTGGGCCCTCTCCTGTTTGGCATCTACTTCTCAGTCGTCCAGGCCAATACATGACAACTTCGGCTGACCAAGTTCGCTGATGACTGCAAGCTAGGAGTCATTATCAACTCCCCAAGTGATGCAGACATCCTACAAAAGGGCCTGTCTTGAGACCAATGACTGGTGTCAGAACCGTGGCGTGAAGCTTAACACCAAAAAATGCGTTATCATTCCCTTTGAAAAAAACTCAGGATGGGAGCCCAATGAACACTGAAGGGGGCCATAAGAGATCTGGGCACCCAGGTCGACAGCAACCTCACCTTCGACCACCACATTGCCACTGTGGTCAGAAAGTCCTATGTGGCACATGTTATAACCAAAGGTTTCACTTCCAGGAAGAAAGAGGTCATCATCCCTCTCTACTCAGCCCTCATTAGACCAATCATAGAATATAACGCCCCATTTGGCATGTACCTGACCCAGACCCCTACAACAGCTGGAGAGGCCACAAAAGTACATCACAAAAAGGATCCTAGGCCTTAAACACATTTCCTACATGGACAGACTCTAGAAAAGTCAGCTGTTCTCAGTCACTTATCTACTTAGAGGTAATCTCTGCTTGTCTTACAAAGCTATGTCCGATCCAGCCCTACTTGAAATGCTACATGTAAAGAAATCCCAATCCCCCCGCACCACACGCTCCAGAGATCGCAACCTCATTACCACAATTAACAGAACATGTTGGAGGGACAGGTTCATCTCCCAAAGACTGCTCATTCTCTGGAATAAGTTTCCCATTCATGTCAAGCAGAGTACTTCGCTGGCCCTATTCAAGAGAAATCTTGATGAGTGGATGGGTAACAGGAAGTTCACTCCAGGGATCATTTCAATTGCCCTGTTGGATAGGGGCACTGTGAACTAACATTGGGTGACACGGTGCCTGGCCAGTTTTTTTGGGCTAGGCTTGTAAAGGCTCCAGGGCCATTATCCTAGTACACACCTACAAACCTATGGTTCTATTATTGTAAAAAAGTCCTTCTATATTGCACAGCTTGTAAATAAAGGGATTGTGTCTAGATCTTGGGATGTTATTGTTCCCCTTTACTCATTAGTCCAGTCATTGAATATAATGGTCCCTTTGGCATGTATCTGTCCAGACACATTCAATGACTGGAACACCTACAGAGATATCGTACTAAAAGGATACATGGCCTAAATTACATGTCCTACATGGACTGACTCAGAGCTCTGTTACTGTACTCTGTATCCTACAGACTGCTAACCTGTGCGTGGCATACAAGGCTTCCTCTGACCTGATACTGATGGATTTACTGTACATCAGCAAGTCAAATGGCATTTCAAGCCCTGTGCCTTCTGTCTAGGAGATAAGCACCTTAACCACTATGCAAACGCAAACTATAGGTTCAAAAATACTCTTGTCTAGGGAGCTAAACCTCTTCTGCAAAATCAACAGAACAGTTTTAGAGAGGCAGGTATATTTCACAGAGGGTACTGCTACTATGGAACACAGTCCCCATTCACATAAAACAAAGTTCATCCCTGTCCATTTTCAAATTCAACTTAGATCTGTGGGTGACAAAGAAAATTTAGCCAGGACTGCCCACTTACTACTAATGGACAGACACAGCCTCTGAATGCTTTATCCCATGCATGGGTCCCCTCATATTATCTGTGGTATGATCCAAGTCATTCTCATTAGGGTAATATATAATAATTGACCATGGGATTGGTAAGGCCAGTATGTAATCAAATGGGATAGGTTATTTCAAGCACAAAATCGGAAATGGGTTAAGCTTAAAATGGCCCATAAGGGCAACTGGCCTAGTGCTTACTTATGAATTGGCTGCACAAAGGTACAGAGAGAGTCATAGTTAATGGAATTTAATCAGGCAAAAGGATTACCTACATGATGCAACAAAGGATCAGTACTGGGCTAGTTGTATTCTTAACTGACATTAGTGAGATGTTGTAGAAGGGTTCCAAGAGTTCTTTTGATGATATAAAAGCATACAGAAGGATAGATGTTCAAAATGTGTAGAATGGATAAAAGGGACTTGTGTGAACCAGAGGAAAGATCTAAAATAGGGCAGCTTAATTTTACTGGAATAATGCAAAAGTATGCATTTGGGCAGCAATAACTTGGAAGTGGAGTTTAGAGATGAAGGGGAAGCTGTGTAGCAACAAAAGTAGAAAGGACCTACATGTATCAGCTGATATAAAGCTAAGTAGGCAGTGTAAGGCAGGTGAATTACTGCCATGCACATATAAGAAGCAAGATGTTATTTTCCATTAATGTGGACAGCTGATAAGAGCCTGTCTGGAGTACTGTGTGGAATATTTTTACTAGAACACAAGTTAGACTGTACAGAGAAGGGCAACAGTAATTGTGAACAGCCTTAACCAAAAGCTGTGGAAAGTAAAAGTAGCTGAGCTCAGTGTGTAAGGTCATAAATAAAGGGGGTACATTGGGGCAAGTGATCAAAATGCATCTATACCTCAATGAGCTGAGTAGTCTGAGAAAGAGTCCATTAGAGAGAGACAAGGGAACGAGAGGATGTAGTTTGCAGATGCAAGGTAGAAGTACCCAAGGGAACTGAGAAGTAATTTTTTTTCTTTAATTGAAATCTGAACAGCAGGAGTACATGTGACAAGAGTAGTGGGTAGAAAAAAAGTAAGCCCTACCAAAATAAGGTGTGTGTACAGAGTATTGAAAAGGTAAGGAGATGGACAAGTTCGGTATAGATGCATACATTTCTATGAATGTTGCTGCTGCACACTACTGGGGAGTTGTTGGTACTTTGTAGCTAGGAACTGCAGGCTCAGTGTCAGTGGAAGGCTTCTGCACCAGTGGAAGAAGTGCAGAGTTGGCTACATGTATGTTTCTCAGTGAGCTTTGCTTGTGATATTTATTGGTGTATTACCAGGACGATACATTCTTTGAATTTTTGGGGTCCTTCCAGGTTTTCATTGTTTTGCTTTGCAAAACACTGCTGATGTGCTTGACATAGGTTCATAGGTAGGTACTAGGCTATCGGCCCAAAGGCCTGCGTAAGCCTAGCCAGCAAGGTTCCATAGATTACGCCACCCAAGAAAGTTATTTTCCTGTGCCACTGTCCAGCAGAGATGCAGAAGTGATCCCGCGGTGCATTTCCTATTTCCCATCCACTCATCAAGTTTTTCTTGAAGAGTGCTAATGAAGAACTTTGCGTGACATAGATGGGTAGCTTGTTCCAGAGTATAGGAAGTCTCTGGGACAGGAATCTATCCCTCCAGCGTGTCCTATTTATTGTGGTGACAAGGTTTAGGTCCCTAGAGCATGTAGCTCGGAGGGATTGAGATTTCTTTAGGTGTAGCATGTCCAGCAGCTCTGGGTTTGACATAGCTTTATATGTTAGGCAGAGATCACCTCGGAGTAGGCGATATGCTACAGAGTAAAGCTGGAGTTTTTTGAGGTGGTCAGTGTAGGGCATCTGTTTGAGGCCAGTAATCCTCTTTGTGAGGAACTTCTGTGGCCTTTCCAGCTGCTGCAGATGTCTTGAGGTACATTCCAAAAGGGGGGGTGTACTCTATAATGGGTCTAATGAGTGACGAGTAGAGGGGAACAATGACCTCTTTTTTCATGGATGAGAACCCTTTTATGATGGTGTGCCACGTAGAAGGACTTCCTGACTACTGTGGCAATGTGACTATCAAAGGAGAGACTACTGTCCACCTGGGTCCCAAGGTCTCTTATCACGCATTCGGTGTTAAGTAGATTGCCGCCTATGTGGTAGTTCATGGGTACAGAGTTTTTACCAAAGGGGATGACACTGCACCTTTTGGCATTGAGCTTGAGGTCATGGCTCTGACACCAGGCATCTGTCTCAGTGAGGCCCTTGTGTAGGATGTCCACATCATTTGGGGACACGACTATGGCTCCTAGTTTGCAGTCATCTGCGAACTTCGTTAGCCAGAGGCCTTATGTGTTAGCCTGTACTTCAGAGAAGTAGATACCAAACAGGAGAGGTCCCAGGCCGGAACCCTGTGGTACTCCACTTGTCACTGCTTTGAGGTCAGATTTGGAGTCTGCAGCTTTTACAGTGTGAGTTCTGTCAGTGAGCCATTTGGCAACCCATCTTGTGACGTAGGGATTTATACCTAGTTTAGTGAGTTTAACTATAATTCCAGAATGGGGGATGGTGTCAAAAGCCTTGGCGAGGTCAAGATAGGCTGTGTGAACCACCTTACCCTCATCCATGGCTTTGGTGACTGCCTCAAAGAAGTCGATCTGGTTCAGGAGGCATGATCTGCCTTTCACAAACCCGAACTGGGTGGGATCCAGAGTTTGGAGGTTACCAATGTCTTTGTTTATGTGTTCCATGATGATGAAGTTCCATGGCCTTGCAGACCAGGCTCGTCAGGCTAATAGGTCGATAGTTCCCGGGATCAGTGATGGCTCCCCCTTTGTGGAGTGGGATAACTGTTGCTGTGCACCATTTAGTGGGTACAAAGCCTGATGCGAGGCTATTATTGAACATGGTGCTTAAGTGGGGAGCCATTTCATTCAGAAGTTTGTGTAAAACGCAGCCTGGGATGTTGTTCGGTCCCATGGATGCTGTGTTTTTGGCTTTAGAGAGTGCAGCTTTTACCTGCGTAGTTGTGATTACAGGGGCTCAGCGTTCTTCCTGTATAGATAATGGGCCCTTTAGGGGGTGAGAGGGAGGTAAAGTTAGCACTGAACCCATCTGCCAGGATGTTGGCAATATCAGTTGGTTCTGTAATTTTCGTGTCTTTGTGCTGTAACTCAGAGCAGATATGGGTGTTGCCATCTAGATTCTTGACATAGCTATAGAATGCGTTGTGGTTCTCCTTGGATTTAGTGGCAATTTTGTTTTTGTAGCTAGCTTTGGAGGATCTTATAAGGGATCTCAGCTTCTTACTGAGGCTGACCATGGAGCTCCTCCACTCATGGGATTTTACTCTCTTTTGCAACAGTTTCTTCCTTCTGTTGTACAGTTTGTTTATGACAGGGGACCACCAGATTGGCTTCCTTTTTTTCGAGGATAGCGTCTTGGTTCTGTTTGGGATAGCACGATCCATGCACTCGTGTAAGTGCTTATAGAGTGCATTTGTGTAGGATTCAGCAGTTGTCACTCTATTGTCCATCTGCATGGGTGTCATGAAGTTCACCACGTCTGTCTTAAGAATCATGAAGTTGGCTTTGGAGAAATTGTGCCTTCTGTGTGGAGTCTGCATGTCCTCCCCGCGGTTGGGTAATGTTCGAAAGACATGCGTGCATAAATGGGCGTGCCTTTGTTGAAGGTTGGGCGTCGAGCTGGCACCTCGGTGTTTCATAAAATCTACTGCCAATCATTAGCGGACCGGAGTTCCACTGTGGCGACCCCTTACCGGGAAAAGCTGAAAGACAACAACAACATCCCTCAGTTTTTGCTTGCCTGTTCCTGTTATGGTGGTGAATTTGTTATTTGAACTCTGCCTAAAAAAGGCACTATAGGGGCAGCAAGCGCCTTAGCCAGTATCCGGAATCCCAGGGGCAAGCCATCTGTGGCAAAGCATTGTGGTCTGTCGACCATGTCATCCCAAGCAGACAGATACTGGATCCCCTTAGAATGTACCAGAAGCTTAGCCAATTGTTGAAGTCAATCATTTTGTTCTTGTACTGCGGTATCATTCTGGGCGATGGCAGAATGCTACTCAGGGCTAGGGTCATACCTGCCTGGTCTACAAGATCTGAGAGCTCTTCCATGTCTCTTTTCATGTAGTCCAGGAAGGTACATCTCAGGTCATTCGCACCAACATGGGACAAAAACAATGTCATATTTGTACTTGTGGAGTGACCTGAGTGCGTGGGTTATGTGGCGGATCCTGGCACCCGACAGGCAGCTGACAGTAACCTTCTCCTTGTTTAGCCTGGTGAGTGGGACATCAGTGTGCCTGACTATAGCGTCACCTATGACTAGTGTGTTGGGTACATTGTTTTGCCTTATTGGTTGTGGTTGAGTGGCACACTGAGTCTGTGGGCTTGTGTCATTTGTATCTGACACATCTAGTATGTTTGCTCTTAGTTGGTAGCCCATCTTAACTATAGTGTTGCATGTCATGTTTACTGTTATACTGTGCACTGTCTTTGAATCCACATTCCTTTGTTAAATGGTTTCTAAATGATTTTCTTCTGAGCTGTCCCACTTAAAAGCATTCTTTTCACATTAATTTTCTGTTGCAGTTATCTTTAACCATGATAAGTGTTTCTGCTACTTAACATGCTTTACTCTTGGCATATCTGAGTCTGCTTGTTCCGTCACTTTGAAGGCTGAATAAATGTGTGCTTTAGTACTTCTTGCTAGCAGTGTGTTAAAATATTCACAGTATTTGTGTCTTTTTCCAGGTATTCTACTTCGTTCCTTGACGATGTTCACTGCATGACAATTTTTGTCAGTCCCTTGTGATTGTAATTAGCATAGCTTTTAACTTAATCTTTGGCATTTTCAACAGTCATATTCTATTTATACCTCATGGTTTAAGTCTCATTTTACCAAGGTCTCTTAAAGTCTTCCCACTTTGTCTATAAATGCTTCTTATAAACCACCTCTACATATCTTTTAAACTTTTAACATTTTTTTTTTCATGTAACATCCTGTTTTCTGTTAATGACTATTCCTAACTCAGCTTATAACCCATTGTCTTGCAGTTAAAATAATCATGGTATGCTGCATGCAGTGTCGGGGTCTCAGTAGGTAGCACATTTGCTTTGTCCCTAACATCAGGTGTTTGGATTCATGTTCAGGCTGGCATTACATTGCAGCATTTAGGGGCCACTGTCATTCAGATAAGTAATTAACTGAGTTCCCATCTGTCTATGTTGATGCTAACTAAGCGGAATGTAAAAGGTCCCATAGCACTTACTTATTTTACACAAGTAAGTAAGTAAATAAATAGTACAGGAATTTATCACCAGAGGCATAGAAGTATAAAGCTTTGACTGCAACACAGGCAACTTAAATTCAGTTAACACCTTTGGTGCCTGCCATCACTGGCAAGGAACGATGGATGTGCCCATCCTTGCTTGGGTGGCATAATGCATAGGTCCCTACTGAAGAGGGTTTGGGATGCGCTTGCCTTAATAATGTTAGGCTCACAAAGCCACCAGTGCCTTTGAGTGGGTAAGCACTATTGTGGGGAAGGCATTGTGAGATTTTGTAGTGACAGAGATCATTCATCTGCATCCCCTCCCCCCCCAGACACACACCAAGGGGTTGGGGATTAGGTCATTCAAATGCTGGGATGTTAAAGCACGCTCATGGTTGCCTGACTGACCAATCCTCCCCCATCCGACAATAGCTTTTGCTTCCAGAACTGATGAGTGAATAGACTATGTCTGAATGGAGAGAGACTTGATTATCAGTAGGCAAAGGGCAAAGATCATAAAGAAAAAAAAAAACTTTAGTAATTTCTCTGTCCTGGCCAAATTACTTATAAAAAAAAACTACCTTCAGACTCTATGAAAATAGACCATACCTAGCAGGACTAAGTAGATCAACAAAAGTATGTAAGTGCTTTATGTGTACTCATCTGTCTCTCACTAAGAAGAGTAGTATGTATCAGATCACTTAACCTCCCAGCTAATCAGGAAATTACATGTTGTAGCTGTATTTTTCAGATTTTATTCCCAATAGGTGTAACAAATCATTGCCCGAGATCATTAATTATGTGCAGTACAAACCACAGATGATAGTGTCAAATGACTATACTTTGATTTAACTGCACACACACACACACACACACACACACACATACACACACACACATATAAATCTTTAATAAGTTTGTATATAGTTTTCTTCCAGTTAATGCCATTTATTGTTCTTTCTTTGATCATTTCTGCAGTAGCCTTAGCTATATAGATTGATTTATGACAATAATTCAGTTGCTGGCCTAGCCAGCTTTCAAAGCTGAGCCGATTAAAATTCAGGTTTGTGTACAAAGCCCTTCACAGCTTTCATGCGAGTGAAAGAGCGCCCCTCTACAGGATTCCAAGGATGGATGGCCAGCATTGCTGGGCAGATAAGTTCCTTGTGGGAGAAAAAACTTCCTGTTTACTTTTTATGACAGAAATTGTATTTTCTTCTGCAAAATGTAAGAATTTTAAAGCCAAGAAAAAGTGTTCTTAATGACTGTCGTGATTCAGTAAAAAGTTGTTAACTTATTTTAAGCTTTTTCTTTGAGGGAAGTTGCTTTATTTTACTTTTGGGGGTCACGTTAAGTGTTTAAAGTGCTTTTTACTGATTTAATGGGGAAACATTACCTTTTTACAACTTAACTTGTTTTACTGACTAGTGTTGCTAAACTCTCCTGGGAATTGAGCATATTTTTTCAGCTTAACCATGGAACAACCTACCATTTCCTCAGGTCTTCCATCTTCCAGTCTTAAAAAACGTAAATTGTTATTCAACCTAAGTCACCTCAGCAGGATGCTTAAGTGCTTCCTCCACAGATGGGTGACATTGATGTGGTCAGAGCTGATTCTTTAGACCATTCATTTTTCCGTGGTTTCAGCTGATGTAGTCCCTACAGCCACCATGGACTGGGGGGTTAGACCCTTCCTCTGTGGCTGTTGGAATGCCATCGGTAGACAAGTGAGAGCCAGTCTTGTCAGTTATAGAAGAAGGAGCAAAGAATGCTACTCTGTCAAGTCAGAAAGTTGTGCTTTTCCCTAGAGATGTTTTATTTTTTATTTTATTTTATTTTTTTGTTGTTGGCAATCCTGGTACTTAACATATGTTTTATCCTATCTCAGTTATTCTTTACAGAAGTAATCCCATATGAATATTTTTAAGAAAATAACAATAAAGGAATTCTTCATTTTTCTGAAGAGATTCAGTAGTTTGAAACAATGAATGTACATACTATGTTTTGTCTCCACAGGCTTCTGACTCAGATTCTTAGGGAAGTGTAGTTTTGGCCAGTCCATTTGAAGGATCTAGTTTCTATGTTAATTTACAGAATGAAACAACTCGGTGGGAAAACAGTGCCCCGCCAGGAAGTAATCTGATTTGTTGCAACTAGAATTTCCAAAACCACCATCTATTCCTCCCATTCTTTCTTCTTAAGGATCCTTTTCTCACAACCTGTAACTTGACAGACAGGCTGTTTTCCTCTAGAAAGTAGATAGATGGTATAAGTTCCTCAGTCTTGTAAAGTTTTTATACACTTATCCCAGATCAGAACCACCAGCTACTGCATTTCTGAACCTATCTGCTGCTAACATTTTGTTAGTACTTTTCCCTCTCCTGGCTAGGATTGGAAAGATATTGTTAAATTTGGGGGGGGGAAAGTGTATTCTTCTGAATCACTTACTTTGTGACAAGCTCATATGTTTGTTTATGCATGTCTGTTTTGAAAATATAAGAAATGTTTTTGGCATCTGTTTCCTCTCTTGAGGAAACATCTGCTTTGTGTAATTGTTTGGGACTGATTCACAGGACAAGCAATCTGTAAAAAACTTAAGGCATATGCACACATAAACCTAGGCCATCTTCTGCACCTAGGGGACACACATTGGATAAAATCATGTTATACTGGCTAGGCTTGTAAGGGCGCTTAAGCCATTAGCCTACTAGTCTTCTCTGAACCTATAAGTGGCTTTCCATTGTGTGAAACATACTTATGCTTTTCCTGATGCCACTTTTGCCCCTGAAGCTGTTTTGAGGTGGGTTGCTTGGTTGCATTTTCAAAACCTTCAAACAGATGTTAGTAATGAAGTTTTGAATTCTTCCTTGGATAGCGCTGGTTTTGGACCATTTACTTCAGAGGTCCTTATGTGTGTTGAGAGAGGTATGATGATTCATGGGTTCTCTGTTTTTCAGTTTACTTCTCCAAGCTGGCCAAAGGATTTAATACTTCCCCTACTTACCTACTTTTAAGACTAAATAAACAGTCCCAGTAAGCTACTGATAAGCAAATATTTAAAATAAATTTATATCAGGGATTTCCCAAAATGTAGAGGATCCCCCCCATCAGAACTAGAGAGAGTGTAGTAAAGCTTTGATTATTTAGATGACCCCCCCCACTACCACCATGGAAAACCCTAAATCCATCAAGGTTACTTTTCACATCGAGTCTCTTTCCCTCTTTTATGAGGGATTCCCCTTGAGCACCAGATTTAACTATTTTTTTCCCTCCCATCATAGAACAGATAGTCTTTCAGGGATTGTTAGAAATGATGACCATTTGAAATGCTTGGACCTGCTAGAATGAGTCCCGAAATACAGAACCTGAATGTCCAAAAGATTGGCTTTGCATATACTAAGTCCAAGATGCCATTTCTCAGAATATTCCCTTTTCTCCAAGTTATGGCTATCTCAGAGTTGGTATATATAATTCTGGAGGATGTGGGAGGAGCAGGGAGCCAGCAAAAATAAGTTTTAAGGAGATCATCAATTTTTGTAATTTTTTGTTCTCACGTGTTTTCTGTCTTTTTTTTTCAGGCATTGCAGCACGCAGCAGTTTGAGTGCTGACATGTCAGTAGAGAGCCATTAGAAACACTAATTCCTCCTCTTTTAGGATGAAGAGGGGTTTATTGAATTATGTTTCTTATACCAAGTTCTAAATGTTATCCTTTAATTTCCTTTTCACTTTTCTGGTAATCTTGAGTTTTAGGTGATACACTTCCCTTTCCTAGATCATGTCAGAAGTTTCTAATGGTTACTTTTGGGTCTGGGTCACATTATCAGTTACTCTGCATTCGGTCTTTCCACTGATAAAGGGTATATACAAAGTGTCTAGCCCCTGTGATCGCCTACTGAAGACTGCAAGATGTTCCCATTTGCCCTTATTTAGATGAATGTTTTTTTTTGCAGAGTTTTTTTTCAAAGTGTCAGGAACCACTTAGGTAAGGGATCTCCTACACAGACTGGGATTAAGCAGAATTTACACATGTCGTGTTTGACTAGTTTTCCCATTATTTTCCTGGTGTGTATCTCGCACACCTCAGTTCAAAAAGCTTTTCTTCACAGGATAAAGTGTATCCATGTCAATATATTTTCCTGACTTTTTTCTAGATAGTCTACTGTTACAGCAAGGGTATTCCTGTAGGTTCTGGGTCTTGTAGCATATGTGATTTTCATTTAAACTATTGCAAGACTTCACATTACAGGAATCCTTTGGTGCCTGTAATTTGTATGGCTCACCATCTTTATCACTTGACAATTCACTTTCCAGTTTGTGGTTTATGAGTAGAGAAATGTTTTGCTGGAGGCACTATATTTTTCAAAATCCAGGTGGTCTATTGTCCTTCCAAGTTCCAGCACAGTTGGGCATTGCAGACACCTCAGACTTTGCTTGGGGAAGCAGTGTCTGTGAGAAGAAAAGTAAAAGGTCTGTGCTGCAGGCAACATAGACCAAAACACAGAAAATTGATAGAGATATGGGCACTTACAGATGTTCTCAATTATTTTTCTCTCTCTTTTTGGTTCTTGGGACCATTACAGATGTTTACAAGCAACTAGTTATTGTATACCATGCAAACTAGCCATGGTAGTCTGGGATATAGGCTTTTCAGCACAATCTCATTCTTTCATACTGTCAGAGCAAATTGTGCGGCAGGCAAGCTGAGCAGGACCAGGACAGACCATCACAAATAAAAATTCTGTTGGGAGGGTATCTTCCAAGATTTCTATTTACCGGGAGCACCTCAAGTAGATATTTTGCCTCCAACCTTAACTGTTAGCTGCAAATTTCTGCTCCAGGTCCCTATCCTTGAATGCCTGAAATACAGATAACTTCTCTTTTCCTTTGACAGGAATTTTCTTGCATGCTTTTCCACCCTTTCTAGTAATATTCGTGTTATTCTTTAGATTTAGAAGGACTTCCCAAAGCTAATTGTGGTACTCCCTTCTGGCACAGGCAACTGTGGTTCTTCTTTCTTTTGAATTGATCAGGGGCAGTTACCACAAGCTCCTCACAGACTGGATCTACTCAAACAAGAGCAGGGGTGAGATTCCAAGATGGATGTGCATTGAGTAACAGCTTAATTCTGGCTCTCCCAGTCTGAAAACAGAAATTTAGCAAAGAAGGCCAAAGGACCTAGATTTCTGGGTAAACTCCAGTAACTGGCTAACAACTGCACCGCTTGGAGGAAAATTGGCTGCAAAATGTGAGGAGGAAGCATAGACTGAGAGGAGTACTGCAGTGGTTCAGCAAGAAGCACTAAATGTTCCAGACATGATTTCCAGTAACAAAAAGGAGAGTTTAAAGCAGCTGCACATAGACCTGGTTAAAATAATTGAAACACTGAAAGAGTATAAGAACACAAACAATAAAAAGGTGGAACAAATGGAATAAGCTTTAAACAGATATTCAGATGAGATGACAGAACTGCAAGACTCGGAGGTTGAAATGATGAAAAGGCTGGCTGAATATATGAGATTGCACAAGAAGAGATGTAGCAAAAAATAATATAGAGGACAGAGTACCTAGGGAAAACTTCAGATTTTATGTTGTACCAGAGAAGTTGGAAGAAGTTGTATTAATTTTATGAAAGCATAAATAAGCAACTGGACTGGTATTCCACAGCAGGAAATGTTAATCGAAAGGGCACTTCATGAGTATGCTGCAAATCTGATTACTTAAAAACAACCTAGACAGTTAATAGTAAAAATAGTCTTATTGACAGAAGGACCTGATTTTAAACAAAGCTATGGCAGAAAGATAAAGTACTAAAAGTGGGAGATAGTAGAGTGTTTGTGGAGAATGATTACTCAGTGTACACCAGGCAGAAGAGGAAATTGTTTAGAGAATGTCGAAAAGCAGACATGAGATTCAAACTGCTGTACCCAGCCATCTTCAAAGTGTTTTTCCCTTGAGGGGCAAAATCATTTTTTTAAGTACATGCTAAAGAGGAAATACAAAAGTTTGTCTGACAAAGAGTGAGCTGTGAATCAGGAGGCGGTTCTGCTTCATGTTGTCCTAGTGTTAAGGACTACAGAGAGATTGATCCAGTGAAATCTTTTCCACTGTTTCAGTTGCCTGAGAGAAGGAAGTAAACATAAGAAATGACTAGAAGAATCTGGAATATGTTGGAAATGAAACAGTGATAGGATTTGGGAGATGGACATGAACAGGATTAATACTAGTAACTTGGAAATTGACAACTCTGGGATGATAAAGCAATAATTGTGATACATGGCAAAACAGGAAAATCTGAAAACATTGAACTTCCTTGGACTGTATTAAACTTGGGGGAATTTTAAAGCTTACACCCTGCTTTCAGGTTTTTGATGTTTGGATAATAAAATCAGGTACCTGTAAACAAAACAAATTTGGGATTACAAAGCACTAATCATGTTTGTGAAATATAGCAGAACAAGAGGATTTGGAAATATTGGATTTTTGTGGACTTCACTAAATTTGTAAGGGACTCTAAAGCATATGCCCTAATTATACCATTAAGCTTTGGAGAACTACTTTGGAGAGGGAAGGAGAAGGGAGAAAGTTAACTGTAAGTAAAACAATTTTTTTTTTCTCTTAATGGTAATTAAATGTTGCATGATTTTACTAGCAAGCTATGAAGTAATGCCTTTTCAGTTCTTTTTTTACTGTAATGGGGCTATTAATATAAACAGGTGCTTTTGTTTTTTCTTCTTCTCCCTTCTCTTTTTACCTGTTAAGGTTTATGAAATGTAGCGGAAAAAAAATAGAAAGGAAGGGTCTGATTGAGCGAGTATGGCAAAGGAAAAATTGGTGTGCTTTTTCTCATGCTTGCATAGGGAAACAATTGGCTCAACCCTGTGATTTATCCAGCAAAAAGTATATTACAAAACATGCAATTGGAAAAGAATAATGAATATTATAAGGCTTTTTTTTTGATAAACAAGGTATCCTTAGCAGTTTTTGTCTGGTTTGCATGTTACCAGAAGACAATCTGATAAAGAGAAATGGCTTGGAGAAAATGTTTACTGAAGGCATTCAAGTGTTTTCTTAGCTGAGAGGGCTATAAAAATAAGACAAAATCATATAGTATTTACTAAAAGCGCAGGCTGTATCATGCATCTTGGCATGAATGACCTTTCTTTTTGGGTGTCTCTACCCTGTGGGTGTGGCTGTCAGTTTAGAACATTTGTTCTTGTATACATACAATTAAGTTACTAGGTTTTACAGGGGTGTTGGGGGTGTATTTTTGTTTGAGGGTTTTCAATAAAACAAAAACGCCTGCAAGATGTGACATAGGCTCAAATAGAGATGACAAGAAACAATTGTATAAAAGATTAACCTGCCAAATGATTCATGCACTGAATACAAAAGCTGGAACTAGACATTTACCAACAATCTGTTATACATAAATGGTGGGAAAAATAATCCCTCAAGAAGATGATTCTTTCTATAATGTGTTTAAACATTAATGGTCTCACAGATAAATACAAAAAAGAATGAGTAGTGAATTATATTAAAAATATAGAGTGCAAGTAGCTGTGCTCCCGAATGCACACTTGGAAAGAACTGAACGTGAATTTGATAAAGAAAGAGTTTCAAGATGGCTATTCAGGCAGAATATCTGGGGCAAAGGATGATAGGAGTACTTATGTTAATTGCAAAAGGAGCTCCAATAGTGATAGAAGAAAATATAAAAGACAATAATGGAAGATTTATAGTATTATACTGGCAAGGGAGAAGGATTACACTGGCATGCATTTATATTCCACCGAAAACTGATATAATGTAGCTTAAGGCATTTGACACTATTCCCCATTCAGGCATCATTGACAAACTCACCCAACTAGGCATCAACCCTTATATCATTAGATGGGTCACTGAGTGGCTCACTGGTAGAATTCGTATCATCAAAGTAGAGGAATCCACCTCCAACAGCAGACCTGTAACCAGTAATGTTCCACAGGGATCCGTCCTGGGAACCTCTACTGTTTGGAATCTATTTCTCCGAAGTGTAAGCTAAACTTAAAGGTCTGTGGCTGACAGTTTGCTAATGACTGCAAACTGGGAGTAGTCAAAGAGTCACCAAATGATGTCAACATCCTACAAGAGGGTCTTAGACAAACAAATGACTGGTGCCAAAGTCGTGGCCTTAAACTCTATGCATAAAAATGTACTGTCATCCCTTTCGGAAAGAGTGATGTTCCTGCTAACTACCAAATCAATAACGACACCCCAAGTACACACTCAGCGGTGAGAGACCTGGGCATACAGGTTGACAGCCACCTTACCTTTGATCAACATGTCTCCACAGTGGTACAAAGGGCATTCTGTATTGCTCATCTCATAAGTAAGGGCATTGACTCCCCAAAAAAAAAAAGAAGCCAATAATCGAGTACAATGCCCCTTTTGGTATGCCCCTTTCTAACCACGTGCATCAGTTGGAGAAACCACAAATGTTCCTCACAAGGCAAATTCAAGGTCTTCATCTGTCCTATGGGGATCATCTGAAATCACTGTCACTTTATTCTGTTTCATACAGACTGCTCAGAGGTTATCTCTGCCTTGCATATAAGGAACCTCTGACTCTGGGTTTTTGGAAATGCTTCATATCCGAAAGTCAAATGGTACACAAGTTACTTGCTCTAAAGACCTTAACCTGGTATGTGACATTAATAAAACCTGCTGGATGGACAGATTTGCCTACCAGAGGTTATCACACCTTTGGAACAGACTTGCACTTCATGTCAAAGAGAACACCTTATTGTTCATCTTCAAATGCAATCTGGATGATTGGATGGGTGACTGTAAATTCACCCCAGGGTTTCAACCTGTGTCCCTCTTGGACAGGGGCAATAGGTACTGATTGTGGAAATAAGGGTAAGAACTTGGCTAGGGTTATAAGGGTCCCAGGGCCATTAGCCTAGTAACTTCCTATGATCCTATGAAAAAAATTCTGGGAGAAATGATCAGCTTTCAGCAAAGAATATTACTTATAGGTTGGAACTGGAATTTGATTTGCAACAGTGAAGATGTGTCTGGGGACCCTAGAAGGTAAAGTATAACAATGGAGGGTAGATTTTTAAAGAAATTCATGAAAACATTTGGCACGGAAAATGTGAATTCAGTACTAAGAGTTTGGAGTGAATTTATATAACTGTCCTCCAAGGTACAAAAATTGGGCTAGACTAGACAGAATATACATTTCACAGGAACATGTGCATTTAATTTTAGGTTTTGATGCACACCCACCCAATACGTATTTCAGATCATGTGCCAGTAATTAAAATAAAACACAGGGTAATGAAATAAAAATGAGACACTGCGCTTTCCCTACCTATCAGCTGAAAAGAGAGGAATTTAAGGAGTGGGGGCAGTGGAAATTATTCAGGAGCTATTGGAGAAGATAGACATTTCTTCTGAAAATATAGCTATGGAGTAGGATAAAATTAAAGTGGAATTTAAAATTACGGTGGATATGAAAGGGAGATATGGTTAAGAAGTAAGAATTACTTAGAGGGACTGACAAGTGTTAAGTACTGCAGAATAGGGGGAATCTCTCAGAACAAGAAAAGCAGCAACAGCAGAATGCTAAAAAGAAAATAAGGGATTACCTCGATAATATGCATGAGTGTAAAATGATTGATATTAAGCAACTGTTTTTTCATGATAACCCTAGAGCAGAAAAACTTTTAGCACAACGACTCAGAAGACAGAAATGATGGTCACCAAGCTTAGGGAGCCTATAACAAGGAAGATAAGGGATCCTGTAGAAGTACTGGAAATACTTTGAAAATTCTATGACAGTCTGTATAAAGCAGAGAAATATGGAAATCAAGTAAAGGTACAAATAGAAATATTTAAGGAAAAATAAAATATGCCCAGGCTAGAGGCAGAGGAGGCTCAATTACTAACAGTTAGGATAGTAGGTGACGAGATAAAAATGGTTATGTATAACCAATGTACAGGAAAGTCCCCAGGAATAGATAGTATTCCTGTGTAGATTTGGAAGCTAGGAGGGAAAAAACTGATAAAGATCTGGAAAGTTTTGTTTAACAGTATTTTAAGAGGAGGAGAAGTGCTAATATCTTCGAAGAAAGTGGTAGTAGCTGTCATACCTAAAGAAGGTGAATATCCATCAGATCCAGCTTCATACAGGCCCATTTCAATACTAAATCGTTATAAAGTGTTCATGTCTATAATGGCAAAAAGAATGGCAAAAGTGATGCCAAAATTGTTAGATATGGATCAGTGTGGTTTTGTAGGGGAGAGACAGGCATTTGACAACATTAACAGAACAGTGATGATCCAGAGGGAGGAAAAATGTAAGAAAATACCACTGTTGTTGGTGGGTCTTGATGCAGATCAAGCATTTGACAGAGTGAGCTGGAACTTTATGAGCAGAGCAATGGAAGCATTTGCATTCCCTGAAAAAATTATAAGGTTGGTTAGGAGGATATATGAGGAAATGGAGGCGAAAATTAAAGTAGGTGGTGTCCTCTCTGATAATCTCTGCTTGAGCAGAGGAATTAGACAGGGGTGTTCTCTCTCCCCTTTGTTTGCATTATATTTAGAACCACTGGCAAAGAAAACAAGGGTCTCAGAAATTCAAGGAAATAGTTGCTATGGTAGTCAAGAGAAGCTGGTTCTATTTGCAGATGACATTATTTTATACCTGACAAAACCAGAAATGGGTATTACAGTGCTGTGGACCACTGTCAACTGCTGTGACTAGTAACAGACTACTCAAGTACTATATTGCTGGAACAGAACCTTTCAGAACTTCTGATCAGTTGTTCATTTCTTGAGAATGTAAGAAAAAAAATGACACCCAGTGTCAAAGGGGCTGTTTCAAAATGGTTGTTCTAATGTTATTAGTTTTTGTTATTCCCCTAATGACAAAACTATTCCAAGCCAGGACAGGGTTCAGGACCTTGACCTCACTGGGGTCTTTTTGGAAAGGACTGGACTCTAGCAGTATTCTACAAGCAACAACTTGGTCCTCTGTGCACACTTACAAAACACTATAAACCAGACTCCTTTTCCAAGTCTAGGACAGGCTTTGCTAGGACTGTTTCCAGTGGATTCTGGACCCAACTTCTTCCACCTCCAAGTTAGTTTAAGTTGCTGTAATCTGCCGATATAGCTAAGGCTACTGCAGGAGTGATCAAATAAAGAGCATAGTACAATTGTGCATGTAAACTTACCATGGGGGTAGATGTTCAATTGGATCACTGTTGCAGTAGCCGCTCCCTCTCTTCACACCCCTTATTTGTTGCATATGTTTAAGTCAGAGTGTGGGCATTTTATTATTATATTTCTAGATTGTCCTCTCAGGATTTTAGACTATGTCTGTCTATTAGCATGAAAGCTGTGAAGGGCTTTGCTCCCAAACCTGACAGCTCAGCTCAGGCTGACTAATGGTATGGTTGTGTGGGACATGTCTTGAAGTTTGGAAGCTGGGCAGCAGTTGACTCCTTAACAGGATTCAGCCCATACAGGTAAGGCTACTGGAGCAGTGATCATTTGAACTTCTACTATTATGGTAAGTTAACTTGTACAACTGTACCTTCTGTTTCAACTCTTGGAATTTCTTTATTCTTTATACTAATGCCGTAGCTGTATTTCATTATATTGCAGCCTTGTTTATATGTTTTCTCTCAAGGTGATCATTCTGTCTCTATCTAGTTTAAGGCAACTATATCCAAAAGGAAAAAGTACTAACTGTTCAATCAAAGAATATTGTAAAAAACTGAAAACAGATACTTCATGACAATCTGAAAATTTATTACATACAAGCTTTCGAGTATACAAAACACTTTCTAAATTAGTAAAAGATTGCCCCATCTCTCATTCTGATTAAATCAATTAAACTAATTAATAATTAAATCATATTAAAATCTAATTTAAAATCAACAAAATCTACAAAAATCAATCTCTGTCTAGTTTAACCATTTTGATTTTAGCTACTGAATTATGGCTTGTCTACTAAATGTGTACCTGCCATTTTTATTTGCATAACTACTCAAAGGTGTGGGTGCTACTTGAGACAGAATGTGCATCCTGCAATGGGATGGCATCTGTTCAGGATGAGTTTGTCTGTCTTGCACCCATTTGAGTGTCAGGATAAGCTTTGGTTGCTTCTGACCTTGCACAGAGTTAAGAGGGTAATCAGGGAATGAATGAACGATCATAGACTGTTTTACCCTGCTTCAGGTTTTTAACATTTGCAAAAAATATTTAACGTTTATAATATTCGGTGTATTTTCATGCATTAAACTGCTGCCTTTTTTTCACTTATTTTATGTTTGTGCGTCTGTAGCATTCTATACAGGAAAGACTCATAGGTTTAGTCTGTGTTGTATATAGCCGCTGTGCTGTATGATAGTAGAAAAAGGTAGACTGCCATTTTAGAGGGATTTGCACACCTCTGCTGCACCCATATGTTTATATACATGCACTATGATGGCAGTTGGAATGCAGTCCATATGGAAATGAGATGTACAGCATGAAAAACAGCCCCATCAGAATACAGAAAAGGCTGTACTGTGCCTTAAAGCCACCTACTGAAGATGTGGCGCAGCACCGTTTGAGAGATGCTGTAGCAGGGAAGAGAGTCCTCTGCTTCTGTCAGTACTAAAATGTTAGTAGTATTTATGAGCTATCAGTTAGAACATAACATACATCACGTGGTCATTCACATTAATGTCACATCATCCATATGATGATACTGCAGATGTTGAACAGACCAATGCATGTCTCTATATATGCAGGTTGTTTGTATTTATGAACTACTGTTATACAAATAAGATGCATATGTACACTTGAACACAAAAACCAACCTAGTCATGAGCACAACAAAGTTCAGGAATTTTTTTTTACATTATGTTGACCATACCCACATACGAGCCAAGCAGCAGTGGTCCTCACTATGCGTTGCTTTCCTGTATATGCTACAATGTGCAGCTCATCTCCCAGACATCTCTGTAATCTGTTTGGAATTGTACTGTAAAGTGCTGCCAAGCCATGTCCTCTGCAAACTAGCTCTCTAATGCTTTGCACGCTATAAGTAGAATGTACACTACTTTCCTGTCCTTAAATATTATTGTACGCTCTTCACTGCTTTGCATTTTTTTTTCAGTGCAAGTATGCAGGTCTGAAGTGCATGCCTGCCTTATCTGACAGACTCATCCATAGTTATGGAAATGTAGGGTAGCCAGGGTTTGATGTGCTGTGTGCTACTTACAGGATCTGCAACACAAACACGAGTGCTGAAATGATAAAGAAATGTCGGTACTTACATATTATCGCCACTACATGTTGGAGTGGCCGTGATACATAATCTTATTTCAAAACTACTTAATCCTGCAGTGGAAAGGGGGGTGCAAACTCTAAATTTGTCTTTTAACACATTGCTTCAGAAACAGGGAGAGGAAGAATGCAAAATTTCCTCCCCCTCAGAGCATCCTTTACTGCCGTAACTGAATGCAACATTTGTTTAAGGCATTCTGTAGCAGCTTGCCAGTAACAGCAGCTGTTTGGCCTCGACATTAAAGTGCTTATTTACATGTGGTTTGCTAGCATTTAATTTTCATTTGACTTTACGTAGAGCTCCAGTAAGGCGTGCAGTCCGTAAATGTTCCATGCAGTGAAGTCTTCTTTTAAAATTGTGTGTGTGTTTTTTTTAACAGCACTGCGAGCCTCTCTTAACGGGCTTCGTCTCAAGGCAGAGAAAATGTATACATACAAATACATGTCCTGAGAACATGCTGGTAAGGAAATTCATGAGTCTAGCTAGGTATGCTGAAATTCATTATGTGCAAATGTGTTTCTAAGCTGTCATGTTTTAACAATGGGGTTGGTAACTGCAGAAATGATCACAATCACACTTGCCATCATGGAGTGTGCTTTATAACGCACCCATCCCTAAAAAATAAAACTGAATTGCAAAAATGTTATAGTAGAACAAAACATTGCCTAATTACTAAGTAGAAACCAGAGCATTGTACAATGTACCAAATGTGAATGGAAAAAAGTGTTACGGCCATATGAATACAGCAACAGCGAGTGGTTTGGAGAGTGGTTGCGATAATACATAAGTACCGAAATGTCACTCAGCTGCTACAGTTCCATTTCATTCCGAAAGACGCGTGTTACTGCCCAGATGTGAAACCTTTTGGTGTCCAAACTATCTATGAGAACTGTTGCAGTAAATATTGGTAGCGCAGTGTTGCATTCTTTGTGTTCTCTAACAGTCCTCAGTAACATACTTTGAGCACTGTAATATTTTTATCACTTCCTTATGCACTAAAAAACATTTAGATAGCTAAATCTGTTAACCGGGATGAAACGTTGACTACAATGGGTGAACTTCCGGTGCAGCCTGGAGATAAAGTATGCATAACAAAAACATATTTGTAAACAATTCCATAGTGAAATAGGGACAATAAACAATACATGTTGACCCCAACAGGATATACAGCAGTGTTATGTACAGTGTGTACAGAATGTTTACGATAACAGTAGATAATAAAGCCTGTTAATTAGGGATGTTCTATTGGATATCAACACACAAAAAACAGATATGTGACTTTCTCTGTGGTTTGCTTAACTGTTTTCTCACTAAAACTACTTTTCCTACCATGGTGGATTCACAGTGTAGTGACTGTGTATATTGCCCAGTTTGCCTTACTGAATCATGTTTCTTCCAATTGATCATCTAGGTAAAACAAAACCACCTTCTCGGTCTTACTTTATTTTGTCAGGACTTCCTAAAATTTTAGCAGCCTAGTTGTTTCCCTCCTTTGTTCTTTTACATTTTTTCTCCATCTTTCCACCTCTTATACATTCTATATTTTTGCTCATCTGGCTCTGTCTTGTCTTTTTTTATATTGTTTTTATTTTCCTGAGTGACCAGAAGGGCATTTTACATACACATATAGCCTCTCTGTCTTGTAAGTCCTTGCATTAAATGTGTTTACAGTGCTATACTACTGTATGCCTAAACCCTCAAATGATGCTCACATTTGTTTTTTGTTCTGCCTCATACTTAAATCTGAGATACTATGCACATTTTAACACATCTGTAGCACATCTGTAGTTGACTGGAATATGTTCACAATACCACAGCTCTTTTCCCAAAGAGGAAAAAAATGCTTAGCTGGTGTTTTATTTATCTGGTACTCAGCAGTTTTATTTTTACTGTCCACACCTGCAATATCATTCAGGATTAGTTTTGGTATTTCTGATTTGTTATATGCATATTTTATGCATTGTACAGTACTACTGCTGTCTTCATTTAGAAATAGCACTATGATAGAGTTGGAGGGAAGGGGATAGTGTAAAAACAACCTGAAGAAACTTTCAGGTATCTTTAAAAACAGTTAAGTCCAGCAGAGGTAATGGTCTTAAAGCCAGTGCTGGATTATGAGCCTCATGGGCCCATGGCTGAAAATTAAAAGGAATCTATTTATTTGGTGTAACAGTAGCACATGACTTCAGACTAAACTAGGAACAGAAGCAGCCGGACTTATTTCAGACATGTGGGCCTGGAGATGGAGCTTTATCAGCCCTATTTGTTGATCTACTCCCACTCAAAGCAGATATAAAACTCATATCTTTGTGCGATATGTACAAGCAAAAAGTCCTGAGGTTGAAATTTCATCCATTAGTGCATAATTTAAACTAGAGTGCAGTAAATTGACCAATATACAGTTAAGTGCAATACATTTCATTAAACTGGTCACTTGCAAAGCCCTTGTCCCACACAGGAAATGTAACCTACCTTGATGCGTTGCAGCCAATCTCTGTCTCTAGAACACCTGACTCTGAACATATATTATAGTTTTGGCATCTTTGATTCTGTTTTTGTTAAGAAGTCTCACTTATGTCATTTTTCCTTGCAGTTTTCTTGTTGGTTTCTTTACTTGTTTTACAGTTGTTCTCCAGTTTTGCATTGTTTCTTATTGTCGATACGTTTGTTAGAATTATTGGTATATTTCTGTAAGTCCATTTCATTCCATATTCTATGTCCTTCATTGCTGTCTGTACCAGCCATCCTTTTGTAACTCTGTGTGGGTGTGCATTTGATATCAAGTCTCATTTCCAGTACTTGGACTGATTAGCCATATGTGAACATAATATGTGTGTTTTGCAACCCAGTATTATGTTGGGCCTGACGGTATGGGCCATTGCTGAAAAGGATCCATTTTGAACAGTTTGGTGAAATTAAAAGAATTGGTTAATAAATCAGTACCCATTTTCTGCATCTTCTCTGCCCTAGGTAGACTCAGCAGATTGACAGCAGCAGTTACCACAGTTACTTCCTTAGCCTTCTAGTGCTTTCATAAAGTCCATAGCAATTTGTGTGCCCCCACCCCACCCCTTTAGTCATTTTGCTCCAGTTAGTTATTATTTTCCTCTTTAATAATGTTATTTTCAGCTGGATATTCATTAGTCAGTCCTGATCTACTGCCAGCATACAGCTGTTTCTAAGATCTGGTCAGTAGCACAGTGGCCAAGTGCTCTAGAATATGTGCTTGGTGAAAACATGCTTTGTCCTAAAAGAGGTCACTGGGGTCATGGTTTTCCCTTGACACAAAATGTTTTGACACCAGAGCTGATTGGAGGATACAGTGCGTGCCCAACAGTGAGCTTCTGTTACCAGAAATGTTGTTGATCATGTTGCCTCTAATCCGCCCAGTTTTCACGGAGGTTATCTTTTCATAAGCTGACATAGAGCTATTTCCTAATTCAGCTATTTTGCTGACAGTTATTTCATAGATGAGCTTAATATTTGTATGGTGTTTTTGTGCATACATGTATAATGATCTGTTCAACTTTGCCATTCTTTGCACTAAATTGAACTCAAGCTGTATATTACTTCACATCCATTCAGCTCTATACCACCTATTAAGAACATGAGCTTTTTTAACATGACCACCATACATCACAACCACACATACCTACCTTTGAATGTCAGGTTTGATTCGCTGTTTTCAAAAGTACCGTGGTATAGGAGTATCCTAGCATTTGTTCAGTTACGTAGCTTTCAGACTTCCTGTAGCATGCATGTATTCAAACTGCAATAAGATTTTAGACTATATTGTTTCTGAGATAGAACAAAATTAAAAAGAATGTGTACATAAGTTCACTGCCTTAACAAGTACAAACCACATTTTGCAATTCCATCTTACTAGTAAATTGTAGGAATACATTCCATTGCATCACATCAGTTGGACACAACAAATCAATATAACCACTTTGCTGAACAGGAAGATCAGAATTCTTTGCACACAGTAGGAAGACATTATCAAATACAGTTTAATGGTTACTACACTGAAAGGCAGCCATATGATTCCACCCTGATTGGCTTGGTGTTAACCAAAATCAGTAAATGTGTGTGCTGTAGTGAAAAGGTGGTAATAAAACACAATTCAAATGTATAATGTTTTTCTGTAGGCCAGGAAACAAGCCACAAAATAAACCAAAAAATGTTATGGCACAGTAGCCCAGCTGTGTGGAGTAGATGGATAAAACATAGACTACGACCCAAGTGACTAGAGTAAATAGTGGCTTAGGGTGCTAGAAAAGATGGGTGTGGTGGGCGGATGGTGTGAGTGAATGGTCAGTGCCGGTTTCTTCATCCTGGCAGTTAGGGAGTGGGTAGTTCTAGCTGGCTGATCATCACCATGCAGTTTGAGGATTACATGGCACCATAAATGCCAAGCCTGGGACTTTTAGCATGTGAGTGAGAGCAGACTGGGATGGTGTTAGGATACCGTGCTGTGATGCAGATATGGAAGTAAGGGGTAAGAGCCTTAGCAGAAATCCTGTCATTGCCAAGGCTGTTTAGTACACAAACCACCTACCTGGCTGTTTAAATGATTACTGCTCCATTATTCTCTCACGTTTGTGCTGACCGATAAATGGAGTCTTGATTGCATACAGGCTTAGTGGCTAAAGGCAGATGTAAAAAATGTTATGGCATATAAGTGTGTAGGGACCCTTGTTATACAGAATATTAGAACTGACAGCAAAAACAATATGACTATCTTACTAGACCAGCCATTGTTATAGTTGCATATATTTTGTGGCTGTAAATTTTTCACTAAAATTCCCTTTTTTTATTCTGTGGTGCCTTTAATCAGCACTGTGTTTGACTGTTTTTGGTTTCTCTGAAGATAGCCAGGTTGCAGAGTAATTTAATCCTGCTGACTGTGACAAAGGTAATCATATTACAACTTTGGATCAGCATAATTCTAATTAAAACTTTGAAACAGATTCACAACAGAATATGTACTATATTTCATTGTGTCACTCTGAAGGAAACAAAGCAATCAGTATAACAAAAGATTGCCTTGTAGCATTAATAGAGAAACCAAAATGCATCTTTATGTGAATGGACCATGTCACATGTCGCTCACTTATTGCCCTAGGTGGTTCCCTAGACTGGCATTCCCCCTCAACCTAAAGTTGAGGACCAATGAGGGGAAAAGGACAGCCTAAACTTCAGGACCAAAGGGGAAAAAGCTTTGTAAAGTTCAGGACCAAAAAAGGTCTTTTGTATGTGTAGCAAGCTGCTTGCTACAAGTGTAACATGTACCTTGTTATAGTTACTAGCTTGAAACTGAAATGATGAATGCAATATTCAAGCTGATTTATGAAACCTCAGTATTCCTGAGTGTGAAGGTTGCCAGCCTAGCCAGATAGAATTTTCAGATAATTCTGTCATTTGTAAATATGAATGTAAACTACAGGCTTGTTTTCTTAAATGTAAAGAAATAGTGTTACATGTGAAACTGGAAAAAATGGGACAACAGTGCACTCTACTGACCAGAGTAAAGCATGTGGTGACCCTTTGATGTAGACAGTGGTGACGAAGGGCCTAGGCGAAGAAATTCTTGCTATTGTTTTAACCAAGAGTTAAATTGCTAGATTTAAACATGCAAATATATTTTTGTTGTTCTGCTTCCTGACCAGCTGCAAGATAACAAAAGGAGATGTTAAGAATATAAATGCAGTTTCTGTTAGCCTGGAAACCCAGGAAAGTGTGAAGAATGATGTAATGTGAATCAGAACTGCAATTTCAATTTAAACAAAGAGAACCAGAGATTATTAAGCACTTTTGTCTTGACCATCCAAATCACAGCACTGTCTTGCTCATATGCAAGTTATCTTAGACTTGTGTTTTCTTTTAGAAATAGCTAGCAACTAGAAAGATTAGACTGTGTTTTTCTGTGATGTCAGAACTGTACTACTGAATTATTTTAAGTATTTCTCTGTGATCTCTGAACTCTTGACTAGCACTGTGCAGTAAGAAGTATTGTCTTGTGTTTTTATTATTTATTATTAAATATTTTAAAACCTTTCAACTGTAGCTGTTTTGTGTGGAGATCATTTAAGCTCTAGAGTACATTGCATATTTATAGTGATTACTGTACCAGGTCATTCTAATAAGCCTAAACTGTTTAGTTATACTACCAATTGGTAATATTGCACAGTAATAATTGGGCACCCTTTTAAGAGCCTTTGATTAGCTGATAAATATTAGCTGGGCAGTAGCAGGCAGTACTACCATATAGTCTGGGTAATAGGGGCACAGCTGGAGAACCTGTGCCAGCCTTTCCCAGGAGTGTCTGTGTGGTTGTATAAACTCTTATCTCAAAGTGTGTGTGTGTCATCTACTTGGGCAGGGACACAAATTGGTGGGACAGAGAGGGTGCTGGAGATTTTAGCTTGCCCAGTTGGCTGAGATCTGGGCCCTATAGCTGTGCCAGTGGGAAGTTTTATTGAGGACATGGGGAGCAAGGGAGTGACCAGCCCTGGACTGATTGTGATCTCTGTGTGCTCTTAAGGGAAATTGCACTTTACTGTGTGTATTTGTTATCCTTTCTTCATATACAAGATGCCCCTCACTGGTGTTAGTGGTGAGGATTGAGGCTCTTTGATTGCTGGACAAGGGCACGGGCATCAAATTGAGCTTCATAAATGGATTCTGATATACCACACTCGTGCCCCATCAGTGCTTCCTGATCATAGGTGTTTGCTAGACTAATGACCACAAGGGCCTTTTAAAGCTTAGCTGTGCATCCCAGCTCTCTGACAAGTTTTGGTACCCTTGATAAGTGTAAGCAAGGGCTTGAGAGATGAAACATTACAAGCTGCCTGTGTCCATTAGAGAGATAAATTCCAAACCAGAGATGAATTTCCTGGTCCCTATCTAATTTAACAAGTTACACTTGAATTTGGTTAGGGAGGAACACTTTTTCACATAGATGGGGAGCCTGTTCCAGGGACAGGGTAATCTCTGGGATACATACCTGTCTGTCCAGTAGGTCCTGTTTATATCACAGGCAAGGTTCAAGTCTTAATTCTAGTGCAGTTTGTTTTGTGGATATGCAGGTCCATCATGCTCTCTAACTATTTGTGCCCAAAGCAACTGCCTCCTCGTTTACTTCCTCATCTTATGTGTGATCTGTGAATAGAGTGCTTTCTGATGAGGGAAAAAGTCCAGGTTTTACAAGTCACAACTACCTTCTGGTTCCCTTTTTAGTTTTAATTTAGCTTTGTGGGTGTTTGGAAGAACCTGCTGTGGTAAATGAGAAGAAATGAATTTGAAAGAAACCAGATCAGTCCTTTTTGCTCAGTATTGTGAAACTGGAAATTTCTGAGATGTGAGAAATTGATGATGGGGATTACCTTCTTCCATTGAGCTCTAGAAAGTAGTCAAAGGGAGACTCAACAAAGCAAAAATAAACCTCAGGTGTACTATTTACAACTAGCATATTCTCATAGGTTGCTACTAGGTATCAGGTCCAGGAGACCATTGAGGAGCTTAACCAAGTTTGTCATCAGCCCCAGGAGCATTGCCTGATGAAAGTCACACAGTAGATAATTGGAAACTGAGAGAACCAGACCCTGGATTTCAAGAAGCAGCTTATGAACTGCTTTTAGCCGTAATCTGTCTGCTTGCTTACTAATCAAGCTCTCATGATGTCACAGTAAAAGCACTCTGAGTGAATTACTCAGTAGTGGTAATGACAGTATCTGTATAAAGCACAATATCATTTTAAGGGGATGTTATGTTCTCCCAGGTCTTTCCAGTAAAACTGTTGATGTATCTCTTGCCTCTGCCTTTTCATTATTGCCATCGATGTTCATATTTCTTTAGAAGCATTTATTAAATGTTGTCAGAATAATAATAATAGTAATGATAAGGAGGAAAAAGCTTATAACACAGGGAACTGCCTTACTATTAAAATTCATGTACACTTCAGAACTGTGCTGAGGGCGAAGTACATGTTTTCTTCTGAGAAGCATTTTTGTTGACCTTCAGCCAGCTAAACTACAAGGCCTGAGAAGGTCGTTTTACACATTTCAGTAGCGTAACCATTAAAATTACTTTCTCCTTCAAGCGTTTTGCTCATAGCTTCAAAAACATATTTCCACATTTTGTATCTTTTTATCATATAGTAGTAATTTTTTCTTGCATTTCACATGGAAAGATGCTGTACCAAGAAACTGTTTTGACTTGATCCCCCCTCTGAATTTCAATTTTAGCTCAACATGTCTACTCGTCAGCCACCAAGGTCTTTCAAGCTGCATGGTAACTTATTTGAAAACGGGAAGCTATTGCTTCAAAATTTGAGCTGTATCACTATAACTGCAGATAAACTGATGAAGTTTCAGTGAAACATTGTTGCATATCACAGGTGAGGAAGCTATAAAGGCACTTAAACACAGCCCTCCAAGAAAGGAAAAGGCAAGTTAGCAGTAATGATTCACAGTTTTCAAGCATACTGTGAGCCAAACAAGTATGCAAGACATTTATGTTTACCAAATTTTAAGAGGCACAAGAAACATTAGATGCTTATGTAGCCAAACTCAAAAACATAACTAGGAACTGAGAGTTTGGCAAGTTGTATAACTCATTAAGGGTAAAATCGTTTGTGGCGTAAGAATATCAAGTTAGTGGCAGACTGTTGTAGGAAGTTTATCTAACATTACACAGACCTCTGGATGAGTTTAGAAAAAGTGGAGTTAAAGAATTTACAGTTAAAAAGGCTGATTTACGAATTTGCATTGTAACAGTCTATAAGAAAGATGAAGCTTAAAACACAAGTTAAAATCATTGTGATAATTTAAAACTTGCATGGCTCTTTCAAAGCAAACTCATTAAGTGTGATATTGCATGCAACTGGTGTGTTTATAAGCATGACAAACTAACACAGCACTTGAATTAAATCTGCAGCTTATATGGAAAGAGCCATTTCAGAAAGTATGTAAGTGAAGAAATGTTAATTTACAAGATTTGCCTGTTAATGATTCCACCAAGGCAGATGAAGCTGAAGAGTTTGTAGGTACAGTAGAAGTGCATGAACAGTATTCAGTACAGGTCACAGCAAACTATAGGAGAGATATTTGATAAAATAAAAATGCCTATTTTAATGCAAAATCAGTACTTTTAAACTAGATTTTTGGTGAAGAATGTTCACAGCACTAAAATTGGTGGTAAATGTGTGTATATATATATATATATATATATATATATATATATATATGTGTGTGTGTGTGTGTGTGTGTGCAGTAGAAATGCATAATCAGAGTTCAGGACAGGACATACCAAGTAATAAGAGAGATGTTTTATAAGAAAAAATAAATGTTTCAAGGCAAAATAAGTACTTTTATGCTAGACACTGCTGAAGAGTGTAGTATTTTATTCTGCTATGGGTCAGAATTTGCTTAGTTGTGAATACAAGCATAGCAGATACATGCTTGTGTTCCATTTTGCATCTTTACATACTGAAGTAAACTAAACCAATGTCTTGGATTTTCCTCCTTGTTAAATGATTGAGAATTCACAGTATGTGCGTACAGAACAGCTTATGTATTCAAGATGGCTGCACCATGAGTGGCAGTGAGAAAATCATCTTGAATACATCTAAGACAGACTTCATATATAGCAAAGAGAAGTAACTTTATAATAGGCAGTATGAACGTGTGCAAGTGCAGTAGTGTGAAGGGCAGTTTGAAAAAGGAATCACACATGCTTCTAAAGCAGCCATCTTGAATGTAGTAAATACTTCCGGAAAGCTCCAACAATGGGAAAACTGGAAGCAGTTTTAGGAATATAATGGCAGTAACAATTATACCCTTAGCAGTAAGTCATAAAAACATGGGTAAACTAGAAATAAATCTAGTTGTGCAGACTGCCACCAGTGCTATTGGGCATTTTGCAGAAACATGCCATTTTTTTCGGATTAGGCTGTTTGCAACAGGAATACTACATTAAGCCTTATCATGACTCAGTGCTAGTAATACACTGACAAAGGAGAGCCCCTGCTTCACCTGTAGAAGCATCTGAACAGGAAAAAAATTGGAGAGCCAACATTCTTGATGTTATAAATAAGAACAACCTACTGACTGGATGAATAATAAGTTGTGAAGCAAGCAACAAAAGCTACATCAACAAATCAAGATCTGATAAAGTGGGTTAAAAGGGAACATTTTTCAGCTTAAACTGTTGAAAAGGCTGTCTCCAGTGTACCTACTTCTGAATAGTTTCTGTATTATATGCACATCAAAGCTAGTGACAAATCAGTCTGTATGAAGCTAGTTATTAAGCTATGTTCATTTAATGTTCCTTTGGTCAGGTACATATTTTTCGCATAGTTTTGGTATGTGTTCATTGTTGGAGGTTTTAGTTCTGATGACTTTTGCCACAATCATAGAAGGTTCTGATGGAAGAGTCAGTATCACAAATTATTTTCTTGTTTGGGGATCTGTTCATCAGCATAATATATGAGGCTCATTAAGCTGATGGAAAGGCTAAAGTTGCACAAATGTAAATGTTAGATGTTACTAGTCTTGAATACATGGACCATATTCTCACATAGGAATGTGTGAAGTCAGATAAAAAAATGAATGCTTTTATAGTCAATATGCAGAAACCACAAGGCAAACCATATCTTAATGCCATTCACTGGGATGTTCTTTTCAAAGTCTGTACCCAGCTTATTAGTTACTGCAACAGAACTTGGCTACTACAACACAATGTAATTGTTTGGTGTGTAGAGCAAGATCATGAGTTTTGAATTAGGAAAAAGGCTTACTGTGATGCTCCAAACCCAAAACTCCTGATACTTTTCAACCAGAGATTTTTTCAGATGGTTGCAAGTCAGCTTTGAGTGGGTTTAGTGTTGATGCAAAAATGCAAACCTCTGGTATATAGGCATAGAGTTTGCACAGAAGAAAAAGAAATGTTGACCACTGCCTGCTGTTGCCAAAGTTTTTCTATGGTTGCTTTTATGGCTAAACAGTACTGCCAAATACTCCAGATAGACTGCATAGGATGCTGTTAAAACTCTGTATATGTATAGTTTGCTTTTTGTGTACTGTTCTTTTGTACATTATTGATACTCATTGTTTACTGTGTGTTTCTGCTGTATAATGACTTTATAACCGACCGTATCATTTAATGTCATATTCCTCTTATATTCTGGGTCATGACTGAAATAGCCAACATAACACGATTACATTGAAAATAAATCATGATTTGAAAATGCATATAGCTAATTCACTTAATATTACATACAGTGAGGAGCAAAAAGATCTGCTAGAAAAAAATCCACAGCTAGCCATGACTGCTAATAGATTGAGTGTAAGAAATATATTCGAGAAAACAAAGAGATGCAGCTATTTAAAAGAAGCTATCAGGAATAGCTAGCTGGACTAAATGCCCACATTACCCAATGAAGTAGAATTGCCTTGTCCCTAAAAAAGTAGATACATTATTGTTTCAGATTTAGTAAGAGAAATGATGCAACATAAAATGAATCAAATTTAAACTCTGTCAAATGTAGGAAATGAGCAAAAAACATTTTATTTTGGCCTAAAGTATCAAAGAAAATGGTGAAGCTTTTTTTCTGAAACTGTGAAATATGTAAATCTTGCCTTAAAAATGCAGAAGAAGGAATGATTTTATGTTATTCTATGTGAAACCAGCAATATTAAGAGATGGCTTTTTCCCTGTACAGAAACAACCATTTTTTTATGCAGATTTACTGTAACTATTCTGCGTTCATACATCTGAAAGACAGTACTAGAAGGAGCAGTGTAGTCAGTCTCCAAACAATCGGTATCTCGTAGTTTGTTCAGTTAAATAGGTAGATGGATGGGTATGCCTCAAGATGCACTCTGTATATTGAGATATAATATTTCAGAAGTTATTTCAGAAGGTGATCCTCAAATTCACAGCAAAGAGTTGAAATCATTTAATTACATGGAATTTACACACAGTACCTCAAGTCCAGGTTGTCCTCAGAGTTGTGAGCAAGTACAGAACAGTATAAACTATTAAAAATGTATTGGCAAATAAAACAATTGAAAAGTTGCATAGTGTAAGAATTAATCACTTAAGGGTGCAGACTTATCACAATCTAAGCTATTAGTGGTAAGGATAGTGAAGTCTAAATTGCCAGTTACTTATTCTTTGTTACAACCAGAGAATCGGAACAGTGTACTTAAATTATTAAAAATAAATCAAAGAAAATAGAAATTTGAAATTTTGCTAAATTAGCCTATGTTAGAGGCACACTTCTACAGTAATGTCTCACTGTCATTCAGAAACGTGAATGCTGATCAGACGGTCCAACCAGTGTGCCCATTGTAAATCAAGCATATACTAATATAAGAAAGACTGGCCCCTAAAGTACTGTTGAGGGGCCAGACATTTCTGTTGGGATTTACTACAGAGGGTGGAGCAAAATAAAATTAAAATTGGGTACATTCTGCAAAAGCAGACCTGATTTTCTTTGTATTTTTGCACTGTTGCGCTTTAAATCTGGGCACACTCTTGTACCTGTCAACTTCTGGATCTTCACAGAATGTCCAAATTTTTCCCCTCATAGTTTTGGTCTTTTTTTATTAAAAAATTTAGTTTTCTGGCTAGCCTTTTGGGATGGGAACCATTAAATAATGACAGACAATTGTGGTTTAGGCTTCATGTCCTTCAGAAAACACACGCCAACACAAAACCTCTTATTACCATAACTTCCTAAGTTTGTAATATAATCTGTCCCTATCTTTGGACTTTTGTCCCCCCGCCCACCTATTGTGTTGGGCTTTATATAAGTGCCTTGCACTAACGGTAGCCGTAAAAAACAGCAACAGAGATTCTCTTTCCTCTGTTGCTTCTCTTGAACAGCACTGATGTGCTGTGCAGGCATGGGATCACCAGTCCCATACGCATGCACAGTACATCAGAAAAGACAGAAGAATGCACAGGAACAGTACAGCACTGTTATACAAAGACATTATTCAAGAAAGGTAAGCAATTTCTTTCTTAAATGTCATTGCATAAGAGCAATAATCCAGTCCTGAATGTGGGTAATAATAGAATTACCTACAGCTGGCTTTGTTTGATCACTTAGGCTTTATGCTTGAGATCAAACCACACCAACAGTGGGTAAACCCAGCAGTACCCACACCCATTCTTGAGTTATTGCTTTTGGTTAAATAGCATGTCAGTTTTAAAGGCGGGAGATAGAATAAAGGTACAGGTTTTGATGAGTGTGCAATTTATTGAATTTACATAGGAATCAAATCCAGTATGAAATCCTTATAAATGTATCTTTACAGATGTGTGAAAGAACATTTTGTAAGCAAGGACCAACAGAGTCGAAACAAGTACAAAACTAATTTTCAGTTCATCCGTTTAAAGCCTACCTGCTAGAACATTTTAAGAATCTGTTAAATGTTCCTGTCTTAGTGATACCCCACCTTAGCTTTTATACTTATGTTTATTTCTTACACTTTATCTTCTCTCCATCACAGATTTTCTCCTCTAGTGCAGTACTTCCTTCTCGTTCCTCTCATTCTATTGCATTTCGATAAGTACCACTGATCAAGTATAATTTAAGTTAATGTTCACAGTTGTGTATATACCTCTGTTGCAGAACTGTTAACACTGCTAGCTTAACATCATGTCATGATATGGAGTTGTATTACAGATGTACTGCACGTCATTTATATTAATATTTTTGTGTGCATATCAGTTTTGCATATAGCTACTTCTAAGTTTATGTTCAGCTCAAAGCCTGAATGAACTGCTGCATGAACTACTCATTTTCTCTGTGTAACTACTGTCTATGATGTAGAGGTATTGATGGAGCTTTTCTTTTTGCACATAATATCCACTTACTGAATGTAAATATCTGTATTTTGCATTATTGTCCAAAGCAATCCTCTATGATGCACAGTAATTAGCTCAAATGTAAATATACCACTTGTGTTTACCATTTACAGTTTACTCTTTTATCAGGAACATATGCCTGTTGTAAAGTCATTCAAATGTTTTGTCACTTTGTGACCTGAGTCATGGGTGAATAAGGTTACGGACCAGATCCCTTCCCATTGATCAAATGGAAAAAAGGTTGAGGTCATAATCATATCTATAGAAAGTACCATATACATTATTGTAAGGTGCCAAAGAATTCAAGAAAAGTACCTCAAGCCGTTGTCTTTGCAAATGAACTACTTCCTTCTCAGAATAACAGCGGTACTGATATTTTTTTTGGAAATGCGAGAGGAACAAGTGCAGAATGCTGAAATGTATCAGAAGCACATGTAGAACTCAGCAGTGTTGAAATATGAACATTTGTCAGAAGATATAATGTTTTAGTTTCATTATCAGTGAGCTCTAACTTTAATAATGTTGTTGTTTGTCTTTCGACTTTTCCTGGTTAGGGGTTGCCACAGCGGAACTCCAGTCCGCTAATGATTGGCAGTAGATTTTCACAAATGCTGAGGTGCCAGCTCGATGTCCAACCTTTAACGAAGGCATGCCCATTTATGCATGTCTTTCGAACGCCACCCAACCGCGGGGAGGACATGCACACTCCACACAGAAGGCACTCCCCGCACTCCAGCCGAGAATCGAACGGGAACACCTCTTGCTGTGAGGCAAAAACTCTACCGCTGCCCCACCGCGGCTTCTAACTTTAATAATAATATCATTCATAATGTTACAAAATTTCTGACTTTTACAGGGTTCTCATTTGCTTCTGTTTCCAGGAGGTCAGAATGTCTAAAATACTGTCAGCTGTCTCAGTATTAAAAATGTGGTAGGCTTCACAGGAAACCAAGACTGTAATACTGAAAGTTGCTAATTCTTCACAAGACTGATCAAAAGACTGAAAACTATTTTGTCTATACTGAAGTTTTTCTCATTTTCTGTGTATTTATATGACTCATTAGTATATATGTATACATGTATATATTGATTTCTGAATAGGTTCTTGTTACATTAAAGAACAAAAGCACTCAAATATTGGTTTTGCCTCTGTGTTTTTCCTCCTAGCTTTGGAAGTTTGTTTTATTTATATATATATATATATATATATATATATATATATATATATATATATATATATACACACACACACACACACACACACACACACACACGTAACAAAAACCAATAACTCTGCCGGCACTTCCCTCTACAGCAGCTCTGTTGCTACGCAGTGGAACAGTGCCCCCCCCCCCAATATCACAACTATAACCACCCTTACCCCCTTCAAAAAAACATAAAATCCCATCTTCAGCATTTTTGGTTATCCTCGGCTGGGGTGCCTTCTGTGCGGAGTCTGCATGACCTTCCTGTGGTTGCGTGGGTTTCTTCCGGGTGCTCCGGTTTCCTCCCACATCCTAAAGACATGCTGTAGGTGCATTGGATATTCTAAATTCGCCCTAAGCATGAGGGTGTGCGTGTGTCTGCCTTCTGTGGAAGGTTGGGCGCCAGGCTGACAACTGTTTTTGAAATCCAGTATAACGACGCTACCCTATTTTCTCCTTTCCTTTCCTCCACCCTTCCCAGCTGGTAGTATATGGAGCAAATAAAGCTCCATGTACTACAAAGAATTATGATCAGGCCATAGATTCTAACCTTTTTATTGTGTTCTCAACATAGATGCCAAGATTCACCTTTTGGGCTTTGCTCTGAAGGTGAATTTCTTGGCATCCTTGTCTCAAAAGCATAATGTGCTGGTTATGATTAGGGACATCTAGTAGTCATCCTCTTTTGTTGTATATATGTACGTGTGTGTGTGTTCAGAACATCGACGTTTTCAGAAAGTCGAGCTGCATATGATCAACTTTCTGCAACATTGAAGTGTTTGCACTGAGATCATGGTACATTGGAGATCTGGGAATAAACCCTTTTCCCTATTGTAGTGTAATGTTGGAGTTGGCATATGTAATTTTTGGGGAGTCAGGGGTGCAGTATCCCCCCTCCATCAGAAGCGTTTTTTTTTTTTTAACCTTGCTGAGCACATCAATCATATGGTCTCAACCATATCCACTTTGCTGTTCCTTAACATCGATGTTATGACATAGACCCATATATATATATATATATATATATATATATATATATATATATATATATCTTTAGATAAATATATAGGGATCCCTTGCAGTTGATCTAGTTTTCAGAAACTCGAAATTCATATCGTCGAGATGATATGATCAAATTTACGAAAAGTTAGCGCTTTTGAATGGAGATCACTGTACATTGAGGATCAGGAAATTTACAGTTTTCCTCAATGTAGTGTGATCTTGGAGTTGGTATATATAATTTGCAGGGGGTGTTAGGGGTGCAGCCCCTGCAAAAAAAAAAGAGTTTTCAGAAATTCTATCGTATCGTCCTGCAGATATGAATTTTGAGTTTGTGAAAACTTGATCACCTGACAGATCCCTATATAGATATATGCATGTCTGTGTGTATATATATATATATATATATATATATATATATATATATATATATATATGTTTAGAGAGAGATACAGATATATATATATCTATATATATATATATATATATATATATATGTGTGTGTGTGTGTGTGTGTATATATATATATATATATATATATATATATATATATATATATATATTATGTAAACTCCAAGATAACACAACAGCAGGAAAAGGAGAACTTGCCATTCCTCACTGTACCCCAATCTCAGACAAAATAATGCCAGCATATTGGAATAATCTGATCATTCAATCATTTAAGATGTCATAAAATACATTCAGTATTCTGAACTTCAGTTAGTCTTTCCGTGATGTTTATTATAGGGTTTTGCAGCAAAGTTGTTGCAGTGAATACATCTTTTGTGTTCATTCTAACCATTTCTAGCTATAATTCATTAGAAGCATATTGTTACAGGTGTGGTACAGGTCAACTGTCAGCCATGTTTTGTATTTCTTCGCACTCTTTTTGTATGTTACCTTTAATAGTAGCAGTATTACAGTTAACTTTGAAAGAAATTGCCTTGACTGTTTTATGATGATTAGGTTATAATGAGTCTCCGGCCTTTCAGAAATCACAGATCAGGACTTTGTGTTCTGAAATGTTTTTGTAACAGGGTAATTCAGTGAAAGAGCAGACTTTCTCAGGTAGGTTACAAGTCTTTGCACTGTGTGGAGACTAACACTACTGAAAACTGTTTTTGTTGTGTCATGCACATTTTAATGTTCACTGCAACTTATTTACCTTCAAATGTGTACCCTCTCCAGATTATGAGCAGACTAATGACATCACTAATAGCTATTTATATTTTTGTCTTGCGCATTTTAGTATTCAGCATGACTTTCAGGCTGTGCTAACTGCAGATAATTGGAGGTCTGCGTATAGATGCATTAGTGTAATTGTCATCCTTTAAATGTCGTACTAGAGGTGTAGCATTTTATATCACTTAACATGATACAGTGTGATTTGTACTACGTCAGTAATGTAATTTCTGTAGGAAATTTCACATATGGGAGCAGGATAAAAGGTACACAAGTTGTGAAGCCACCAGTCTTTCTGTAATAAGGGTTACTGCCGCAGGATGGCATTGTCTGATGTTACTGAGGTTGTCTTTTATATAGTGAAACTGGTGGGTCTCATAACCACAAATCAACTGATCTAGAACACTTTTCTCTCCTGCCCACAGTTTCAACTTTCTATAGGATTCAAGGAAGGAAAGTATTTGCTATAAAAAGGGAGGTAGCTGTACATCGGCTAAGTTATAGTACTCACAGTGCTGAGCTGAGCTGACAACATCTTTAGGATTCATCCCTCAAAGTTAGCTGCACAGTATAATGCAGTAGATACTGGTAATATTTTTTGTAAGCTTCTTGAATTTAGTTTACAGCTGCAGCTATACATATAGTACTTAAGTGCCATACACTGTATACATAAGTACCCAGCGCTGCCCTGTGAAAGTTAATCTGTTATTAACAATTACCTGCAAACTCCCCTAACCCAGATCTGGCTAGTGGAATGGGTACTGGAGGGACAAGAGGGGAAGGAAGGATGGGAGTGCATGGCTGATGGCTTGTCCATCCTAGAGGGTTGGAGGCTGCTTAGGCTTGCTACAGTGACAGCATTAAGCTGGGTGAGCTGTACCTTGTAAGTGGTGTACCTCTTGGTTAGGAGGTTGTACTGTTCTGAAAGTGTGCAGTTGCAAAACTCACTGGGCTGCTGTAGGGTGTGAGGGGGTTAGGACACACTTCTGGCTGCAGGATGACACAGCATCTGAGTCTTCAGTCTCCTCATTGGCCCTGGACATCGTTCATCTTGAGCCCTTGGGAGCTTACGGTTGAGTCCAGTAGACATGGTGAACAAGGATAGGAGCTTGTAACAGCTGATGGTCAGTTGCAGAGCAGGAGAGCCAAAAAAAACCCTGGAGACTGCCTCCTAATACCATAACAATTGTAAGTGAGGCTAGTGTCCCCTTTAAACCATAGCTTGTACTTAAACTTGTGTGTTAAGTAAGGCGAATACCAGCCTTTCCCCATACAGATTGCATTAGTTTTATGTTCCGTAATACAAAGTGCAAGATTCCAATCACTACTGTGTGATACCTGTAGTGGAACTGTAATGTACCCTCTGTAGTTCTGACGTTAGTTCTTTGTATGTGCTCTAAAAAAAAGAGTTTTCGTAAATCAAATTATGCAAAGAACTTCGCCATGCGAGTTGCATCCTATATCACGCTGTTGCTTTATTAGTGTAACATGAGTAGCACAGGAGCAATCCTGTATTGCCCTCCTGAAGGTAAACAAAATGTAAAAGAGTCGTTTACCCAGGTAACCGTTAGCCCACATCCTTGCACCAATTGTTAACATGGTCTAAGCCAAGTTGGAGCAGTTGTGAGCCAGCTAGAAATCGAATCACGCCACCCAAGTTACAGCCATGTCCAGACTTGGTTAACCATATGCCAGAAGAGCAGTGTGGAAGGTTTGGAGCACTTTTGCAAGGAAGAGTGAGCAATTATTGCCAAGTCAAGATGTGCCATGCTGATAGACTCCTTCCCAAGAAGATCGAATGTTGTAATTAAATCAAAAGGTGCTTCAGCAAAGTATTAGTTTAAAGGTGTGCACACTTATGCAACCAGCTTATAGGTTCATAGGTAGGTACTAGGCTATCTGCCCAAAGGCATTTATAAGCCTATCCGGAATGTGTTGGCTTTCGCTACCCCCTTAGATTAGTTCCCTGTGCCCCTGTCCAGCAGAGCCATTGAAGTGATCCCTGGGGTAAACGTTCTGTTTCCCATCCACTCATCAAGGTTTCTCTTGAAGAGGGTTAGCGAGGAGCTCTGCCTAATGTAGATTGGAATCTTGTTCCAGAGCATGGGAAGTCTCTGGGACAGGAATCTATCCCTCCTTATTCTACGTTTTTTATTTTTTATATTTTTCCCCTAACAGATTTGTTTGTTTTCCAATTGAATTGTACAGGTTATAGGTCACATTAAAGGTGGGAAAAGTTTTGAAATGATTTGTGGTCTCATTTTTTATATCACAAAAACCTGGCATTTTAACAGGGGTGTGTACACGTTTTATATCCACTGTACATGGGTTCTGTCAGACAACCAGTTAGCTATCCTTCACACAATATAAGCATTTATATTCACTCTATCAGTAATGCTTGCATGAAGAATAGTGTCAAAGGCCTTGGCCAGAATAGATATGTTATTTGCATTTCATAACAACTACTTGCTGCTTCAGTTACTTTTTCAAAGAAATTAATGAGGTTAAAGAGGCAGAACCTTCCTTTGATAAAGCGAAATTGAAGAGGGTCCAGGGTTGAGAGGTTTTCAGTGTCCAAATTAGTGAAGTCTGAGATAATATGCTCCATAGCTTTACATATAAGGCTAATGAAACTAATGGGCCTATAGGTTACAAGAGTCCTGGGTTGGGCCACCCTTGTGTAATGGCATTAAAGTAACTGTTTTCCAGGCTTCAGGAATTTAACTAGTGGAGAGGCTTAGATTAAAAGTTTTCAGTAGGAGTTCTGAAAGGCCATATTTGACATTGATATGCAGGCAGCTTGGTATGTTGTCAGGGCACATGAATGAAATAGGCTTAGTTTTTTCAAAGGGTTGAAAAAACTTGTTCCATACTAATTAAAGAGAGTGGCTGGGATTGCAAAGTCTGTGGGACAGCTATAGTTGTGGTGGAGTAAATTTGCACTAAATTTGTTTGCTAGGATATTGGCTGTTGCCTTTGGGTCAGTTAGTGCAGTTTTTTATGACTATCTCTGAACACTGTTGTTTGTTAATGCTCAACTTCCTGACATAGTTAAAGAAAGAGTTGAAGTTATTTCTGGTTTTGGTGGCTATTTTAAGTTCATACACAGCTTTGAGGTTTCTAATGGTTCCCTTAATCACTTTGTTAGTTTTCGTAACTGTGTTGTTATGGTAGGTTTATGTATACACTGCTGAAAAGTATATTGAGTCTTTCAAAATCATTGCTTTCCTTGAACTTAAGGAATGAATTTGAATTGACAAATGAAAAGGTGGTAGCAGGCATGATGATAGAAGCTAAGTGGCTTAGACTTTACCAATTATCAGAAGAGGAATTGATAAGTGCTGCCTTAAAACAAAAAGAAAGTTGGCCAAACTTAGTGGGCATGCAAATCAGTTATCAAAAAATTAATAAATAGGGCTTTGTAAGTGGCTACAGATGAAACCTTTGAAATATCTTAAAAAGAGCACACTTTTGGGGAGGAGCTAATTGCTAGATTTAAGTAAAATGATAAAAAAGGAATGGAAAAAGAGAGGCACAGAGTCATTCCAGAAATTAGATATTCCAAACTATTTGTGACTTTGGAAATTCAGCAAAAATCAAATCTGAATGTGACCCAGAACAGATGATTTATGAAATGCAGATTTAAAGTTTACAAAGTCAGCATCACTAGCAAGAGATTAGATAGGATTTTGGGATTCCATCCTGTATAGGTGGTCTGCCCACCTGGAAAAACCTTCAGCATGTTCTAAATATGTGGACATAAGCCGCCACATATTTGGGAAATATTTGCTTCAAGATATGTTGAATGTTTAACTAAAAACAAAAATGAAACTTGAATTATCCCATTAAAGCCTTACTGTAAATACAGGATGCTGGAACCAACTAAAACATTGTCTATAATAGACAATATTAAAAATCATTATTTTCAAGCAGATAATTATAAAAAGTTAAACTGTTTATACTTTTAGATATTACTATTGTTTAAAGAATATAAATCAGAGTAGTGTTTATTAGTGTCATTGTAATCGGTGTCATTTGATTTATTGGTATACTGTGCATAATGTAATAACTGACACGTTAAAGCAATTAAAGCTTTTTGTCTGTCTCGACTGAACTGCTACAACCACATTATTATTCAAGCACCACAGTGACCACAAGTTGAATATTCTGTAATGGTTATGTTGATGGCTTGTGACATGCCCGAAGAGAGTCTGACACATCCACTTTTCTTGGTTAAAGAGCAAGCATTAAATAAATACATAAAATAGGATGGAGGGAGCGCTGCCCTCTCCATGATTATAATTCCAGTAGCTTACTAATATCCTTGTAGGAATGCCGGATAAGGATTTTATATCTAGCAGATGCATGTTAAATCATGGCATTGAAAACTGATGGGACTAAAGAAATGAAATACAGAGTTTCATTCTCTACTTTGGAGATTTTTCTTGTCAAACTTTCATTGAGTTTGAATATGGAGCATAGGATGGAGAATACAACATTGGGTAATTAAGCCTAGTAAGTAAAAAGGAGTCATGGAGAAAGTGACAAGAGGAGGAAGGATTTGCTACATGACATTGCTTTTACACCCAATAATAAATGTTATTTGGAAAGCAAGCTAGACAGCATGGGTACTTTTTTGGGCTGAGTGCCAGAGTATCATGGGTTTTACTGCTGCAAGGTATTTATTCCACTGCTAGGTTTAGGGTGACAAATGCCAATATTTGAACATGCATCTATGATTTCACCATCTCAGGGTTACAGACAGGAGATATTTACCTGCAAGCATGTTTGTCGAGAATGTGAAGATATCAGAAACCCCCTGAAGAAGTTGCAGAGAGAGTAGGAAAACTGCAAAAGAAGGTACCCTAGCTGAGAGTAGAACCTGCTCTCCACACACTGCAGTAATTCTACCCTTCAAAACATCTTCTATATATACTTTTGCTAGTCTTAAAGGTTTTATGTATATTGTCTTACTGCTTCACTGTAAATAGCATGTATTTTCATACTGTATACCTCACTTTTGAGTTACTCATAGTTAAAATATTGCAGCAGTAATGAACTTTTAATTTACAGAAAATGTATCTTCATTTCAACACTACTCCTGTATTTGACACTCAGACATCAAGGTAATCACATAGTTGGATGCCACACAAGGGCATACAGTCCATAGTTTTTCTAAAGTCAATCAGCAATGAGTTTTAAATTCCTTTAAACAATTACATGTACACTTGAGAGAATTATAGGCATTTTATTCACATTTTTTATTTAATCTAATCTGAAAAACAATGGTGTGTGCTTTGTGAATGCAATAAAAATACATCTCATTTTCCCCTTATCTAAAAGAATTAGTGGTAAACATGAGTGAATGGGTACTGATTATAATGTTCGCTACCATTTAATACCCTTAAGCAATGGAGGCTCCAGGTTTCCTTTCTTGATGGGCCACAACAAGGGCATGGTAGCTAGGGGGAATGTATCACATCTGAAGATAAAAAATAATGAAATATAGAATGCATGGTAACAATTTACTGGCAATCCTTTGTTAAACATAAGACCATTTCCCAATGAAAAAAAAAAACACCACAGTCTAATAACTCATTTACATATTTTACATTTCTTAGCATTATGCACATCACAAAATGGTTCAAAGATATTTGTGCCTCAGTAAAAAGAGAAAAAAAAATCACAGATTTTGCTCTGTTCATAGATTTGAATTTAATTTAAAAAGTATTTAAAATTTTAATACAAAACACTGACAACCATTTGCTAAACAAAACAAAATACTGTCACATTGAAAACAGACCTTGCATGAGAAACGGTAAATTTTTCTTCCCTTGAAAATCCTATGTATTGAAAATACATCTAGCATCCCATTAAACTGAGAGACCTGCTGGTATTCATATTCAAATAGCATATAGTGACGTACTAATTACTGCCTGTATAAAGGTTGCAGGAATTCAAAACACAAATGTGTAACATATTTCAGATAAACCAAACGAATGAGCTGTAGAAAGCACAAGTCCAAGGCTGACAATAAAAAATGTAAATTTAATGAAGTAAGCACACGCTTTCGGAGAACTCAATGGCGCTCCTTCCTCAGACAAAAAATAACAACCACATTTTTATACAATCAATTATGCTAATTAAGTGTGTTCAAACTAACAAATCACATAGACCCATAAGGGGGTGTGTTCCTATTACTAGCACCAGCAAACAAAGTACTTTCATCCTAAAAGGTGCAAGTATAACAAACTAAAATCCTACTGCACCATAATTAAAAAACAATACAAAAAAGATTATTATAATCTTAAATAATCGTCAATCCAATTAACTTCTCATTAAACCTATAAGCTTAAAACCATAAAAATGATGAAAACATATGTTCAACCTACCCATATTATCTTTTTAAAGACAAATTCTTTAAGATACAACTGATAGACACATGGTCATTCAGACCTGGGTACACATAGGCGGCTGTGCAAATCTGCCAGAAAAGTTCACAGATTTCCAAAAGATTTTGCCAAGGACCACCTCTAAAGTCACAATCAACTTTATTCACAACTGTAAACTTGAAAAAATGATCAGGGCAATAACCAATATGTCTAGCAAGGGCGTTGTTATGATCGCCTCTAGCTATGGCATATATGTGCTCATAGATGTGCTGCTCGATTTTCCTTTCAGTTTTACCGATATAAAATGCGTTGCATCTTTGACAGCTAGCCGCATAAACAACGCCCCTGGTGTCACAATTAAATTTGCCATTAATTTTATAGACCTGGTCTCTCAGCCTAATCTTAGCATCTATGCACACATGTTTACACTGCTTGCATGACCCACACTTTGTCATGCCTACCTTGTGAACTCTCATAATTTTTGGTTTAAACTCTAACAATGATTTCAAATTTTGCCCTCTCCAAAAGGTAACTTTAGGGCTGTCACCAAACTTATTAAGTAAATAAGGGTCTTCAATAAGCAAGGACCAATTCTTATTTAGCACTTTGGAAATAGCCAAATGGTCTAAACTAAAGGTACACAAAAATCTAGTAGAAAAAGGGGCTGTTTGGTTCTTAAGTGAAACACTGTTCTCTATGTTGTCACCATGTGAGGCATGTCAAACCATATTCAAAATTGGTTTAGTGCTTTTTGGTTTACCTGTGTAACACATTTGCTAACAGTCTGGGGCAGCCTGTAAGGCATAAGTATCCCATTTCAGGAGCAGCCCAAGAGTACTGTCTGATGAAGTGACTTGGTTGGAGTAGCAAGACAAATGAAAGCGGAGGGATTTAAACCTTATACTACAGGAAACAGCTAATCAACACTTCATAACCATACTCATCTGCACTAAGAGCCATATAAACTGTTGTAGCCCAAACACCGTGCATTTTACAGCTGTGTGCTTGTGGAGAGGAAGCTAAATTAAAAATGCATTCATGGTTAAAATATTAAACTTAAAATTGTAGATTTTATCCTGTCCAGTTCATTCACATCTAAATAATAAACACACAGTCAATATTCAACAAAACAACATACAAAAAGAACATGTTTTGTATGATGAAGTTGTGTACTACAGTCAGTTCCTTCCTGTACAACATGACTACTCTGGGATGTGGGAGTCAAGTTTTTATGCACACTCACATGTGACTAGGTGCTTGCTTCTGATTAAATAAACAATATCTAAATAATGATCTAGAAGCTGATTTCACCTTACTGCTGTGAGAGTAGTACATTATGCCTCCATCCCCTCATGCCCTCCCAACCTCTTAGCTCAAGAATTGGAGACAAACGCCTAAAACCAGGCGTAGATTTTAAGTATTAGTCACAGGCAACTAGAATTGAAAATTTTCACATAAAACTACCCATGAAATTTTCTCAGTATTTAGTTGTGCAAAGAGTAACTCTTGTGGATATTGTGGAATCCTCCCTCCACAAGTTTAGTCTTGGTCTTGATTGTAGTCTGTATACTCTTAAAGCAACCAAACTAGCCAGCTGTAAACCCCTGTTGTGCCATCCCCTTGTAGATTATGTAATAAGGATTTATAACCATGGATATGCAATTTCCTGCTATCTCTTTAGCCATCTTGGTGAATATGGGCATCCTGAGGCAGTGTAACAATTGTCTTACGTTTACTGACAGCCACCTAATTCTTAAAATGATAAGATATGTGACAAATGCAGTTACACTGTGTCACTCAAGGCAAGACCTCACATACAAGCACTTCTTGTTGCTTATCTTGTTTTACAAGTGAAGATGAACAGGCCGGGGTAGTTTATTTATATGCTTTATTATATGGAAATATACCCGGATGAATAGCGGCAGTACAAAATATAAACAAATTAATTAACTGACAGACTGCACAGACATGCATGCTTACATCTCAGCAGCTTACTGCAAAATGGCAGTCTGGCTCGCACATGCTCAGTATTTAGTATCCCCCAGAATGTTTCTTAAAGATATACATATATATTGATCTACACTTCTAATTCCAAATAGTTTGTCAGAAACACACACACATACACACATAGTATGGACCAGACCCCATAGACCCATAAATGCTGTACCTCTTAAAGTAATCCTTCTAAACCACAGAGCTATCCCAAATGTTGCACTCACAAGCACTCAACTAAAGCACCCACCAAAGTACACACAGCCACATCTCGTGGTGTCTCACCTTCTAAGCCCATAAAGCATACTACCACACAATACAGTATTTTTATCACAGGAGACTCCGTTGTGAAACACACACGTCCCACTCACCATGTTGAGTAAGGAGAGAGTCATGGCCATTTACCTTTTAGGGGCCAAAAATTGCCTGGTCACATATGCACTCAGGTAATTAAACTGCAAGTACTAGTATGGCTCATAGTCCATGTGGTTGTAAATGACCAAAGACCTACCTTCCTGGCGTATATGAAGAGAGACATGATGGAGCTCTCAGAATGCGTGTCCCAGGCCCGTATGAGACTTGCATTGAGCAGCATTCTACCTTCTCCAAGAATGATGATACAATTTGAGCAAAAAATAATTGACTTAGATTTTGGTATCATTCAAAGGGGATACAACATTTGTCAGCCCGGACTGATATGATTGGCAGACCTTGCTGCTTTGCCGGGGATGGTCTGCACCCTTCCACACTGGGCTTTTTAATATTGGCTAATTGTCTGCTCCATAGTGTCTTTTTTAGGCATTGCCAACCTGTTAAACATTCCACCATAGCAAAACCAACACAAGAAGATTTGAAGGTGTTACCTGCTGCACAATTCTAGGAGTCTGAATGAGAAACTCCCCTCCCTGCAAACTCTTCTTACCCTGGAGAATGTAGATGCCTGTGCAGTTGCTGAGACATGGTTTAGGGAAGTGGAGAGCACACCAGTAGTGCAAAGCTATAATGCTTTCCAGACATTCAGAGCACTTAATGCAAAGGAAGAAGCAAAATTATAGGGTTTCTCAGTCTTAACCAATGCAAACACACCAAGATTCATCAAGTACTGTGTTGCACTTGAGCTTTTCCATGTCCAAATTACCACAGGCAAAGTCCCATACCATATCCCTGCAAGTTACAGGTCCCACTTTATGACCCCAGAATCCCTTAGTGTTCCTGTAAATAAACTGGAAACACTCCCCATTCAACCCAACACCATATTCATAGCTGACTTTAACTACTCTATTATAACAGGGAACCTTACACAACTACCAATATACAGACCCGTAGATTCCTAGATTTTGTTAACACAAATTCCTTGAACCAGATAGTCGAAATGCCCAGTGGGAGCACAAACATCCTTGACGTGGTTCTCAAAAACATGGGAGAACTCTGCCCCCTCCATTGGTCTCCTTTGAATTAAAAGTAAAATCTGTGATGCCTGCAAACCCTGGTACTTTTAGGAATTATTTTAAGGCAAACTTCCTATTAAGTGACACCCTGGTAAAATTCCAGGCCCCTCAAACTCTGAGAACACTGCTGCCTGTGCAAACTTGTTCATAGAAACCCAGTTCAGTCATATTAATAGGTGTACTGAAGCAATTGAACCTACCCAGAAAAAGCAGATGACAAACTGAAGAAAAAACAAAGCCACCATGGTGGAATCCCAGCATCAACAGGCTGTATAACAAAAAAGAAAATTATGGCAAAAATTAGGAAGTGCAATGCCAGCAAAGTAAACGCTCCATCATCAGTCTTAATAAGCAATTTAAGGGCTAAGCAAGTCTACCAAAGCCAAGTTTGAGGTAAAAAGCCTCCCAGACTAAGGACGGTCACAAGGCTTTCTTCAGCTATGTCTGCATCCTCAAAGGCAATACACAAGAATGTGCCAAACTGATTGTAAATCGGGCCATGTATACTAAGCTATAAGATACAGAAAATCTACTGGCTTGCAAATTTAGTTCCAGTTTTAGCCCCCCTCCCAGTACACCTCAGGAAATACTTTCACCTATAACTCCCCCAACTATAACTAGGAGACAGGTCTTTAATGCACTCTTCAAGGACAAGAACACTGCATCAGTGAGCTCTGGTAATATCCCAGTATGCCTCCTTAATAGCATGAAACAAGACCCATCAGGGCACTAGAATCTCTATTTAACCATAGCCTGCAGACTGTACCAAGGGAATAGAGCAGTGCAATGGTCATCCGTCTGCACAAGGCTCAGCTGTGTACAGTCCTGGGTCACTACAGCCTCATAAGTCTGACTAGTGTCATATGCAAGCCATTGAAAGCATTATCATAGAAATTATAAACAACATAGGAAATCTTCTGTCACTGGATCCAACCCAGTTTGGTTTCATCAAGAGCAGGTATTGCCTTCTCAGCCTGGTAGACTACTTCAGGAAGCTCACTAAAGCAATGGATGATGGGGCAAACTGTACAAGACTGCCTACATTGACCTGGCCAAAGCTTTCTACACAATACCCAACTTATGTATTATTGACAAACTCATGAAAATAGGTTTTAAACCCCTGTCACCCACTGGATAGCTAGCTGGCTCTCAGGTGGAACCCAAGGAGTGAGTCTGTACAAAAAGCCTGTCACTAGCTGAGTCCCTAAGGGCTCTGTGACAGGACCACTACTTTTTGATATCTATTTCACTAAGCTCAAGTCTCTGGCTGATCAAGTTTGCAGAAGACTTCAAACTGGGTGCAGTCATAAAATTCCCACAGTGATGCAAATACCTCCAAGAAGGCTTGACACAGACAACTAACTGGTGCCAAACCACCTCTAAAGTTCAATGCCAACAAATGCATGATAGTATCCTTTGGGAAGACTGCTTGCCCTGGAAACTATCACATTTAAAATACACCCCTAAGAGTAGATCCAGTGAGTACGGATCTGAGAACGCATGCAGACAGCAACAAGACCTTTGGTAAGAAAATCATTCTGTGTTGTGCAACCTATAAGCAAGGGTATGTCATTGAAGTCCAGGGATGTGATTGTTGAGCTGTACTTGGTCCTTATCAGTCTCATCATTGAGTACTAGTCCCCCTTAACTATGTACATGACCAGGCATATTCAACAGCTGGAGCATCTACACAGGTTCCTCACAAAAGGAATACAGGGCATAAACATTTTCTACCCAGACTGGATCAAAGCTCTGTTCCTTTAGTTGGTCGGTGTCCTACAGACTGCTAAAAGGTGATCCATCCCTAGTCTACAAAAGCCGCCTGATCCCACTGATGGATCTGTTGCACATCCACAAAACAATTAACATCAGAATTACCTGCTATAGGTAGGGACCTTATACCTAAACCTCATCTCCAGCATAAGTGGGGCATGCTATAGGTAGAAGTAGGTGTCTCAGATACTACCCCTTCTCTGGAACAGGCTTCCCATCCATATTAAGCCAATTCAAGAGTAACTTGGACCAGTGAATGGGGAATCTGAATTTTACCCCTGGATTGGCACATGTGTTTCTAATAGAGGCAGCCTGAAAATCCTTGGCCACTCCTCAAGCCTACATATACCTCATAAAACAACCGTAGATTATCAACCTGCCAGATACATTTGGGAAGAAAGGCTAGTTTTAAAAAGCAACCCCAGGAATAATTAGCCTTGTAATCTGATATGAATCTATACTGTATTAGCTAGCATTTTCTGAAGGGTATGAAGTCTGAAATTTATGTTTGTCATCATTAATTGACTACAGTCCACGAGACTTTGCCAGCAATCCAAAAAGTTTACAAGGGACAGGTAGAAATAAAAGAAAAAGAGATCTGGTTAAGAAGTAATATGAATTATTTAGAAGGGCTGACAAAGGTTACTGTATTATATCAGTGGTTCCCAAACTTTTTCGATTCTCAGCTCCCTTGCTGAATCCAGGTTTTCCCAAGGCGACCCCCCCCCCCCCCTGCGGCACGCATAAACTGCATATTTCATTTATTTGACATTTGTTTAATGAGGCTGACTGGACTAGGAGACCTGGGGAGAAAAGCTCAAAAGTACAGTAAAAAGACAATGGCCTAAAAAAGTGTACATTCTGCTTAACAGCATAACACTGATATACTATGGTTGAGAGGTAAGCAAACCTAACTGCAACCTTATTAACTTTGTTTATAAGAGCAATATTTAAAATCTGTCCTATTATTTGGCTCTGTCCAGCATACCTCTCAACTGTATAGATTTTTGCAGAATGTCCAGATTTTTGCCTCATATTTTTGGTCTTTTTCTCATAAAATTGTTGTTTTCTGGCGAATCACTGGCAGATCATTGAGGTTGAAGTCAGAAAATAATGACAGACAGTTGAGTGTCATACTTCATACCCTTGAGAAAATTCATGCTAATGCAAAACCAGCATTTCTATTAACTTTCTAAGTTTGTGAGAGCAATACTTGTGTCCCTATTTTGTGTCTTTGTACCACTACTATTTTTGGCTTTGTCCACATTTCTTGATTTAAGAAGGTGAGAGGTATGTGTCCAGTGGTATGGCCCAGACTTACACAGACCTCATTGCTGCTGCTGCCTCCAGGGATCACTCTCCTCCCGTGACACACACGCGCGCACACACACACACAGTCTCTTTTGCATTCATGCACGCATTCACTCACACACATCGCTCTCACTCTTTTCCAATCTTTCACACAGTCTTAGTCACTTCTTCATTCATACCTCCATTCACTCACACATCACTCCTGCTCTCCCAATCTCACACACACACACACACACACTTCCTCATTCATAGCTGCATTTATTCGCACATCGCTCTCACTGTCGCACCCACATGCCACACACCCATTTACGCATTCATTCATTCATCGCACTCACTCTCCTGATCGCTCACCCACATGCCACACACCCACTTAACACTAAACGCTGCTGGAGCACATGACAATCACATTATCAAAAGTGCAGAAGAAAGTAATCACACGTTTTAACTTTTTTACTAATTGAAGACATAGACAAAACGACTTAGATGAAGCTGCAGAGAAGTAGAGGCAGTCAAAAAATACAGAAGGCAAACACATGTCAAAACACTACTCTTTTCTCTACAACTTTAGCTATACTCAGTCTAAAGTTTTATGATGAAAAATACTGCATTAACATTTAAAACAGTTGCAAATAAGAATGAAAATCTACACGTTTTAAAAAGATAAAATCAAAGTTTAAGGATGAAAATTAAACTGCACAGCTTCGTGATGAATACTGTATCTTTCATTTTAAGTTCACGAAACAGCAAAAGTATAAATTTTAAAAATGCTAGTCAAGCAGCCACTCATAGCTCTGCATCTTAGCTGCAGTTCCAGGAACATAAGCTCTACAGATGTTTTTCAGAGGAAAGTAGAGGTCTGGATATAACCGGAACACACACTAGTTTATGGAGTTTTCCTCACTGCCGTCTTATCACACACAACTTGCTGAGTCATGGCGATATTCAAGGAAAAGCAGTTTGGGCAGAAATCTGCCAGCTCATGGTGCTAGATGGTGCACTGTTACATGGGAACAGAAAGTTTTTTCAAGGCTTTTAACAGCAGAGAAATCGAGCTACTAAGGCAGTACATACTATGTTAATACCCTAACAGTGGCATCAAATTCAACATTTTCAATGAGGCTTCATCCTACCCCTGCCTGCTCATCGCCAAGCAAGTATCTGCAATGTTAGTTTGTGGCTTAAATCTGAAGTTTTTACATATTGCATAAATATATTAACGGGGGACTTAAAGTAAAAGCATGACGGACCCCCCCCCCCCCCCCAAGAACACAGAACAGTGAATAACAAACTTTAAAACTGAATGTCCTCAGGAAAAGGGAAAAAAATATGCATATACTGTACATCAGTACAACAATGTTTTGCTTTCTGTACAAAGTAATCTAGGTTAGGCTGGAGGCAAAATGTCAACATACTGAAGCCACAAAGCAAAATAGGTGATTTGGATAAAGGTGCAGTATTGCATCACAGGTATCAAATACAACTCACTGGGTGGATGTGAGAACAGAAAGAAAACGCAGCAAGAAGGTAAAAAGGGACAGTTATATGGGGTACCTAACAATGGATGGATAAGTGTGGGAATCTCCAAGTACAACATGCAGACTATAAGAAGACCAGTTCTGTTGGGAAGTCAGCATAAAGATACTGCATCTCCCCACCGCTACAATACACATTACACATGCTCCTTCAACCAGCGTTTCCAACGGAGAAGCTGAAACAAGAAAACAAAAAATATAAAGCCTACAGGTGCTCTCTGTGAAAATCTTCATCTTGAGTAAACAATATTTCAAGAGAAAAGGAAAAAAAGTACAAATCTAAGATGCTGCCTAAAATAGAACACTTTACAGAAGCCAATAATAACTGACCACCAAGGTACAATTTCAGTCTTCAGACACCTGATTTAATATTGACCACCTAAACCCTGGAAAAAGCCACTCGTCTCACAACACACAATGTAAATAATATAAAAGTAAATATTTCATATGAAATTGACATCTTCATCAAACTGGATATCACTAATTCTACATTATTTTACTCTAAAATGATTTATTATATATATATATATATATATATATATATATATATATTATATATTTATTACAAGTTATAACCATTGCGACACACACACACACACACACACACACACACACACACACACACACACACACACACCTCCTCTTCACTCAGAATAAACAAAACATGTTTCCTACTTCAAGCAGAATCCTGTCCGTAAAATTCACCCTGCTCTGGCTCTGCAGTACTCAGGACTTTGCTAAGATCCATTTCAGTAAAAAAACAAAGACAACGCTGCTCATAAGTGCAGCCAAATCTCTGCTTGCAGATCCATTTGAAAAATGTTTCCCGCTTGCGGAAATGCATAGCCTTGAGCTCAATTCCGACATGCTGGTAGCCCTGACGGAGTTGACGTCATCACGCACGTGATGACGTCAGCTCAAAAAAAAAAAAAAAGGAAAATAAATAAAAACAGCTGGAAAAAAGTACGGTTGGGAGGTATGGTTCGTGGCTCACCTGTGAGGAAGCTGCGGCACCCCAGGGTGCCATGGCACACACTTTGGGAACCCCTGTATTATATAAAAAGGGGACTTTTATAGAACAAGAAGAGCCACAACTGCAGAGTGCTAAAAAGAAAGTAATCTGGCACCTGGATAATATGCATGAGTTTGAGGAGACTGCTGTTAAACTACTGTTTTTTTTTTTTTTTTTTTTTAACTCTAGAGCACAAAAACTTTTGGCAGAACGATTTAGGAAACAATTAGAAAGGGTTGTTGCCAGCCTTCAAGAAAAATAACCAAAGATCCTATAGAGGTATTAGAATTATTTTGGGCATTTTATGGAAATTTATATAAAGCTGAGAAGTGGGGAAGTCAAGAAGAAGCAAAATAGAAATATTTATGGAAGAATGAAGCTCAACAACTAACATTTAAGAGGAGATGAGATAAAATGATGTATAACCAATCTACAGGAAAGTCTCCAGGAATAGATGGTGTTCTGGTGGAAGTTTGCAATATATGAGGAAAGAAAATGATAAAGATCTGGAAGGTTTTTGTTTACAGTATTTTAAAAGAAGGGGAAGCACCAAAATCCTGGAAAACTGTGGTGGCTATATTAGCTAAGCATGGTAAAGATCAATCTGATTCAGCTTCATATAGTCCCATTTCAGTTTTAAGCCATGATTATAAAGTGTTTGTCTGTAATGGCTAAAATAATGGCAAAGGTGATACCAGAATTATTAGATATGGCCCAATGTGGTTTTGTGGAGGGGAGGCAAACATTTGACAATATTAAGTGAACAGTGATGATCAAGAGGGAAGCAGAATGCAAGAAAATATCACTGTTTATGGTGGGTCTTGATGCAGAGAAAGCTGAGATTTTATGAATAGGGTCCTGGAAACATTTGCATTTCCTGATACAGTAATAATGTTAATTAGAAAGATACAAGAGGAATCAGAGGTAATACTCAGAGCGGGAGGGTTCCTCTCTGATAAGCTGTGTTTGAAGAGAGGAACCAGGCAGGGGTATCCTTTTCCCTTTATTTATTTTATATTTAGAATCATTGGCAAAGAAGATAAGAAATTCAAGAATAGAAATTGGTGTAATGTTCAAGAAAACTAGATTAATATTCCTCTGCCTAATACTCTACACAAAACACTACCGGCACTTTACTAACTGATAATGCTGCTACCTATTCTTACTTTAGGTACTCTTCTTAGCCTCCCCTTCCTAACCTATCACCAAAATCTCACAATTGCAAACATCATCTCACCAACTAAGTTCTTAGACTTAAACCCAAAAACTCCTCTAAATACCCCAAGAATAGTAGCTAGTCTATTCCAAGATCATCCTTACTTCTATTACAAAATTAAGATATCAGTTTACCCCCAAAACATCTTAAGTCATACTCCTCAGCATATCAAACACAAGCAGGTATATATATATATATATATATATATATATATATATATATATATATATTCACTTGGTACACAATATCAAATTGAACCTTATAGATGGAGATATTCATCCTAATCCTGGACCTGGTAACCACCCCACAGATAAATACAACATAAAAAAATCATGCCAGTCAAACCACTACTCACTATCCAATTAACTTTCTTCACCATAAATACCAAAAGCATAATAAGCAAAATTACTGAACTACATGTTTGGATTGTCTGCCACAAACCCAATATCCTGGCCATAACTGAAACACAGCTATAGCCAAACATCAGTGATATTGAAATCCTACCATTTGGTTATAAAATAATACAAAATGAGCACAGTAAAAGCAAAGGAGGTGGTGGTGTCGCATTAATTCCCAAACCAATACAGCCTAACAGCATATAATGCTTCTGTACGACAGTTCATCAAAGCTGACTTTAATTACATTCCTAAAACTAAAGAAACAAAAGCAAATATGTATAATTGAAACAGTGGATATAAAAAGTTTACACACCCCTGTTAAAATGCCAGGTTTTTGTGATATAAAAAATGACACCACAATAAATCATTTCAAAACTTTTCCCACCTTTAATGTGGCCTATAACCTGTAAAATTCAATTGAAAAACAAACAAATCTGTTAGGGGAAAAATATAAAAAATAATAAGCTGGTTGCATAAGTGTACACACCCTTAAACTAATACTTTGTTGAAGCACCTTTTGTTTTAATTACAGCAGTCTATCACCATGGCACATCTTGACTTGGCAATATTTGCCAACTCTTCCTTGCAAAAGTGCTCCAAATCTGTCAGATTGTGAGGGCATCTCTTGTGCACAGCCCTCCACAGATTTTCTATTGGATTTAAGTCTGGGCCATTCCAAAACTTTGATTTTCTTCTGGAGAAGCCATTCTTTTGTTGATGTGGATGTATGCTTGGGGTCATTGTCGTGTTGAACAGTGAAATTCCTCTTCATCTTCAGCTTTCTAGCAGACGAATGAAGGTTTGGGCCAAAAGTGACTGGTATTTGGAACAGTTCATAATTCCCTCCACCTTGACTAAACCTCCAGTTCAACCTGTAGAAAAGCATCCCCAAAGCATGATACTGCCACCACCATGCTTCACCGTGGGGATGGTGTTCTTTTGGTGATGCAAAGTGTTTTTGCACCAAACGTACCTTTTGGAATTGTGGTCAAAAAGTTCAACCTTGGTCTCATCAAACCGTAACACATTTTCCCACATGCTTTTGGGAGACTTGATGCATTGTCAATATCGCGCTCTTCTGACAATACTTAGGTGTCATGTCTGTCTTCAGTAGTATATCTGAAACTAAACACCCCTATAACAATCTTCGACTGTCATATCAACAACTTATTTCATTCTGTCAGTCCTACTATGTTGCCTCTCAGTTATGTAAATATATGACCCAGTTTTTATGTACTTGTAAATATTTAACATTGTGCATGAGTGTTTCAGATGTAATTTTTTATTTACTGCCACAAATGTTAATTCTATTCGCATTACAATGTGAAATGTGACCTATACCTGGAGCTTTTCTCACAAGGCCTCTGCTGAAAATGGGTACACACCCAGACAGACTATCCTGGTAACAAATAAATAAATAAATACATTGGCTTTATTTCCAGATGATATTATTTTGTACCTGATAATGTGAAATGTTCTGAGACAATGCCAGGTTTTTTCAGAATATAAAATCAATGAAGATAAAAGCAAGGCTGTAGCTATAACTATATATATATATATATATATATATATATATATATATATATATATATAATATATGGGTCTATTTCATAACATTGAAATTTCATAACACTGAGACCATAACATCGAAACTTCAAAACATTGAAAACCCAGAACATTGAAAGTGTGCTTCATTACACTGAAAACTACATTGCACAAGTAAATATTACCTCCACCTACACCACCACCTAACTTACAAACTCACTTTCTACATTTCTGCAGAGGCAAGCCCCTGCACTCTCATGTGGGGGCTCTGCCTCATTACTCTGTAATTAAATATACAACCAAGACTACAGTGGAAAAAAGTTAATTTCCTAACCTCAGGAAATTAACTTTTTTCCACTGTAGTGCAATCTTGGAGTTGGTATATTTAATTTATGGGGGGTACAGGGGGGCTTGCCCCCCTGCAGAAACTTAGTAGAAAGTGTGTTTGTTAGTTAGATGGTGTTATAGGTGGAAAGGATGTTATTTACATGTGCATTGTAGTTTTAAATGTTATGAAGTACACTTTCAATGTTCTGAGTTTTTAATGTTTTGGGTTTTCAATGTTTTGGGATTTAGATGTTTTGGTCTCAATGTTATGAAATTCAACGTTATGAAATTTCAGTGTTATGAAGTAGACCCATATATATATATATATATATATATATATATATATCTAAAACTCTCTTTACAAAACAAGGTGAAAAACAGCCATCTGTTTGTGTTTACTGAAACGTGGCTTAATCCTAATAGTGAAAGCATAGTAAATGTAGAGGGCCTGACATTATTCAGAGCAGACAGAATTCAATCACTGTGTGGCAAGTCTCGAGGAGGGGGAGTGTGTATGTATGTAAATAACAGCTGATGTAGTAACTGAGAAGTGGCTAACTCCTTCTGCTCGGAGAACATTGAATTTCTGTCCTTAAAATGCAAACCCTTCTACTTGCATAGAGAGTTCAATGGAGTATGTATTATAACAGTCTACATTTTACCCAATGCAAACACCAGTGAAGCACTGTCTACTCTCAGTCTATAAGTGATGTTCAAAACAACTCAGACTTTGCAATAGTAATTGCAGGGAAATTGGCCAACTTAGTCAGTATTATCCCATTACCACCAACTTGTTGACTTTTCCATGAGAGGGGTAAATACACTGGATAAGGTATATACCAACATTAAGTAAGCATATAAAGCAGCACTTCTCCACATCTGGGTAGCTTGGACCACCTAGCCACCGTGCTGGTTCCTGCATATAAATCACTACTGAAAACCAGTAAACCAACTAGAAAACAAGGCTGTTGCCTGAGGGAAAAGTCTCAGCACTGCAAGACTGCTTCGAGTGCACAGACTGGTCAGTGTTCCAAGAGGTAGCCATGATAGACAACCAAACTGACCTGGATACATACACAGAGTCAGTAACTGACTACATCTCAAAATGTGTGGATGATGCAACAACCAGCAAGTGCATCACCATATGGGCAAACCAAAAGCCATGACTAACCAGTGATGTGTACAAGCTTGTAAAATCTAGGAATGCAGCATTCAGATCAAATGACATGGATGCTCTAAGGGTTGCCAGAGCCAAACTGAACAAAGATATTAAGGATGTGAAGAGAATGTATGGTAGGACGATCCAGAGCCAGTTTAGTGACAAGAGGGATACCAAAAGACTATGGAAGGGCATAAAAACTATCACTGACTACAAACCTGTGTCAGCCTCATTCGGTGATAGCACTGAACATCTTCAACAGGTTTGCTGCAGATAAAATGGTGGCAAATAAACTACCTGTTGACAAGGATGAAGTAGTGCTGGGCCTGAATACAACACATGTCATCAGAACCTCGAAATGGGTCCACCTGAAGAAAATAACTGGCCCAGATAACATCATGGGTAGGGTACTATGGGAATGTGTGAAAGATCTGGCACCAGTACTCATCTTCAGTACTTCTCTACAACTAGCCAGTGTACCAAAATGCTTCAAGAAGATCACCATCATTTCCTTACCCAAGAAAGCACAACCAACAACTCTAAGTGACTACCGACCAGTGGCTTTAACCTCGACAGTGATGAAATGCTTTGAGAGGCTGCTTAAAGATCACATAGCCTCAAGCATACCAGTGACTCTGGGCACACAACAGTTTGCATACAGGAGGAACTGTTGCACAGCGGATGCTATCTCTCTAGCAGTTCATGAAACTTTGACCCACTTGTAAGGCAAGAGCTGCTACACAAGGCTACTACTCATAGACTTCAGTTCTGTCTTCAGTACTGTCACCCCTCAGAAACTGATAATGAAACTACTACAGTTGGGCATCAACTCCCACTTATGTAATGGGATTCTAAGCTTCCTCATGGAAAGGCATTAAAGGGTTTGTTTGGGCAACAACAGTTCCAAAAACATAACCCTAAATACAGGAGTACCACAGAGGTGCGTCTTAAGTCCTTTCCTATTCACCTTGCTGACAGATGACTGCGTGGCCAGACATGAGTCCAATAAAATCATCAAATTCACAGATGACACCACAGTCATAGACTGTCTGAGACTGACAGGAGATGGCCTACAGGAATGAGATTGAACAACTGTTGGGCTGGTGTGACAAAAACAACTTGTCGCTGAATGTCAGTAAAACAAACTGATTGTGGTTTTCTTGCCTCCCCTCAGGTAGGAGATACAGAAGTATGTACTATAGGACTTGTAGACTTAACAGTTTCTTACCTGTCTCCATCAGACTACTGAAATCTTGTGAAAAATGGGCCAGGAGACTGTCAGTGCATACTTCCCCTCCTACCACATAGTTATGCTATTTATCTGACTGTATAGATACTTACATATTCAGGCTTTGTTGCACTATAAGTATTAAGCTTTTACATGTGCAATAACTAGCTGATGTGTATATTTAATGTTGGTTCACACCTTACCTTACCGTAGGACTCTATGACGTGCAATATAAATCACACTGTGAATATTCATGCTGACCATTCCATATGCTGTTTAGTTCTTATAGTAAGGCCATGCATGTTGTTACTCATTTCTGTATATATGTAAAGTGTCTGGTCATTGTTATTATTTTATTCTATTTTTACTTTTATTTTATTATTATTATTCTCTGTATATACGTTTTTGCACTGGGAACTAAGCACCGTAAGCTACACTGTGGTGTAGTTCTGAATGACTTTGACTTTGACTATAAACTATGTACCCACACATGGATTGGTCCAGAAAAAAACATATGTATGGGAACATGATAAAATGAAATATTTAGGAGTATGGATTTAAAAGGATTCAGTTATGGGAGCTACGAATATGTGGAAAGAGACTAAAAAGAAAATATAAAAACTGTGACTCTGGAAGCTCTTGCTTATGGATATGGATAATAAGATACAAGCAGTAAAATGTTTTAGTCAGTTTAATTGTTTTGCAAAGTTCAAGCATATTTTTATCAACCAGAGGAGCAGGTGTGGACATTAATACAGAGTTGAAGGATTTTTATTTGGGAGGGGAAGAGGGCAAGAGTCAAGTGGGATAAGTTGATCCTCCCAGCAGAACAAGAGGTTTAGGATTACCTGGCTTGAATGGATATTTTAGAACTGCACAGTTAAGGCTCTTATACATAACAGAGGCAGAACGCTATAGTTCAAAGCGTAAAGGGATGATGATGAAGCAGGGAAGGTAATGCAGGGAAAAAGGAAAGAGTGGGATTTGGGGTGCAGCTCATTAAGGAGAATAACAACAGTATATTGTAAAGTATCAGAAAGTATGCTAAGAACTAAGCCAACATGAGACTGGAGAAAGGGGATTCTGCAGATAGGGATTACTGCAATTAGATGTACAGAGAATAGACGAGAGGCTGGAAATTACTTGAAGAAGCTGACAAAAGAATCAAGATATTGGAGAAAAATAGAGGGAAAGGTAATAGAATGGGAAGAGGTCAAGGAAACATTTGGATCACAGGCTAGTGATTGTCTTCCCTATCAGGGGCTGATATCACAGTATAGACAAAAGAGAAAGGGACAGGAGAATCCTAACTGGAAGACCTGCACTGGTTTTGTTTTTAATTGAGTCTAGAACAAAAGCTGGTGTTAAAGTGATAATTAGTAGCACATATAAAATATTGCATGGTAACTATAGGAATTAATCAGAAAATGTCAGAAAATATTGGGAAGAGAGACTATATATGCGATTTGCAAAGAAACGATGGGAGGACATGTATGGCTCCCAAATATGCAACAAAGTCTAGAAGATTTAGGATTTTGCCTGGAAGTGTTTGCACAGATACTTTTACACCCCAATCAGACTCCATTGAATTTTCCTTTGGTAGATGGCAAATGTTGAAGGTGTGATGGGGAAGAAAGGTAACTTGAACATGTGTTTTGAAAGTGAAATTAGTTAGCAGACTTTAAAAAATTCCTTACAGAGTACAGGAATACCATGTGTGCAAATGAGTGTAACAAAGTGATTTTTTTGAGCTGGGATACAAGATCTGAATTGCCTAGACACACAGGCCTTAAGTTGGTGTCTACCAAAAAAGCAATCAGTAGAAAATGGAAATTGAAATCTAAATCAACTATACCTGAAGTAGTGAATATTGTAATGGAGATAAAAGAACAGGAAGTAGGATCTATAGAAAAGGGTAGGAGTAAATTACCTAGAAAATGGAATGTTTTGGAGGAGGAATGATGTTTAAGAGAAGGCAGGAAATTAATTTATGTAATGTTTTGATTATATGATATATAACAATATACGTGATTATATAATGTTTGTGAATGTGAACTTAATATGGTTTGAGTACTTTATAAATGTAAGTTTGCCTGTGTCACAAGTGATGATTCATTACGAGGAACAGACCACAGACATGAGGGGAAGAAAATCAAGAATGGTTGAGAATTACACCCTCTGAATACACACCCCACGCATCAGCTGTAGCCACTTGTATGACTGTACACTCAGATACTGCTTGAGATCAAGTGAATGAACCCCCCCACAGGGTTGTTAGCCAATAACATAGGAGCCTATATTCTATTTGCAAGTATTTTCTGAAGTGCGTTAACTCTGCAACTCATGTTTATTTGCATTATTTACAGACTGCAGTCCTCAACACTTTACCAGAAATCCACAAATTTTATGAGGAAGAAACCACAAATGTGAGGGGGAAAGATCAGGGACAGTTGAGAATTTCACCTACTGAATGCGCACAAGCTCACACACCCATCAGTTATAGCCAGTTGCATGACTATATACCGCACATAATTTCTTGAGATCAACTGAATGAATAAAGTCATAAATAATGGCCAAAAAATGTGTATCAGTTCACTGCTGTCAGAACTATAAGTGCAACTCCCTTCTTCCCTCTCAGCTTCTTAGCTCAAGATTAAGAAAGAAAAGCATAACATCAGAATCGTATTTTATTTTTCTTGTGTACTTAAGTTGCTAGAATAATAAGCTTTGCATTCACCAGCATTTTCTGAAGGGTACAAGTCTGAAACTCGTATGCCTGCCATTAATTAGTGACCACAATCCATAACAATTTGTCCGACAGACCAAAATACTTTAGACTTTATTTGGTCTAGGATTCTGGACAAGTCCAAATAATGAAAGGACACATTTTAAACATAATTTTATGTGTTTGTAAATCCACTGGGTAAAGTGTCCCTTTTCAGGGGTGAGCTGGGGACACTGGTTACGATTTGCTCAAAGTCACACACATGGAGGTGAAAGGATTCAAAACAAATACTTTTGACTACAGGGAAGTAGTCTAATATCCAAGATCCTTAAGTACCAAACAACTCCACGTCACTTAAAACATTAATAGAACAGTAAGTGCTGCATGTGTATTCATTTTCTGAACAATAAAAATGATGAAACTCTAATGACTGGTATTACTGACTTTTAACTAGGGACAGGGCATAAATATGTAGCAAAAGAAGAGACAGAATACTCTTAATTTGTTTGAAAAGTTAAAGGAACAGCAGGCTTAGGTTAACATCAATGTATTTCTTGAATGACATAAACTATAAAACTCTAATGACTGTCATTGACTGACTGTAAACCTCACTGGGTTCTAACCTTCAGTGATGTATCAGAAAATGAAGAAGTGACTGAAGGTCTGGCAATTGGGGTGTTTCCTGTAGTCAGACATACAGCATTCGATTATTTCTACCTCTTTTTGCGTACTATATAACTGTAAGCAAGTCACTTAACCAAGCAGCGGTCCTAAGTGTAGTAAAAATAAAAAATCATAAGTGGTAAGAAGAAAAAGTTTATACATGTGGATTGTTCAAGTGAAGTAAATGTTTTGATGTTACTATTTCTTCACAAGTGAAAAAAATTGTCAGTTGCCTGTCCTTTGAAGGGTAGCATAGCAGGTCTCTTGGACATTCTTAGTGCTGTTAGGGATGGGAGATGTCCTCATCCTGGATGATATCATATAGACACATTCTTCCCACAGTGAACTGATAGATTTACAGATTTGTAGACTAGTGAATTTGCAGGATAGATGTGGAATAGCTTGAGCAGTTGAGCAGAATGACTGCACTTTCTCAACTGACCATGCTTCTGCTGCTACCCATTTCAGATATTGTCTGTCTGTTCTGCTACTTCTCTTATTTGCAGGTGAGCATAGATGACCTCCAGTTTATATCCTGGCTACGGACTAATGGGAATCATCTACCAATGGTAAAAAAAAAAAAAAAAAAAAGAGGGAGAAGACTTTTTTTTTTAATGTTTATTCCAGTGATGGGAACATTCTCCAGGACACAGTTTCTCAGAAGTGTGGCGAGTGCTGTTGTGCATCCCTTTGTAGCTTAAATCATAGCCTTAAGACAGTTTCTAAAACTGTAATTCTTGGATATGGTACTACATGCAGTATCATATCCAGTTAATCCAGTAGCAAGTAAAGAAATGCATGTTTGACTCCACCACTTGGTGGCCAATAGTATTTACAGCCTTGCTCAAACAGGATGGAAATCTTGAATGAAATGCACCATGATGTCATTGATCAAGGCACCTTGCTTGTCCTCAGCAAAGTACCAAACACTATGTGCTTGAGTGCTGCCATTTAGCATTGATGTAAGAGGCTTCATTTGCCAGCTGGGTGGTTTTATGTTGAGGTAGAGAAAGTAAAACTGAGACCATGAGAATGGCTATCACAAACAAGATTGGTAGTTTAGCAAATATGCAAGATCTAGATAAACTAGTCTGAGGCTATTGTGAGTCTTGCTGCAGAGCAGATAAATACAACAGCTGAAGACTGCTCCAGAGAAGCAGAACTTGCATGATAGAAAATGAGTCTCCCCATTATTCATTTGCAGCCAAAACAGCGAAGTGGGGCACGGTCATTTTGAACTGTTATGTGTAAGTACCAATAAGAGGAACACTGCACAGGATCCCAACCTTGTTTGTAAGTTATTACATGGCAGCACATACTGCTGTTCCATCACCATCAAATGTTTTTCTGATGGTAAGGACCGTGAGAGTTTCAGAAGCTTCCTTTGTTGTCATGAAAAATGGATGGTGTCAAAAAAATGGAACTTCTTTAGGCGGCCTTGTACTGTGCTGTGTAGTCCTAATTAGAGAAGTTCTTCACCAACATTTCTTGTGAATTTTATTTCAATGAAGCTTCAACTCATCAAAACAAAACTGTTATTCCCAGAGGGCAGGTCTCCCCTCTCCATTCCCTGCTTGCGTGTACAAAGTTCATAGTCATGCAGACAAAAAAAAAAAAGGAAAAGCCCAAATCCTTGGAATGTCTGCCAGTGCCTAGATAGAAACTACATGTGGAGGGATTATCTACGCAAAAGAAAGACTTGGCAACTCACACTTAATAGAAATTGATGACTTATACTTGATTGCTTTAGACTTGTATAAGTTTATAAGTCCAACAGGATTTCTGCAGTTCAACATCTAAATACTATACACCAAGGGACAATTCTGCTGATCTTTTTTGACACATGTAAGGTTCAGTCACTTCTGTACAGAGCCTTAGGCTATCATTTTAATTATTTATTACTGAATATAGTTTTATAGTTTTTCTTGGTGAGTTTGGATTTATTCAGTCTTTTCCTCTAATCACTTTTGACTGCAGGTTCTTATGTTTCATAGGTTCATAGGTGTGTACTAGGCTAATGGCCCTGGAGCCTTTACAAGCCTAACCCATAGGATTACCCTAGCATCGTGCCACCCGACCTTAGTTCCTAGTGCCTCTGTCAAATAGAGCCACTGGACTGATCCCTGGGGTGAATTTTCTATTTTCCATCCACCCATCAAGATTTCTCTTGAGGGCCATTGAGGTGCTGTGCTTGACATGTATGGGGAGTCTTTTCCATAGCATGGGCAGTCTCTGGGTTATGAACTTGTCCTTCCAGCATGTTCTGTTGATTGTGGCAATAAGGTTGAGGTCTCTGAGCATGTATCGTGCGGAGGGATTGGGATTTCTTTAGCTGTAGCATTTCTAACAGAGCTGGGTCAGACATGGCTTTATAAGTCAAGCAGAGACCACCTCTAAGTAGGCGATATGAGACAGAGAATAGTTGGAGTTTTTTGAGTCTGTCCATATAGGACATGTGTTTAAGGCCTAGGATCCTCTTTGTGAGGTACTTTTGCGGCCTATCCAGTTGTTGCAGGTGTCTAGTGAGGTACATGCCAAATGGGGCATTGTACTCTATGATTGGCCTAATGAGAGAAGTGTAGAGGGAGACAATGACCTCTTTCTTCCTGAATGCAAAACCCTTGGTAATGAGATGTGCCACATAGAAGGACTTTCTGACCACAGTGACAACATGTTGGTCAAAAGAGAGGCTGCTGTCAACCTGTGTTCCCAGATCTCTTATAACGCCTTCTGTTTTCAGTGGACTACCATCAATGTGGTAATTCAAGGGAAACTATTTTTTCCCCAAGGGGAATGACTACACATTTTTTGGCATTGAGTTTATGGCCATAGTTCTCACACCAGTCGTTGGTGTCATTGAGGCCTTTCTGTAGGATGTCAACATCACTTGGGGAGTTAATAATAGCTGCCAACTTGCAATTGTCTGCGAACTTTGTCAGCCAGAGTCCCTTCGTGTTGGCCTGGATTTCAGAGAAGTAGATGCCAAACAGGAGAGGATCCAGGACCAATCCCTGTGGGACTCGACTAATGACTGATCGGCAGTCTGACTTGGAGTCAGCTACTTTCACACTGTGGGTTCTATCTGTGAGCCAGTTTGCAACCCACCTAGTGATGTAGGGGTTGATGCCAAGCTTAGTGAGTTTTTCTGTGAATTCTGAGTGGGGAATGGTATCAAAGGCCTTGGCCAGATCAAGATAGGCTGTATGAACCGCCTTCCCTTCATCCAAAGCTCTGGTGACTGACTCAAAGAAGTCAACCAGGTTGAGCAGGCATGATTTACCCTTCACAAAACCAAACTGCGTAGGATCCAAAGTTTGGAGATTCCCTAGATCCTTGTTTATTAGGTGATGACGCATTCTATGGCTTTGCATATCAGACTCATCAGGCTAATTGGGCGATAATTCCAGGGGTCTGTAGTCGCTCCTCCTTTGTAGGGAGGAATGACTGTAGCAGTGCGCCATTTGGTAGGGACAAAGCCTAAGGTGAGGCTGTGACTAAACAGGACACACAGGTGAGGTGCCAGTTCACTCTGTAGTTCATGTAGAACACAGCCAGGGATAATGTCAGGTCCCATAGAAGCTGTATTCTTGACCTTAGACAGTGCTGTTTTAACCTGTGTAGCGGTAATACAGGGTACCTGGTAATCTACTGGTATTGTGACTGGGCCTTGGGGGGGGGGGGTAAAGTTAGCACTGAATCTGTTGGCCAGTATATTGGCAATATCTGTTTGCTCGGTATAGGAGATACCATTGTGCAGTAGCTCAGAGCAAATGTGGGTATTGCCGTGGAGATTCTTTATATAACTGTAGAAGGCCTTGTGGTTGTCTTTACTATCTGCTGCAATTCTGTTTTCATAGCTAGCTTTAGAGGATTTGATGAGGGATCTCAACCTTTTGTTGAGGCGGATAAGGGAGTTTTTCCAGTCTTGGGACTTCACCTTATTCCGCATCAATTTCCTCCTCCTGTTGTAGAGTTTGTTTATAGCAGGGAACCATCAGATTGGCTTCTTTTTTTTTTTTGAGGAGAACATCTTAGTTCTATTGGGTATGGCGAGATCCATGGATATGTGTACGTGTTCGTACAGTGCATTGGTGTATGATTCGGCGGTCATGCAACTATTCTCCATTTGCATGGGTGCTGTGAAGTTAGCCAGCTCTGTTTTTAGGAGCCCAAAGTTAGCTTTGGAGACGTTTTTCATGGTGGTTACCTTTGTGGGGGGTGGTGGGAGAGATGTGGATTTCCAAGGTGATTAGTTTGTGGTCTGATCTAACCATGGAGGAGTTGAATATTGGTGTAGAGCAATGGTTGTCCATGTTAGTAATGACCACGTTAAGGATGTTGCTACCTTTAGTGGGGGTAAGAATGAGCTGGTCCAGAGCATTGGAATTAATGAATTCCAGAAAGCATTGGGCAAGTGTATTGGTACATGTGTAGTTTTCCCAGTTAATGGAGGGGTAGTTGAAGTCGTCTAGTATGAGACTGTTAGGTTGGACCCTAATATTCTCCAGGGTGGTTGGATACGTGGAGTGTGAGTCTTGGGACATGGCTGGGGGACCTATAGCAGGCTACGACCTGAATCGCTGTCTTACCTAGTGTTAGCTGCACCTGAAGTATCTCAGATGTATTATGTTGGGCTACTAGTCTGGTGGTGTGCGCCTCCTTTGAATATGGAAACACCACCACCTTTGGAGCTTCAGTCCAAGTTCTGGGGCCAAAAGTTGTGGAATGAGTATAAGCCTGGTAGTGCAGGGGTGCTTTCTGCTGCCTTGAACTAGGTCTCTGTTACAGCACAAATGTCAATGTTCTGCATTTTAAGGAGTGCTTCGAGTGAGTGCATCTTTAGATTTAGGCTTCTAACATTGAGCAGCATGACTCTCAGATTGCATTTGTTTGTATCTGTTACGGTGGTAATTTGGTCTTTGGAACACTGCCTACAAAAGGCACTATAGGGGTGGCAAGAGCCTTGGCCAGTATCTGGAAGCCCCGGGGTGACAGATGCACGCCATCTCTGGCAAAGCATTGCAATCTTTCAGTCATGTCATCCCAAGCAGACAGATGCTGGATTCCCTTAAAATGACACCAGAAACTTAGCCAGTTGTTGAAATCAATAATTTTCTGCTTGTACTGTGGTATCATTCTGGGTGATTGTAGGATGCTGCTCAGGGCTAGGGTCATACTCACCTGGGCTACATAATCCAAGAGCTCCTCCATGTCTCTCTTCATGTAGTTCACGGAGGTACTTCTCAGGTCATTCACACCCGCATGTACAATGACAGAGTCGTATTTGTACCTGTTGTTGAGGGACCTGAGTGCGTGCGTTATGTGGCGGATCCTGGCACCTGACAGGCAGCTGACTTACTTTCTCCTTATTCAACCTAGTGAGTGGGACATTAGTGTGCCTCACTATTGAGTCACCTATGACTAGTGTGTTGGGCATGCTGTTTTGCCTTAGGGGCTTTGGTTGAGTGGCACACTGTTTAGGAGAGTTATGTGTCTCGTCATTAGTGTTGTGTTGTGGTGGTCGGGTGCGTTTCTGCCTTGTAGATCTCTGCTGTTTATGTAGATTTTTATTGAGAGCCTCCATGAAAGTGGGTTTGTGTTTGTATGTGAAGGCAGTGCTGGTGTGTGTTCTGGAGGGCTGTGTGTTCCATGTGGTGTGGTGCAAGTGTTGACCTTCTTCTCTTGACCAGCTATTCCGGTCTTGGCTGGAGAGTGCCTGGCTTCTAATTTGGATATATAAGTGCATCTCTCAAGTCTGAGTGTTGGGGGATAAGAGGAGAGAGTTGTCAGTGTACATAAGACAGTTGCTACATTGCTTCAGGATTCCCAAGTTCACCAGGTTAATAGGAGAAATCACAGGGAACTGACCTTTAGACATGCCTGGAGGGGTGGGCATTAATAAATACTGGAGCTGTTTCCTTGTAGAACGTTTAGTGCTGGTAGCACTTTTGTGTGCTGCAATATTTGCTACAAGAAGTCTGGTAAAGTGCTAAACTAATAAGCTAGTAAAAGTGCAGGAGAGGAGAGAACTAGCAGATCTAAGGGAAAAAATTGAAGAGCAGAATTTGGCACCGCTCAGAAGCTTACAAACAGTCCTGCATACATCAAATCTGTATCTGAACTATATTAGTTACAGGAAAGGTGGGAAACAAGCGCAGATGTGGACTTGAATCCAGAAAGTTGAAAGAGATGGAAAAAAAATGCCCAAATGCCCATTAAGTTACTATTTCTGGACCAGAAACTACTCCTCCTGTGGTAGATAGGCTGCCTAGTGCTTACCACTCCCACTGATAAGCTAGAAGGCTTCCCTCCAACACAGAAAAGCTTGGGGGGCTCAGTAGCTTACAAACAGTCCTGGCTACAGCAAATCTGTACCTGGACTAGACTAGTTACAGGAAAGTCAGGGAACAAGCGCAAATGTGGGCTTTTAAACCAGAAAGTTGAAAGAGATGGAAAAACTACCCAAATGGCCAATAACTATAATTTCTGGGCCAGATACCACTCCTCTTGTGGTAGATAGGCTACCTAGTGCTTCCCACTCTCACTGCTAAGCTAGAAGGCTTCCTTCCAACACAGAAGGGCTTTCAGAGTAAGTATCTTCCAATTTGTCCTTTGTGCTTCTCTTTTGTTAGTATGCTCTGAATTTCTTTGGATCCCATTTAGTCAAGGTAGTTAAAAACAAAATCATTTAATTACCTTGTCTCATAGGTGTCCTTAATGTTTAAATATAGATGATTATGATGAATTCTATGCTTGTAACCAGGATGCTATGTGTTCGAGACATGGTTGTCAAGAAATTCATCTCACGAGGTGAATCTTGACATCCTTATGAAGAACATACAACTGTTTGGGTTATGACCAGATAATCCAATCATAATTCTATTTAGTACTTGGAGCTTTGCTTTCTCTCATGTACTACAAAAGTTAGAGAGAAAAAAGTTGGTTACAGCAACAGTTGTATAGCTTGGAAAGCCAGAACACTGGAACTGCTGCCTCACAGAGAGTGTGTGTACCCAAGAAATACATAAGGAAGCCAACAAACACTTAATTCAGATTTCAAAAAAGACCAAATGAAATGTTTTAGGTTGGTTTAACAGCGTTTTTCCTCCTGTGACCACTGAGCATTGTTAAGTTCAAGAGTAGTGCTTAAGAGCACTAAGGGAGTGCGTAGCAATTGTTACACACCTTTCTGACATCAGAAAGGTACTTAACAGGCTTAAATTTTCATTGATTTCAGAGCATAATCATATTATTTCAGAGCATAATCGTATCATTTCGTAGGTTCATAAGTAGGTACTAGGCTACCGGTCCTAGGGCCTATACAAGCCTAGCCAAAAAGGTACCCTGGCTTTTGCCACCCAAGAAAATTACTTTCCTGTGCCCCTGCACTACACCGTTTCTCGTCACTCTGACTAGAATTTAATGTAGTCCATCTTCTTATCAGCGCAGTTCTTGATATCTGTCTCATCTGGTGCATAATCTGGAATTTATTTTAAAAAATTTCTAGTGTTTATTGGCCCTTGGAATATGCTCAACTTGTACATTGCATAGCTGAAGCCTTGTTTCTTTAGATCTCTTTTGCCTTTCTGACTATCAGTGAGCCCACTTATACCTTGTTAAGCCTGTAGTACTTTGCTGAAGCTGGCCCATTCAACAGCCCTTTCCAGGCTTTGATATCAGCATGGTCATGTTTTAGTCCATTTTTTTGTGTAGTTTTCTTTAAGAATCTCATTTATTGTTGTGGATAGAGGGTTGTATCTTTGTTGTTGACCTCTGGGATGGTTTTGGTCTTGGTGCCAACTAGAACATCAACTGTTCAGATTGCAAGAGTCAGCCATATCAGTGTCCAGCTTCATGTCCACATTTGCCTTGGTTCCCATATCAAATATCAGTCTTTGAGTGTGCAGGAGTTGACTGTCCTTAACCCATATGCTAGTGTGTAGTCAAGATGCATCTTAGTCCCAGCCATACTTTCAGTATCATACTTTTATCTTTCAAGATCAGTACTGATTTTGGCTTGAGACTGGCTTAGAACGTGACCATCTTTTTGACATTGTTCTTGATTTTGACCACTTAAGATCAGTTCATTTGCAGTAATAATGAGACTGTGTCCCATTTTGGAGTTGAAGTCTCAGGCCTGTCTCAGTGTGGGTGATCCTGCTCAAAGCTGAAATCAGTCTTGATATCTCAACTCAAGCTTATGTCATTGACAACTGGTCCATCTCATGGGAGGGCTGGATTGCAATATCTTGACATCAAGCTTGTAGGTTGATTGCATCAGGATCCTGTTTTGTTAGCCATATTGACTCTATTTTGTGTTTTGATGGGTTGCCCTCAACTTTTTTGTTTATGAGAGCTCTCTAATTTTTCATTTTGCATCCTATGTGTGTGTGTGTGTGTGTGTATATATATATATATATATATATATATATATATATATATATATAGTTTATTCTGAACCTGAACTTGACTTTCATTGTGCTTACTTATCTAACATTTCCTTCTTTTATCATAGGTAGAACTGAGTAACTTGTTGAATGTCAGTATAGGGGATTGTTTCTTATCTGGTGCTTGAATCTGCACTTAACCTGCATTGACTCATGTTAGATCTGCAGTGTAAGGAATGGTATGCACATCTGGTGCTTGCTTACTTTTGAGATGAAACTATCAATCCGATGTTGTCAATCTTCATTTACCCTTGACGTGTGGGACTTGGTTCCAACTCTCGGAACTGGTTCAGCCCGTTATAACAGCTTACGTGAACCAAAAACTCCTGAGCTAAGTCCATACCCAGAATGCCTCTCTCTAGATTACTTCAGATCTCACTTGCCGCTCTTCTCATAAAGACACGTAAGCCGAACTCTCCTTGAGCTAAGTGTAATTTTATTATTTCTTTGATCAATAATGAAAATTTTCTAAAGCCTTTTTTTCTCTTACCCAGTTAATTTCATTTGTATCTTCTTTTTGTAAGTTTTTCCCTGTTAATCTTTAGTCGCTTTTTTTCGAGTGAGTGTACTATCCATTTCTCTTTCTTTACTTTGTGGTGCATGTCCTACAATTGCTGGTAGTGCTGTTCTTTTACTCCTACCCGTGGTAGTTTTGGCCTACCATTGTTGGTAGCGTTTCTCTCTTTTGTCTCTTGTTTTGTGTCTGTGGATATTTTAGTGTGAGCATTTTCTGCCATTGACTCCTTTTCTCAATCAACATTGCAGATAAGAGTAAAGGTACAACTGGCTTTAAACAATTTTCTGGTTCTGGCAGAAAAATGCCCAGTTCTGACAGGCAATCATCTTGCGTCTATTGCTTGAGTCCATCGCATTTACAACTAAATGTGATATATGTCAAACTTTTAGTCACTGGGCTCTAGTAGAGAGGAAAAATAAGCTTATTTTAAAAGGTCTATAAAAACATCCTTTGAGGCTTTGTCTGGTCAGCCAAGGGCATCAAAATCGGATGTGTTTTCTCCTTCATCTTCTTTCTCTCTTCCTCAAAGACTGAACATGCTAAGAAGAGGAGTCTCTTGGTGCCAGTGCCTCCTTCGGCTCCAGCACATAAGATATCTAAATCTTCGGCTCCCACACCTACTTGGAACTGAAGTTGGTTAATAGAAAATCTGTGGAACTGTCCCCCTCGGTTGTGGTTGCAGTAACAACCTCTCTACCTCACGTTTTGCTGCCGTTCACCTCGGCGCTGATCTTTCACATCACCTCTTCTTCCTTAGTGCTGGTTAGGATGCCCGACAGTATTTTTGGAACCAGTTCCTTCCATGGCGCCGTTAACTCCATTGGAACCACAGTTCTTTTCAGCTCCTAGAACTAGGTATTCCCCTTCAGCAGACCCCTGTGTGGGACAGCTTCCAAGTCCCTTTTTAGAAAGGCCAGAATCCCCTTCAGCCTTTTCTGTCTATTCCTCATGGAGTCTGATGGAAGTCGATGTTGTGAGGTTGGTAGATCAGCTTCTCGTGGTGAGGGGTCTTTCATCTTCTTCCTAGGCTTCATTTCCTTCTGGAGATGGCACCTTTTCTCCAAAGACCCCACCAGACATTCCTGCTCTAACCACCACTGTAGCTTTAGAGACCACAGCTCCAATTTCCCCAGTTCCAGCTGTTCTGAGGCAGACAACTCTTATGCCTTCAGCCCCAGTCTCTGTCCTGAGTTCCTTGGCTTCCTCAGAACCAGTGGATTCCCAGGGTCATAGCTCTGCTGCACTCTGTGTGCTCTTCCTTGGCTTTTACCTTGATGGCAGTTTGGAGTGGGGTGGGACCACAGTTCCTATGTTGTCCTTTTTGGTTCTGGGCTCCCATCCCTCTTCGGAGGTCCTGCCTTTCAAATTATGGAGAGGGCCTTGGCCTCTGCAGGCTCTCATCTGGTTTCTTTCCCATTGTAACATTTTCCTGGGATTCTGTTTGGTCCAGGACTTCCACCTAGAGCTTAGCCTGGACAGCAAGCACCAAAGCTGCAGGACACCCCTGTACAGGGCCTTACCTCTTCTGAGTCTTCCACAGCATGTCCCACCGAGGAGTTGCCCAGGAAGAGGTTGCAAGAGGAAACACTTTGATTCCCTGCAGGAATCTGTCACAGAGGACACAGACTGTGATGACTGGGAGGATTAGCCCTGGTCACAGCCAGAAGACGTCCCCTTTGGAGACATTCTTGAAATATTAAAGCAGAGGGGTGTCTGGAAGCCCCAAGATCCATCCTCAGAGGAGTCAGTGTGCTTGCAAGCTTTCTGTGCTTGCCCATCTACCTCTTGGGTGAACCTGCCAGCTGATGATTTTAAGTTGATCGCACAGCGGGCATGGAAGGCCCTTGATTTGGTATAGCCAATCCAAGAGACCATATAAAATCTTTTCAGATCCAGAGGACTATCAGCACTGGGCCAAAGGTTTAGTAGTAGATACCATGGTCGTTGTGGCAGCCACAAGAAGGAACTAGCAGAAGAAAGTTCCACCATTCATCCCCCTAACTGAGATTCCAGGGTGATAGACAGGTTTGGGAAGTGGGTGTATGCTTCTTCGCCCTTTGCCTTGCTGAATTTCCTGGCACACTTCACTGGACTTCAGAGGGATCTGATCAAGGAGCTCTCGGATACCCTCGCAGGAACTGTGTCTGACGAGGTAGAGGATAAAGTAGCCTTCCTGGAGTCTTTAACTCATCCATGAGGCTTATTGCTCATGCAGCCGAAGGGACGACTATGTTAATCTGTTCCGGCATAGCCATAAGGAGGCATGCCTGGATGTGCTTGTGTGAATTTGCGGAGCCATTTAAGTCTTCATTCGCCAATGCTGCATTTGACAGATCTTCCCCTTTTGGTCCCAAATTTAAAGATACTTTGGCCAGCTGTGAAGAGGATGGAAAAACCGTATCTGCCATGGATGTACATTTTGTCACTCCCCAACTGTCCTATTCCAGGAACCAGAGAAGCAGAAACATGGTTCAAGAAAACCCAAGGGCCTTTCCAGGGCACACGTGGTACTGACTCCCCTCTGGGCAGAGGGTGGAGCTATATTGGAAGACACCGACCTTGTGGCAGAGGTGGCCCACAAAATCAGGGTTCCAGAGATTCTTTCTCAGGGAAACCCTACCAGCCCTTCTGAAGGGAAGCATGAATGCTTGCCTCTGGAGGCAGTTGGGGGAAGACTATCCTTGCACTCATTAACCTGGCAAAAAATAACCACAGATGCTTGAGTGCTAAGGATCATTGCCAGAGCATACTACATTCCCTTTGTTCCACTCAATCAGGCAGCTCTGGAAATTCAAACACTGCTAGAAAAAAAGTCATCCAAGAAGTCCCAACTGACCAGATAGGATCTGGATTCTACTCAAGGTTCTTTTTGGTGCCAAAAAATGACAGGAGACTGGAGACCAATTTAGGATCTCAGCATTTTGAACAAGTTTGTTCAATAGACAAAATTCCATGTGGTCACAGTTCAGTCTGTTCTCCCCTTCTTAGAGAAAGATGATTGGATGTGCTGTGTAGACCTCCAGGATGCGTATTACCACATAAAAATGGACAAGCTCTCCAGGAGTTTCCTTCTCTTCAGTCTGGGAGCCAGTCATTATCAGTTCTGCCCTTTGGTTTCACCGCAGCCCCCCATGTGTTCACTAAGTGTATGGCAGCAGTAGCAGCTCACCTGAGACTACACAAATTCCGAGTGTTTCCATATTTGGAGAACTGGCTCCTTACTGCTCCCACCAGGCATCTACTCAAACAGACGAGATTTCACCCTGCACATTTGCTTTCATCTAAGTATAACTGAGAATCTTGATAAATCTCAACTAAGTTTGACCCAACAATTGGAGTTCATAGGAGCCTGCTTGAATACGACCTCTTGCATAGCCTCCCTTCTTCTTCACAGAATGCAAAAAAACAAGATCTTAGACATTATTCACTCCAACAACAATATTCCAGCCTATAGCCACTCAGATCAGTTGTGGATGCCACCAAATTGGTTCCACTAGCAAGGTTCCATATGAGAATTTTGCAGTGGCTTTTGGCCTCCCAGTGGTCTATCCTCACTCATCCCCTGAATCACCTCATCCAAATTACTAATCATTGCAAGAAGGATTTATCTTGGTGGATGGAATACAAGGAGATTCTTTTGGGCCGACCGTTTGTTTCACCCCATCTCAAGGCCATAGTGACCACGGACACCTCCCAGATTGGGGGGGGGGGGCTTATTTATTTATTTAATATGTGTTTACCATGATAGTCTGACTGTGTTTATAATCCCTTTTCAGCCCAGGGGGAAAAGCCCCACATAACAGTCATACTTTTACATTCAAACTGTGTCATTTAAAATATACAGACATTTGAAATACAATAGTAGTAAAATATATAAAAACAGAGAAGATTGCAATCATAGGTTAATTCACATATAGGTTACACATACAGAAAACAAATTCACACTTAGTACATTTTATTGGAGCCATACAGTAATAGAGATTTATCATTATTGCATAACGTGTCAGTCAGTATATTCTTTGAAGCTAATGTTAGCTTATTTGGTTGAGAAGTAGACAATGGGAGTGTTTAAATATAGTATTTTATTAAGTAGTGACAATTAAAAGTAAAAATCTGAGTTAGTGAGTAAAAGAAAGGATTAAAATGATTAAGGTATCTTAGTAGGAAAGTAACTAAGTATTGAATGAGTCGGGTAGAAATTAGGAGAACTACGGAAAGTATTAATATTCAGCCGAGATTAAGACAGGAGCAGAGTTTTGATTTGGATAGGTAGGTCTTGAGAAGTTTTTAAATATAAGAGGGTTAGCAGTAGATAGTATTGGCTGAGTGGTCATGTTCCATAACCTGGAGATACTGTTGAAATATAGAGTCTCCATGGAAGTTCTTAGATGTGTTTACTTGTAGCAGCTTATCAGAGGATCTGAGTTGTCTTGAGTTGAATTGGGTTTTAAGTAGGTTTTGTAGAGCTGGAAATTTTTCAGGTTGATATATTATCTTGTGGGCTATTGTAAGTTGGGTAAATATAAGGATTTTCAGGGAAGAACAGTGCAAGGGACTTAGTGCCTAATAAAGGCCAACCTGCATGTCAGTGTTCTGGAACTGAGAGCAGTACTTATAGCATTGCAAGACTTTCAAACTGCCCTCCCTTTAGAGATGATTGCAGTTCAGTCAGACAAGATGGCAGTAGTCTGGTACATCAACAAACAAAGCGGAACTAAGTTGTACCCCCCGTGTTGAGAAACCCTAAGGGTGTGGCAATGGGCGATCTCTTCATACCACCTTCTGGTAGCAATGCACATCCCAGGGAGCTCAGACGTGATGGCAGACAAACTGAGCAGATGTATTCTCCTGCCTCATGAGTGGCCTCTCAGTCCGAGAGTGGAGAAGGAGATTTTCCATCGCTGGGGCCAGCCTTTCTGCTACCTATTTGAATCACCCCAAAACAACAAATGCAGTAGCTACTTTACCCTAATTCCCCCTCAGGAGGAGTGGCTGAGAGACGCTCTCCTTCACGATTCACCCTCGGGACTACTCTGCCTTTCCCCCATTCCTCTAATGCCCCTCTTCTTAGAGAAACCCATAAGGTTGAAGAGCGGGGTGATTCTCATTGCCCCATTTTGGCCTCGCCAAGTCTGGTTCCACTTTCTTTGGCCTTACCTACTTCAATGTCCATGGACTCTGGACCCAGATCCAGGCCTCCTGTCCCATCCTCAGTGACTAGTTCATCTCAACCTGAAAAACCTCAAGCTTACAGCTCAGTTGCTGCAGTTCCATTGATTGCCAGATGAAATAGCTTATTCCCAGTTTGAAAAATTTGTTAGCTTCCCATAAACCTTCCACTAGGAAACTCTACCTCAGCAAATGGAAAAGATTCTCATTTGGGGCACCCGATAATGGAAAAGATTCTCTTTTTGGGCACCCGATAATGGATTTGATCCCTTTTCGGCACCAGTTGAAAAGGTGTTACAATTTTTGTCAATGCTGTTCGAACAAGGAGCTTCTTCTTCTACCATCAAAGTTCAGCTTGCTGCTATTTCTAATTTCCGTAACGGTTTTGAAGAACATTCATTAATCTCACATAGGCCGTGCAAGGTTTTTCTGAAAGGAACGTTAAGATTAAAGCCTCCTTATAGGAAACCTGTTGTTCCTTGGGATCTCACTATGGTTATGCAGTCCTTGGTCCATTACCCCTTTGAGCCAGCAACTACTTGGGATTTGAAATTTCTTTCATGGAGGGCCATTTTCTTAGTAGCCATTACATCTACTAGAAGGATTTCAGAAATGCATGCATTCTCCTCATTACGTCTATATTTGATTTTTCATAAAGAGTCTCACTAAGAACCAATCCATCCTTTCTTCCAAAGGTTGTATCCGAAACTAACATTAATCAATCTGTTGAATTGCCAGTATTCTTTCCAAACTTTTCTAACAAGTGAGAATACTGCTTGCATTTATTAGATGTTCACAGGCAATTGCATTTTTATCTTGACAGAACTAAAGACTTCAGAAAGTTGGACCAGTTATTTGTTTCCTTTTCAGGTCCTTCCTTGGGTAAACCATTTTCACAGGTCACATTATCTATGTGGTTAAGAGACTGCATAACCTTTATCTACACTAAGAAAAAGCTGCTAACAGCCCCAGTTAAAGCACACTATGCGAGGGCTATAGCTATGTCTGCTGTTTTCCACTCTAAGGCTTCCACATATGTGCAGCCGCAACTTGGGCTTCTCCACATAACCTTTATCAGTCGATACAAAGTGGATCTGGTCTCCAGGGGAAGAGCATCATTTGGTTCTATGATGCTCAGGAATATCCTTCGTTAAAGCCTCCCAAGATACAAGGTTGCTAGGGACTCTGTCCCACACGTCAAGGATAAATGAAGATTGACAACCTCAGATAAAGAAGTTATGGACTTACCAAAGCATTCCATCAGTGTTGTCAATCTCCATTCATTCTTGACACCCCACCCTCCTTCAGACTCTTTGAAGGAATGGATTTTAGTCTTAGTTAATTGTTACTTCATGTGTGGCCTTGGACATAGCCTCTTCAATGGTTATAGCAGTACTTGTCCTTGCCTTTATTTATAGCTGCAAACACGATCTGTGGTAATATAGAGAGAGGCATTCTGGGTAGGGACTTAGCTCAGGAGTTTTGGGTTCGTGCGAGCTGTTATAACAGCCGAGCCGGTACTGAGAGTCCCATGCGTCAAGGATAAATAAAGATCAACAGCACATATGAAATGTTATAGTAAGCCAACAACTTCTTTTTATGCCTTTCTGCCTCCCACCTTCCTTTTCTCCTCTTATTGAGGGTGAAGTTTAGTTATGAATTGTATACCAGTTTATGCAAGATCCTCCACTCCCTTTCTCTTTACACTGTAGATGCAGCTGAGTTGTATTCCACATCTGGCAAACTGTCAACTGACTGTATTATAAAGCACGTGCACCCCACTTTTCTGTTATGTCTGGAAATACTTAATGTTCTTACTCCACCCTCCGTCATGCAATAAATGTAACATATCTTACTGAGACATGTTTATCTGACTCAGCTTCAATTTGACCTTCAACTGGTTCATCTCTGGTTCAAGTCCTACCTTTCTGACTATGTGGTGGTTAAACTTAGTCATCGGTCTATACATCTTTACTGCATTTCTCTACTTCAGCTTCTGTCCTCATCTTCATGGCTGGAAAGAAGTTGTTAGCAGGTATATATGAAACACACGTGTTGTGTACTGTGGCATTGTATAGATTGTTGCATGTTCTTATATTTTTGAAGTCAAGCCATTATTTTGTTTTCTGACTCATGATCTTCACAAGTATATAGGCTGATTATGGGTATTGTTTCTGTTATTGTTAAATTGGTGGTTTTGAGGTATCTGTTTTTTCTCCCTTATACCTTGTAACCAGTACTCAAGCATGTATCCATGGCATTTGGCTATTTTTCTATATAGGTTATTTAGGTTGTAATAGTACAGGTCTTTCCAACTTACAGATATATAAAATTTCACATGAATATTAATGCTTTACTAGTATTAATGCCTGTTCAAGCTTATTTCTTATTAGGAAGAATTAGGTTATGATAATTTGTTGTTGTTGTGTCTTTCGGCTTTTCCTGGTTAGGGGTCGCCACAGCGGAACTCCGGTCTGCTAATGATTGGCAGTAGATTTTTACATAACGAGTTGCCAGCCCTGACGCACAACCTTCAACGAAGGTACGCCCATTCACGCATGTCTCCACACAGAAGACGCTCTAGCTGAGAATCGAATAGGACAACGTCTTACTGTGAGGCGACAGTGCTACCGCAGCACCACCACCGCAGTAGTAGGTTATGATAATTACATGGTATATGTTATGTAGATACTGACACTTTCCCTACTAGATTATCCCTTACATATATATATATATATATAACAGAAACCTCCTTGAAGACCAAATCCCAGCAAAAAGTAAATGCAAGTAAACCAAAAACCCAGGTTGGAAGAAGCCAAAATGTACGTACTGCAGATCTTCGCACTATCAAAAAATATGTCTCTACGTATTCCTAAGAAGGAAACGCCAAATGCTGATAGTCTTATGAAATTGTAGTGCAAATACTCACAGAACCACGCACTAAATCAACGAAAAAACAATTCTGCTGTACCAAGAAACAAATGTTCAAAGTTGTTCTAGTCTTGCAATCGAAGTAATGTTCAAAAAACCATTCGGTAAAGTAGTAAATCCACAGTTTATTGTAAGCGCTTTCACGACATGTAACTGCCGCTTCATCAGACAAACAGTAAAAACTGAGAGCAGGAAGTTTAACTTTCAACTACCTACATTCCCTTGATGAGACCAGAAGTTTCTCCTATGCAAACAGGATCTATGGGCTGGGTTTAAATGTTGGTTCTTATGGCTGTAGTTCAAGGTTGCATAATCTCCAAGCATAGGAACAAGTCTGCTGATTCTAGCCAGTCATCCAAGAGCCACATGAACATACTGCGGGCTTTTTATGCTCTGAACAATTGAAATTTTTGCAAGAGACGCATCAAAACTGAGATCCAAATTGTGCGAACAGCAGGCTTAAGGGGTGAGCACATTTTCCATGTACAGTGCGTGACACATGGGAGACTGCACTCCCCCAACCATGGTAGCTTCTGAAGGACAGAACACTGGCCTGGAGTGGAGAAAAGGACACCTAATAGCAGAACTACCAAAGAGGGTAAAGTACATCTGTTGTCTGGTGGTAGAGAACCCTCCCAAGTCAGCTCATGATGGAACAGTCATAGTGTAAGACCTCCTAAAAATGCAGGAACCAGAGGACAGCCGAAAGGTAAAGTCTGAAGGCAGAGTCCTGAACTCCCTAAAAATCTATGGTGGCATGACTCCTGCAGCCACAATCCCAACATTAATACTCAGGGAAGTGGTGAAATGGCAATTGTAACTGTGGTACAAGCATATGCTATGAAAATATTAGAAAATACTACAAAGCAGCCACACTCAAGTGTACAGTAACAAAATTATATCTTCATCCCTGTACAAAGCAAATGCATCAACTTCCATAACTCAAACACATTTCGGGTACAACCACATGCATGTGGTGCAAATTCAAGACATGAAGGGTTTTCTCCCCCTGGTTTCTATCAGTAGAAAGAAAAAAATGATCCAATACCAGTTGCAGAAGGAAAGTATGGTTGTGTAAGTAAAGTACTATAACAGAAGATGTTCAAATGATTATTGCTGCAGTAGCCTTAGCTATATGGATTACATGTTGCACAGGATGTAAGAGACCGCAAGCTCCCAGGGCTTAATGACACCTTCCATCCACCCAGAAAAATTAACAGCTTCAGAAAAATCAATGATTCGGGGGCCAGACCCTTTAGAGCTTTCATGCAAACTGAAAGAGGGAGGCTACAGCCCTGAAACAGGACAAAGCTAGGTAAATAAAAATGAATGTTTACATCCTGGCAAAAGTATAGAAACAAGGCAGAGGGACTGGCTACTACAGCAGTGATCAATTGAATATCTATTATTATGGTAGGTTTACTTGCACAACTGTACTACATTCATTATTTGATCACTGCTACAGCAGCCTTAGTTATATGGGTAGAATATCATAGCTTATAAGGTAAGGAAGGGGAAAGGATGAGAATCTAGGAGCCCCTGGAGAATGGTGCTAATGTCTGATCTAGTCCTGGAGGGGACTAGACTATAGTGCTCTGTGAAGGTATGCACACATGACTAAGTTGTTTAATCTATAATACTTCTAGAATTCACCCATTTCCAAAAATCCACTGAAGAATCCAAGGCCAACAGAATGTGCCTTGAACCTGCCTGAAATTGTGGTGGGAATAACAAAAGGAAACTTCATAGAGCAATTATTTGTAAACTGTATGCTTTGACACAGGATGTCCTTATAACTGCTCAATTTCTGAAGGTTTTAGTTCTCTCAAGATAGTATCAGTTGTCTGTGCACATCCAGAATAAGAATCCTTTATTCTTTTATTCTTTTTAGGTAGTGGAAATGCAGAATGATAGCTTGTCTCAAAGTATATATATATAAAAGTGGGTGTCTATTTATGCTACTTGAAAGTATAGTTCTGACATACTGCATGGTCTTTCAATATTCATTTCCTTTGAAATGAAGTGCCAAGATTGAGTATAAACTGGTATTTAGGGCTTATTACAGAATCTGTCATTGGTGCTCGGGGGGGGGGGGGGTGCTCAGTTACATGTCCACTATAATTGGGTCCAGAGATGCACTTTTCTTAATGCCTCTTTAATTCTCAGTTTAGTATTCATCTGTGGTGTGACTTTTGGATTTCGTGACTCTGATGCAGCCTGTCCTGCTTAATCATAGACAGTGCAGATATCCTTTGAAGGCAAGGTCTTCCTTTAGTACGGTTTCACTTCCTAAATGGCAGTACATCAGTTCCCACTTGCTGTCAAGTTGTCAGTGATACAGTGCTGAACCAAGCACAGAGCACTTCATGTTATACAGCTGTCTACCAATCTCAACTCCTGTCTATCAGGCAAACTAGAACAGTGCAACAATAAAGTGACAAAATTCACAATCAACCAGTAATATAGATCACTTGACTGCATCAAAATAAGTAAACTGGCTTGAACTACATAATTCTTTATTGCACTTTCAATTAATTACAACCTTCAAATTTCTGCACAACCCTGAAATATTCCCAGTTCTTCACTCCATCATTCAACCTTTCATTCCTAAGAGATCTCTAAGCTCCACTGACAAACAGTTACTCTCCATAACCAAACCAAACAATAACGCAGGATACTCCCTGTATTCAAACTGCATTAGTTACAGATGGAATACCATCACACTTCACTTAAAACTACTCTGCAACCTAAAAGACTTAAAATACCTAATAACTCTGTACCTGCACCTGCACCACTCATGGTTAAACTGATACTAAATATAGCTAAATGAATTTCTGCCATAACTGTCTGCTGTACAAAACTTAGTTTACTATGATTACAAATATATCCTTCACAATCATCTCATCTCCTTTATCATCTTTGTGCTTCATCTTATTTATTGGCATTTGTTTGTTTATTTATTGATTGATTGATATTTCTTTACAGGAAAATCTGCCTGAGCACAAGTGCCCTTTTTCACTGGAGGCCCAGGGAGAAAAACTCCAAGGTATTGTATTTAATGCAATCAATATTTACAGTAACAAATGTTATACTGCAGTTTCAGTGAATGTATAACAACATTTGTATTGATATTGAGTTTTCAAGCTTGATAATGAGACTTTACAGATAGAAGAGTGGTGTATAAAGTAGGTAGGAGGAATTTATGAAATACAATAGAGTGAGGTGTTAGAGGAGATAAGTTTGAGAGTTAATAGAGAAGTAGTGATGGAGTAGTAATTTGGGCGTGCTAATTAGAAGTAAGTACAGTACTTTAAAAAGTACAGTATGATGAGGCATTAGATGGGGTTAACTGATTTAGTACTCTAAGGAGGAGGATAAGAAAGATGATGAAGGGTGTTGGAGAGCTGTGTCCTAGATGAGGAGCACAGAGAAGGTCAGGAGATAGAGAGGAAGTCTTTAGTAATGGCTTGAAAAGATGGTGTGTGATAGACCTGACTTGATAGATGAAGTTTATTCCAAGTTCTAGCTACACTATTGGAATAGAGACTGACCCCGGCAGCCCTTTGTGGTTTGTTGATGGTAAGCAGTTTATTATTTGACTGAAAGGGATGATTTGGAAGATAGTATTGGAGTAGGCCTCTGATTGTTTGGCAGACAGATGAGATATAGATGATTTTATGGGTTAAGATGAGCTGAGTATAAGGTAGGTGTTGAGGAAGCTTGAATCAGTTAAGTGTTAGTGCTAAACAATGGTGGGTCTGGTGGTCTGTATTATGTCAGCGAAACGGCATTATAGCAAATGCCGTTTCGCCGACACATAGACCGAAATCTTAAAAGAGCAAAACCTCAGTTCACCGAATTTTTTTTTTCCCCCATGGAAAAAAAATTGGTGAACCAACAAAACACAACATACCACTTAAAACATTACAAAGTGGGGGGGGGGGGGCGCTTCGACCCCCGCACCCTCTAACTAAATATACCAACTCTGACATTGTACTACAGTCGGGTAAAGGGCAATGTCACTGCTCATGCCAAGCGATTTATTTCGCTCTTTTCCAATTTCGGTCTATATGTGATGCCATTTCTCTGACATGATATAGAACTGGGTCTGGTAAGGCTTGTTGCAAGTGAATCTGGCAACTTTGTTATAACACTGTTCAGCTTTGGAACTAAGAGAGGCTTGTAGGTTGGTCATGATAGGGGCAACATAAAGGAGAAGAGGGTAAGAGGTAAATGGTATCTAGAGTTATCTTGGCAGAGTCCGTGAGGAATTTCATTACTCTATTTAGGGTGCCTTTCAATGGGTTTTCGTGATGCTGTTCTGGATATGCAAATCGAATTTAAGATTGTCGTTGATTGTCATGCCAAGTAGTTTTGTATTTAGGGTAACTTCAATCATGGTATTATTTAAGGAAGACATTTTAAAGTTGTTTTTTCATGGAAATAGGATTTTGGAAAAAATAGAAGTAATTTAGTTTTTTTTTTTTTTTTGGATTTAGTAGCAGGTGATTATCCTGTAGCCAACTTTCAACAGAGTTAAAGGCTTCTTGAGTAATTCTGTGAAGATATATTAGGATCTCTTAGGATTAGGATCTTCTCTTCCTATGTTATAGATTTTTAACTTGTCTTTATAATAACAAATATTCTTGGGTAAAGCCTGACAATCTATGCATACTTATAATATTGCACTGTGTATACCTTTTATTTAAAAAAAATCATATTTAATCAATGTTACTGTTATTTTTAATCAATAATGTTTGTAAATGATGTAACTGATGTCAAGGTTGTGTGAATAATGGAATTGCTGCTCATGAATGAAACTGACTCTAAGTGATGAAACAATGCAAATGATGTTCATGATGCCTGTATAGTGGAGCTTTTCTCCCTGCGTCTCAGCTAAAAAAGGAGACTGCTCAGTCGGATTTTCTGGTAAACAAATGCCAATAAATAAAATAAATCAATCTTTTTTGGCTGTCTTTTCACCTGTATGCTTAAGATGTTTCTCCAGTTGTACAGTTCCATTTTTGTCAATATGTATCTTTTCATCCATTTTCTATGTGCTGACCTCCCTTGCTTAGTGGCATAATTCCTTGGCAGCCATAATATTCCTGACACCAAACGTGTTGGGTATTTTTTTCTGATCAAGCTATTTTTAAATTTCTGCCATTTCTTAGTTCCTCTCCCTCTCGCAGCTAGATGTTATGGTATTTGTTTCACTCTCCTACTTGCCCTCCCTTCCCCTACCTTTTCTTCCTGGTGCTAAGGCTACCATGTCAGGGTGGCAGTTTACAGTTATCCTAACAATTTCTGTTTGGTTCAGCTCACTATATGCTGATCCTGTATTTTTTTCTTATTCTTTATAGGTTTTTTTTTGGTCTCACTTTTCATTGTTTCTCACCAACTTTATCATCTCCTTGTGGACTATCCCCTCCAGTGCCATCCTCTTTGAGGATGTTCCACTCTTTCACTTTCCAGATTTTTCTATATTGTAATTGAAATCTCAACTCAGTGACTTCTTTGGTAACTATTTGTATGTCTGAGATTCATGATTCCTAGAACAGTGAGACTGAATGTGGGAAAGTGGAGAAAGTATGTATTAAGTCCGAGATCATTGTGTATCTGAGTTTTTCACTTTCTCCAAGGTGCAGTGATCTCAAAGTGACTATTTATAATTAACAGGGGGTGTGGGTACAGGGAGGCTTTCCTCTGCAAAAAAAGAATAAAAAGAAAACTATGTGCTTTGATTTTCACTCTTCTTCTTTTGAATATTTGTGGGTTTGTTTTCTGAATTTTACTGTTATGCATCTTAATATTGCAGTAGGGAATTCTGTCCTTCCTTTTGTCTAATCCATTCAGCTGTGCCCTTGTACTTAGGCACATCATCCTCTCACTTTATTAATTTTCTCAGGGAATTCTACTATTACTGCTTCATCAACATTTTTGTTTAGCTATTATATCACGCTCAAGCCTTTTGAGTGCCTACATACAGTAGACCTTATATGCCAGTTATTGCAGTTGCAGAGGTGTGTATGGGTTCATCTGACTTTCTTACATTAAAACTCTTACATAGTCTATACTAGGCTGGGGTCCTTAAAAGCCTAGTCATGCAACCCAAATGTGACCCTGAAATTTGATTTATATAGGGGGGGGATTTATTGATTGCTTCTGTCCATCAGAGACATAGGTGCCAGACCAGGGGTGAATTTCCGATTACCCATCTATTGGTCCAAGTTGCACTTAAATAAGAATAGAGAGGAACTCTGCTTCACATGGATGGGGAGCCTGTTTCAGAGAATGGGAATTCTCAGAAAAACATATCTGTCTCTCTCGCATATCCTTTTTTATTTTATTTTTTTGCAGGCAAAATTTAGGTCTTTTAATCTAGTGGAGCCCCTGCTGATTGTTTTGCGGGTGTGAAGAAGGTTCATCAAAACAGAGTCCAGGGATGCCTTGTATTCCAAGCAAAGATCACCTCTCAGAAGTCTATATGATAAAAAATAAAGAGGCATGGCTTTGAGGTGATCAGCAGAGAACATTGTGTTTACTCCCTATATTCGTTTTGTAAGGAACCTTTGGGGACATTCCAGTTGCTGCATGTGTCTGGTCAGGTACATACTAAAGGGGACATTATACACTATAATGGGTCTGATCAGGGACGGGTACAGTAGTATGATGACCTCTGTGGACCTAGATACCATGCTCATGCATATAGGTTAAACAACATAGAAAGATTTTCTTACTACCTTGGGCACATGTTGGTCGAAGGCTAGTTTACTGTCAACATGAGCTGCCAGGTCCCTGACTAGTGAATCAACTCTTAGGGTTGTTTTTATTGTTGACATATTTACCCACCACATGCCACAAATTCTAGCAACTGGATTTATTATTCCATTTCAGGTTATTAACTAAAAATTAGTTTAAAGTAGCTTCTCCTCAATGTAATTTCTTTTTCATCTTAAAAATTTAATTTCCAGAATAAATCATTTCCTTGCCTTTCCCTTATGTGCCTTTGAGAATGCTACTTAAATTGCTGTACAGTTTTGTAAATTCTTGCTGCTTGTTTAATGTAGATCCTATCTCAGTTACCAGGGATATATGATCCCTTGTGTAGTCCATTACTCTCACAAGGATAATTTATTGGACATTTCTCTCAGTATCCTTGTAAGATGTTTTTAGGTCAGATAATTCTAGTACAAGCTTCTGTGGAGATTTTATCTTTAAAGGCTACTTGTGTAAGGATCCAGACAGCATAAGTTTGTGACCGTGCCATGTAAGTAGAGAAAGACAGACTGGTCCTATTCCACACAATGGTAGATAGGCACAACCAATTACATCTTCCTTTATGAACCTAACCTTGTTCCACTGTCCTTTTTTGATCTGGTTTTGGAAGTCTTCCAAGAGGTTCTTTCCTGTTGTTTTTCTAGTTCTTTTGATGCATTTAGCAAATACAGAAATCTGGAGAAGAGTCATTCAGCAAGCAGAGCTGTGGGCAAATTGGAGGAGTTTGGTAGCCTGGAAAAGTTTTAGATGCCAAGCTGTCTGTCTTTTGCTGACCTTACTCTTTGTAGTTAGAGGACAACTGTATGTGTCTACTGAATCTTTATAGATACAATATGTGTGGGAGAGTAACATCAGGTGAGGGAAGGAAATGGTGAATTTGCAAGATGCAGAATGGTAGAATTAATTGCTTTCAAGTGCAGACAGCATAAGCAATCAACAATGAGAAAAAAGCTAGTAACTTTGAAAATGCATGAAAAAACTTTGTAAATTTCACTTTTAATACACTGTTCAGGCTTTCCATGGCCAGCTGCCTGCATCTGCAGACTTATCTCTCACTAAGTGCATTTATAAATTGAAAAATAACTAATAACTTTGTATGTGTAAGAAGCATATTCTTTTCATTATTTTGTCTTATTTTTAAAACTTATTTGCTTCAAAAACTTAAAGCACTTATGTATATCTTAAACCAAGGACATTAATGTAGCTATCCACCACTATAAAACATGAGAACTTGTTATCTTATTTCCATGTATAATATGGTGAATGCATTTTATATCCCCACCTCCATCCCTGCAGCCTAAGATCACAGCATTATATTAACTTTAAGTTGTTTGTGTCCTACCTTTCTTATATTGATACAGCATAAAGCCTTTATATCTTACAGCTAAGAAGTACTTGCTTGCATTTAATATTTTTGCCATACACTTTTGTCACTAATAATACCATCAGCTCACATTTAAAATGCCACTGACTGCACTCTGCACAAAATGTCTTTATAACATAACATGCAAGTTACGTCAAGAATTTTCATGCAAATGTTAATAGGTACAAACCCTGTTAAGTGTGTCTAAATTACCATATCGAATGGTAATAATGCCAAACGCTCATATGAGCGAATGTTCACGAGAACAAACTTGTGTTTCTTGGGGTCACTGTACAGTGAACATTGGAATATTTGCCCTTTCCTCACTGTAGTGCGACCTCGGAGTTGGAATATGTATTTAGCGGGGGGGTAGCAAGTTCGTTCTCATGAATATTCGCTCATATGAGCTTTGGGCATTATTATCATGCGATATGGTAATATAGACCCTGTTAAGTTACTTTTCCATTCCCTTTATTGTCCTTCTAAATGGTAATGACATAACCTGGGGTATATGCTTTATAGTTGACCTACCAGTTTAAAACAGGCAACAAAATTCCAGTCTTTCACTTCGTTTGCTTCTTGCTAAGCCAAATTTCACATGTCTATTCCTATATCCACTGGAATTGATGCTTTATAGTCCTCTATTTATTCACTGTTTTCAGAGTTGCTCATCTTCTTCCTGATCATCTCCATTTTCCAGCACCTACCTTTGGTGCAAGTCCAAGGTACTCCTGATTTTTTCAGTCAGCTCCCTGTGATGTTCATTATATTGATAACTGCTACAGTAGCCTTAGCTATATGGGATTATATCCCGCCAAGCCAACAGAGCTTCAGGGGCACCTTCCATGCACCCAAACTGTCAGGCAGGTCAAGTTGAGCTAACTGAAAGACGAGTTTGGGTGTCAAACCCTACAGAGCTTTACTGCCACCTAAAAGTACACTCCTCTTAGGCTTTTGAGGATTGACGGTCATCTTCATCACATATTTTCTGAACAATGGAGAGTGCTATTCCTTTTGCTGGGCAGATAAGTTAACTTCTTTTTAATATTTATGTTAATTATTGATACTATCCTCTTCAGGAAAATTATTTTAAAGCTAGGAGTTTGTGTTTTAATGGACTCTCATGGGGCGGTATTGTACTTTTAAATGGAAGTGCTGTTTTTTCCTGTCAGTTTAAAAGGTGTTTAAAGTAACTGAATTTTTTTTTCCTGTAGAGAAATTGGGTTTATTGTACTTTGTAGGTTTGGTGAAGTGTTTTAAAGTGCTTTTTACTGTGTCTGTGAAAAAAATGACTTTTAAAGACTTTTACTGACATTTACTGTTTGTTACCCCTGGGAAAGAGGCACATTCTCAACTTGGCCATGGAACAGTCTGTGGATTCTACAGTCAGACTTCCTTCCAGCCACAAAAAGAAAACGTTAAGCAAACAACCTTTTCGATCAAAGCAGGCTAGCAATTTGCCTCAGTTGCAGGTGGGTGACTTGTGGCCATTAGTTGTACTTCAGGTCACCCAGCTTTACCCTGGATCCCTCTTGTGTAGCACCTACAGCTACTATGGACCAGGGGTTAGCCACTTTCCCTGGGACTGTTGTGGTCCCCTCAGAGGGCAAGAGAAGAGCCATCCTGGTCAGTCCTGGGAAAGGAAACAGGGAAGGCTTCCCTGTTTTGTCAGAATGTTGTTTCCATCCCTGGAGAAGTTGCTGCTGCCATTAATAACACTATTGGCCCCAGTTTTCTTGTTACACTACTCCTTAGACTGGAGTACTTTACTGATTCTTGTTCAATATTTAATTCAGGCTATTGATCCTTCTTGTAAAGTAGTTTCTGGTATAAGAAGGAGGAATACTTCCTTTCCTGAAGAGATTCAAGATTCTGAATATGGACAGGAGGACGAAGGGATTTTCTCCTCAAATCTATGATTAAGACTCTGAGGAGTGTTTAGTTTCTGACTCTCCTGTGAGGGGGTCTCTTTCTGTGAGACTATTTCCAGAATGTGCTGATGTTTTCACTGGGAGAACACTGAGGTTTCTAAGTCTCAAAAAATACAATGAGCTGCTACAGAAGGAATTTACAGAACTTGCACCCATTCCTCCAGTTCTTTCAGCTTTGGAGGATGTGTGTGTCACTGCCTGCCATTTTTCTAACAGCCACTCAGCTGCACCTAAAAAGGCAGATATGATGCATAAAGTTTAACATTTTTATATACTCTTCCATAGCCTGATCCAGCAGTTACAAATTATGTTAATCCTTCTGCAATTAATTAATTCCAATCCTATTATTTCTGATAAGGCTAGGACGATTATTGATCTGTATGGGAAGAAATATGGGGAAAAAGTACATACTTCTGCAGCTTTGATTTTTCAGGATTTTCAGTTGTCAGGGTCATATTTTAAGGTATGTCCTGACAAATTGTGAAAGTATGAGGAATGTTTTGTTTGCAATTTCTTCTTGTAAGGAAAAATCTACTTTAAAATTTTAATTTTTTCTATTGTTCAAGTTGCATCTACTTTAAAATTTTGATTTTTTTTTCTGTTGTTCAAGTCATAGAAAAGTCAGAAACCACCGACTGAAGCAATAATCCACCAGCATAGTTAAGACAATTTATTCGTACACTTTCAAGAACAGATTCCAAACAGAACAGTAGGACAAGCGCTTTCGCCTGGTATATTCCAGGCTTTATCAAGTCAAAACAATGAGCTGGTTGCACCAGTATGTTTAAATAGGGTAGATTAATTGATCATTAAAATGCAAATTGATGTTACGTGTTTTCTTTTATATTTAACCCTAAGTGGGCCAGAGATTAAACACATGCATAGGTTCAGAAAACAAAAACTTACATACCCATAACTAAATAAATTTTGTTAAATAGTTTACAATTAATGCATTTTAAAAAAGAAGTGTGACTTAAAAAATGTGTAAAGATTACACTGAAATGGTTTAAAAAATGTACAACTGCTGCGTTCAAATATTGAAAACAGCCAAATCTGTGTTTAAAAATACAATGACAAATCCAGACCTGTTAAAAAACCTTCCGCTTTTAGGCTAATAAAAACTGTGCCCAAGTGAGTTTGAGAGTCAGAAAAAAGGGGTGCAAAATGAGAATAATAACAAATCTTAAATAATCAAGAGTTTGGGATAATGTTTAGTTGTAATTGTTCATAGTCTGGCCCTTCTAAGCCTGAGCACTGAGCCTATACTAAGTAAACCATTAAGCCCTGGTGATTTTCCTGCATCAAGCTTGAGCTGCCAGATTAACTCCCTAAACTCAAGTGTAGATTCCCAGTCTCCCCCTCTAATATGTGGGTTAACCTGTTCAAGCACCATGAAGGACAATTTGAAATTGGGGCATTCAAGAGAGTGTTTGTAAAAGGCATTACTTTCCTTTTTGTTGTCAATTTCATATGCATGCTCATATAACCTCTTCCTGAATTCACGCTCCGTTTTACCTACGTAAAAACATCCGCAGATGGAGCATAATCCGATGTAAACAACCCCTTTGGTGGCACAGGAAAAATGCCCAATTGGCTTAATATTGATGTGGCGTGCCCTTAAGTACATGTGATTATCATTGATGACTAAAGAACACTGTTTACAGGCACCACATCTATAAGTGCCGTTGACTTTTCGTTGTTTCCCAGTTTTAGCATTATATCTTTTCTCAAAAATAGCCTTTAAATTCTGCCCCCTTTTTCTAACAAAACTGGGTTTACTTGGTATACTCTGTTTAAACTCTTCATTGTTTTGTAACACAAACCAAAATTTTTTGATTGTGTTTTCAATTTGCGAGAAATCATTTGAAAATGTGTACACAAAATTTTGGCCTTTGACAATCGAGTGTGTGTCTGTGCCCCTAGTTTGAGAAAGGTTAGTTTCTGCCACTCCAAGTAGAGGGGGATATAAAGTGTTCCTTTTTGTAACCACCTCATTGGTGGTGGACTCAATAAGCTCCCTAGGATAAGCCCTTTCTGTGAACATGTTATGAAGGGTTTCAACTTCTTTCGAAAACTCATCCAACCTACTGCACATTCTCGAGGCTCTGATCAATTGCCCCTTGAGAATGCCTTTCTTTTGATGGAAAGGGTGTTGGCTTTCAAAATGCAGTAGAGAGTTCGAAAAAGTTGATTTCCTAAAAATCTTAGAGTGTAATTCCTCAGTTTTCAAATCTTTGAAAATGGTTACATCTAAATAATGTAGTTCATTTTCACTGATGTTGTGAGTGAAAGTAAGAAAGTCAGTTGTTGAATTAATGTACTGCAAAAATACTGTCAGTTGTTCTTTAGTGCCATTCCATATAATGCAAATGTCATCCAAATATCTACTGTAAAAAGTGACATATTGTCCCCAATTGGTTTGGAAAATATAAGCCTGTTCCCACCTATGCAAAACAATGTTTGCATAAATGGTGGCGCAAGCAGCGCCCATCGCTACACCTTTAAGCTGCTTGAACAGTTCACCATTAAACAACATGAAATTGTTCTCCAAAACTATACCCATCATCTCGGTGATTAGATTGGCAAAATTGTTACTTAACTTAGTTTCCAACCTAAGAAAATCCGAAAACCATTCTAGGCCTGTAGTGTGGGGAATACTGGGAAAGAGATCCTTCACGACAGTTAACATCAATGCCGAAGCATTACATTTGTCTCTGGGAAAATTTTTTAGAAATTCCCAGGAATCTTTACATACGTGGGTCAGAAGAGTGGTGTATTTTTTCAAAATGTAATCAATAAATTTAGCTATTGGTTCTGTTATTCCACCTGCCCCCGCTACAATGGGCCTGAACAGTACAGGGTCAATACCCTTGTGAATTTTGGGTATCCCAAAGATGACAGGAGTCTTGGGTTTGCTCACTTTGAGGAAGTTAAATAGTTTCTCGTTGATAAAACCCTGCATTAGGTAGTCATAGAGAGTGTAGTTAATTTTTGCAATGGTAATATTGTGCTCATTACGGGAAGTTAACCCGTATTGGCTGGCATCATGCAACAAATTGTGCATGTGTGATTAATAATTAGAATCGTACATGAGCACAATGCCACCCCCTTTGTCTGGCTTCATTACCCTGATACCTTCCTTCCTTAACCTGGTAATGAAATTCAACTCGTTGGTGCTCATGTTGGCCTGTTTAGGTCCATTTGTAGTGTGATGAATGTTGCGTAGTTCATTCTCAACTAATTCTTCATATAACTTAATAAATGGATGCATGGGAGGATTAAAAATACTTTTCCTCTGCAGGCCCTGGGTTTGTTCTTCCTTCCCTTTGAAAAAATGTCTCAGGTTTAAACCCCTAGTGAATAACTTGAGCTCCACCAACAAGTTGGCCAAATCAATGCTTTTGGTTGGTACAAAGTGAAGCCCCTTGGTGAAAATGTTGAAGGCTGTCCAGTCTACCATTATGTCAGTGTAGTTATAGATGGTAAAATTGTCAATTTTGAACAATTTACAGTTAGATATTTCTGTAATTGTAATTTTGCTTTGATGTGGAATGCCTTCAACTAACATGTCAGAGTTAAAATTTGTTGTTGGAAAAAACTCTGTAGATGGGTTCTGTTGTTCAAGTCACTACTCAGGCGGCCACGGTGGTGCAGCGGTTAGCATTGCCACCTCACAGCAAGAGGTTCTCCGGTTCGATCCTCGGCTGGGGTGCCTTCTCTGTGGAGTCTGCATGTCCTCCCTGTGGTCACATGAGTTTCCTCCGGGTGCTCCAGTTTCCTCCCACATCACAAAGACATACTGTAGGTGGATTGGACACTCTAAATTGGCCCTAGCATGAGTGCGTGTGTGTGCCTTCTGTGGAAGGTTGGGCGCCGGGCTAGCAACTTGACACTGTAAAAAAAAAAAAAAAAGAACTCAACTGCCAATTATGAGCAGACAGGTGATCCGCTGTGGCGACCCCTAACTGGGAAAAGCCGAAAGAAGAAGAAGTTCAAGTCACTACTCATTGTATACAGTGTGTGTATGACTCTGTTGATACTTCTTCAAGGGCTATGTACTGTTTTCAGGAGGTGTGTATGGCTGCATTCTCAGAACCTCCAGATGATGAAATGAGATTTTAAACTCTCCTTTAGATAGAGATTTAGTTTTTGGCCCCTGTGCTGTAGAGAAGATCAAAAGCTATGATGAAAGGGGTAAGCTGATAGAGAATCTAAAATTTTCACCCCTCATTTTCCAAGTGATTCTCTAACTCCTCCTTCAGTTTTGGTACGAAACAAAATAAACAATCCCAACAAAATGCAGGTAAACATGTTTAATAAGAAATGGCAAGGGAATAACAAGAGGAATTCTGGAAACTCCCAAAACTAAGGACAGTCTAATAGACTATGCTCCCCCTTCCCACCCTGGCAGCCCTTTTTTTCTTCCAGAAAGTCTGAATCTCCACTTTCTCTTTGGCAACAGACAGTTTCAGATAAATGATGTTCATCGTGTCTCACTGTTGCAGTCATCACTGTAGGGTTCTCCCCTGCCGGCAGCAGTCCTCGGTCGGCCAGAATCCCAAAGTCTGGGTCCGGCGTCGGCTGCTCAGCCATGCTCCCTGACGTCAGAGTGCCAGAAGTACAAAGCTGGCAGCCGAAGCCATGTTCTCCAGTTTTTCTTGCCGTGCGGTGAAAGCAGTTCGCAAGTGCCGGTCGGCTGACCCCTGACTGTTTTTTCTTACGTACTTCAGTCTGAAGACTTTCTTCTTCTACTCAAAGCTAAGTACCCCGTTGGGGAAACTTTTTTCTTGCTCCAGTCCGATGTCAGAAAAAGTTAATAATTGTATTTCTTGTGGGAAGCAAATACCTCATAAGGATTTCCATTCTTACTGTATTCCTTGCTTAGGCCCTGACCACGACGTAGCTAGTTGTCGGTTTTGTGCTAGACTTCATCAACGTACGATTAAACGAAGGTACGATTTTGCTTTTCATTACTTCGGTAGGCGATTTAATTACAAAATGTCGTCGGACACCCTTCCGACTACCGGAGTTCACAAACGACGCAAGGATAAAGACAGGCCTTCGAGGTCCAAAACAGACGACGTTTTACAAGCAGAGCCAGCTTCAGGTTCGACCGTCGTCAGTGAGGCGCTTTCGCAGCCCCTGTCGTCGACCATTTTGGAACCGATGGCTGAAACGGACTCCCACGAGGAGTCAACTAGGCCTTTGAGTGTTTCAGTTGCAGGACCTTCGGACAATGCTCCTTCCTGCCGCTGTGCAGGTACCGGCTTCCGAGGGGGTTTTCAGGCCTACACAGCTTCTGATAAAGGCAAAGCCAAAGACAAAGGCAAAGACTCCTTCCAAATCAAAGACTTCAGCCCAGGCCTCTTCTGATCCGGGACCCAAGTCCCAAAAACAGTTACTTAAAATGGCTGAGGACTTACTTACTATGATTAGGGGTTCACATCCCCCTCCAGATAAAAGGCCAAGGCAGGAATTGTATTATGACTCTTCTGATCAGGCTTCTGTTTCTTCAGTGTCTTCTTCTGACCAGGATTACTCTTTCCCTCCTTATCAGGATTCTGATGCTGAGGAATCCATTCCTTCAGCTTCTCCCCCTGAGGATTTTTCATTTGGGGAAACTTTACACGAAATGTGGGAACATTTTCACTGGAAAGGACAGGAGTACTCGGAATCTAAGAAAAGACTTAGGGATTTTCTTCTTCTTCCCCAACATAGACCCCTGGCTATTCCTCCTATTTTGGATATTGTGGATGATGCCTTTTCTGAGGCTAACTTAACTCCTGACTCTTTTCCTCCAGCTCCTGTTAAGCCAGACAGATATTATAGGGTCCCTGATTCCCACCAGTTTTTATACAAGAATCCTACTGCTGATCCTGAAGCCATTTCTCAGGGCCCTAAGGGGGTTAAGGCCGCTTCTGCTAAAAACCCCATTCCCACAGAGAAGGATTCCAGAGCTTTAGAGAGATGGGGCCAAAAAGTGTACACTTCTGCAACTTTATCTATTAGGGCTTTAAACAGTCAATTTCATATGCTGAAATACCAGCAATTTCTACTGTCTGTTTTGAAACAAAAGCTAGCTTCCATTTCCGCTTGTGCAGATAATAAGGAATTACATGATTTAATGCATGCCACTGAACAAGTAGGGAAGCATGGTTTACACTGTGGTTTTGATGCCTTGGAGGCTTCTTGAAGGGCTGCTGCCTCTGGCACAGTCATTAGAAGACATGCTTGGTTAAAGGAACAAAACTTGTCGGATCAAGTGAAAGCTAAGTTACTGGATGCTCCTGTTCAGCATAATGTTTTGTTTGGATCTAAGGCTGAAGAGGTGATAAAGAAGATGGAGGACAAGGCAAAATCCATGCAAACGGTTAAGAATTTCTTACAAGTACAGCCCCCCAGATTTAGTAGGAATTGGCCAACAAAAAAATTGGTCCTTTCCCAATTCAGACAGGCCTCAGAGGGGTAGATACAGATGCTCCAGAGGAAGGCCCCAAACGCAGACCTCCTGCAGACAAAGACAGTGGACTGCTTCCACTCCTAGGGGTGGAGAGGACAGACCTCAAGCTCATAGAAAACAGGCTTAATGACTCCCTCTGCTGGGCTGCAGGAACTTCTTGCCTGGATGCCCCTTTCGGAGGAAAACTCTTTCTTTTTCACCTAAATTGGACTTACATAACCCAAGACAAGTGGGTTCTGGATGTGGTTTCATGAGGTTACAAATTCCATTTTCATACCCTTCCAAGACCAAACGGATGGCCGGATCTACCAAAACATCAATGGTTAGAGGCCTTAAACCAGGTGGAAGCCCTCTTGGCTATGAAGGCCATAGAACTGGTTCCACTTTCAGAAATGGGGCAAGGTTTTTACTCTAGGCTCTTTCTAGTCCCCAGAAAGCAAAATTCATGGAGACCCATCCTGGATCTGTCAGTTTTGAACACTTTTCTCGAGATACCAAAATTCAAGATGCTTACTCTACAGCAGCTACTTCCAATGCTGAGCAAAAATGCATGGATGGTAACATTGGATTTAAAGGAGGCTTATTTACACATTCCTATCAGGCAGGAGTGCAGAAAATACCTCAGGTTCAAGGCCGGATCGAGACGCTATCAATTCTCTGCGCTGCCCTTTGGATTGTCTACTGCACCCAGGGTCTTCACCAAATGCCTGGCACCAGTAGTAGCTTATTGCAGACTCAAGGGAATTCAGATTTACCCTTATCTAGACTACTGTCTTATTCAAGCAGACAGCAAGGATGTCTTACTCCAGCATCTAGAATTTGTTCAGAATCTTCTCAAGTTCCTGGGATTCACTGTGAACATAAAAAAGTCAAATTTGACACCATCACAACAGATAACTTTTCTGGGTGCTCTTTTAAATACAACAACCCAGATGGCATTTCTGACATCCGAGAAACAATTACAGCTGGCCTAAACTTTCAAAACCTTGGCATCTCTAACTCGGCTATCTGCAAGGAAATTCCTGCAGGCTTTGGGTTACATGGCCTCCTGCATCCTTCTCATACCATATGCAAGACTACATATGAGGAAAATACAGTGGTACCTAAAAAGTGTATGGTCCCAGCATTGCCACAGTCTAGACACACAGATCACCGTCCTGCCTTGTCTACAAAAGGAATTCCTGTGGTGGACCAAGGCATGTATTCAAAACAAAGGGAAAGCCTTCAGTCTGCCTCCAGCCAGCCAGATACTAACCACGGACGCCTCAGATTACGCACGGGGAGCCCATTTGCAGGGAAAATGTCTGCAGGGCCTTTGGCAAAGGATCAGAAGCACCTGCATATCAATTTAAAGGAAATGTTAGCTGTTCAGAACACTCTATTGGCCTTCAGGAAGCTTCTACAATCAGGACAACTACTGATACGGACAGACAACACCACAGTTATGTGGTACATAAACAAACAAGGGGGGGTCACACTCCTACCCCCTCTGCAGACTAGCCATGAGTCTATGGAACACAGCTCAGGCTTGCAAAGTGGACCTACAAGCTCAGTATCTACCAGGGAAACAAAACATCCTGGCAGACAGTCTGAGCAGGAACCTGTCAGACCCACACAAATGGATGCTGGACACAGAAATATTCAAGATGATTACAGCAGTCTGGGGATGCCCGCACATAGATCTTTTTGCATCCCACCTTAATCATCAACTACAGATTTTTTGCACAAGGACATTCCACAAACTAGCATGGAAAGTGGATGCACTCTCATTCAGTTGGAAAAACCTCTCGGGGTATGCCTTCCCACCTCTACCTCTTCTTCCACGGGTGTTATTAAAGATCAAGCAGGACAAGCCCAAGATGATAATTTTACTGGCCCCAAATTGGCCTCGACAGTTTTGGTACCCGACACTGAAAAACTTTTCTCAGGAGCCCCCTTGGGTTTTACCTCAGACTCCGAACCTTCTGTCCCAACACCAGGGTCAGGTTCTGCACTCTCATGTCAAAACTCTCAGCCTGGCTGCCTGGTTAATCCAGGGTCTATGATTCATTCTCTCCTACCCAAGCAGGTTATGGATGTCATTTTAGAAGCCAGATGCCCTAGCACTAGAAAATCTTATGCAGGGAAATGGAAAAGATTTTGCATCTGGATGCATGCTCAGGATTCGGATTCTCTTATTCCTAATATTCCTCTGATTTTACTTTACCTGACAGACCTATTACATAAGGGTTTCTCCTTCTCTTCCATAAAGATATATGCCTCTGCTATTTCTGCTCATTATAATACAGACCCTCCAATCTTTTCCCACCAGCTCATGAGACAGTTTCTCAGAGGAGCTAAGAATTTAAGGCCCCCTAGATCTCCACCCATTCCTGCCTGGGATCTCAACTATGTTTTGGAAAAACTCACCTTACCTCCCTTTGAGCCTGCTGCCACATCTGACATCAAGTTTTTATCATGGAAGACATCCATCCTGTTAGCTCTGACCTCTGCCAGGAGGGTTTCGGAGTTGCAAGCTCTCATGGCTGTGGAACCTTATATTATTTTTCATCAAGACAGGGTGTCTTTAAGTACTAATCCTACTTTCATGCCTAAGGTGGTTTCCAAAGTGTCTTTAAATCAAACTATTCACCTGCCAACCTTTTTCCCCAGTCCTCAAAATAGGGGGGAAAGGATCTTGCATTCCTTGGATGTACACAGACAACTACGTTTTTACCTGGACAGAACCAAGAACATCAGGAAATCAGAGCAATTGTTTGTTTCTTATGCTTCAAGTTCCCAAGGCAAAGCCATTTCAAAACAGACCATTTCTAAATGGATCGCTCATGGAATCAGATTTTGTTACTCTCACCATAGAAAGCAAATCCCAGGAAGTATTAGGACTCACTCTACCAGGGCTGCTGCCACTTCAGCTGCCTTCCTCAGGGGAGTTCCTACCAAAGACATTTTGGAAGCTGCAATTTGGAGTTCAGTGCATACTTTTTCTAAGCACTACAGTCTACCTTTCTACTCTAAGTCTAGGGCAGGCTTTGCTTCTGCAGTTTTGCAGGGCCTTTTAGCCGCCCCCTCTACTTTATGACCACCTCCCTTTTCTTCTGCTTTGGGATTCAACCCTACAGTGATGACTGCAACAGTGAAACACGACGAGCATAGTACAGTTGTGTACACCTACCATAAATGTAGATGTTCGAGTGTCTTCACTGTTGCAGTCTGGGTTACCCTCCCTCCTGTCCCCTCTAATTTTTTCTTTTGTGTGGTTCCCTTCTTCACCCTTCTTCTGAGGTGTATTTGCAAAGGGTATGGGGTTATACTCATTTTGGAACACCTGACATCTGGGGCAAGAAAAACTGGAGAACATGGCGTCGGCTGCCAGCTTTGTACTCCTGGCGCTCTGACGTCAGGGAGCATGGCTGAGCAGCCGACGACGGACCCAGACTTTGGGATTCTGGCTGACCGAGGACTGCCTGCCAGCAGGGGAGAACCCTACAGTGATGACTGCAACAGTGAAGACACTCGAACATCTACATTTATGGTAGGTGTACACAACTGTTATTTTTCTGAAGATCATTCATTAAGGTTACTGATGACAATGGGAAGAAATTTCTACTTTCCAGGGGATAACTCTTCATTATCCATGTGAGGCTGCCAGCCCAGCTAGCTGGAATTTTGTAAATTCTGTGTCATTTGTGCATATTAATATGATTCATATGCTTGTCTTACAAATGTAAGAGAACTATATGTTATGTGTATATTAAACTACTGATGTTGAACTGTATGTTATGTACTGAGCTTCAAGAATGTAACCACGGTGTACCCTTCAGGAAAAGAACAGAAATTTATACAAACTATAATTGGAAGATACAGAGTTAACTTGAAACCCTCAAGAAAATAAGTTGAGAAGTAAAAGAGTTTTACGACTGTGTTTCCGTGCAGCAAGCAGACACAATATCTAGAGCTAGTGGTTTTCCTATTGTCTTGAAACAGAAGTAATTACTAGGTTAAAATTTAAAGTGTTTTTATTGCTCAGTGAGTTCCTAGAAGCTGCACATCTGAAAGATGAGTATTTTTGACACAGAGGTGCTAAATTATAAGTATCTGGTTAGCCTGGGAACTGGAGGTAGATGACAGAGTGATGTCATCTAAAGCTGACCCAGCAGTAATGTTTTGATATTAATTTGGGAACTCTCTGAGACTGTGCATTTTGTATCTTGTCTTGGATCTGAAAACATCCATTTGGCACTTCTCATCTGCATTTGCCTTGCTCTGTAAGTACGATTTAGGTATACTATTTCTTTGAGATGGGTAGGAATATAGTAAAGATTAGTTTAGATGTTTCTGTATTTATTTGAGACTGTCCTGCAATGTTGCTTTAAAGTATTTTCTGTGATTCCTAACTCTGTAGTCACTGTGCTGAGTTATTGAGTATTGTCTTGTTCTTTTATTATTTTTTATTAAATATATTTAAATGTTTTAATTGTGGCCGTTTTTTTTTTAGAGATATTTAAGCTCTTGGAGTACTTTCATGTGTATGTGGTGACACTGTATGGACCACTCCAATAGCCTTGAAGGTCTTGGTCACAGGTACCATTTGGATAATAGTAACATCACACAGTAGGATCGGTCACCCTTTGGGAAGGGCCTTATAGTAGCTGATAAAGAGTTGGTTGGTGGCAGTGATAACTACCTTTTAGTCTGGGCAGAGGGGGTCATAGCTAGTAAACCTGTGCCAGCCTTTCCCAGGAGTGTGTGTGTTTGTATATAAATCAAATCTCAAGGAGTGTGTGTGTGTTTCTGCTATTTAGGCAGGGATATGAAGCACTGGTTGGACAGAGAGGGTGCTGGAGCTTTTGGCTTGACTGCTCAGATGAGATCTTAACCCTATAGCTGTGCCAGTGGGGAGTCTTATTGGGGATCTGACAAAAGAGGGAGATACCAGCCCCAGACTGACTGTGATCTATGTGTGCTCTTAAGGGAAATTGTACTTTACTGTGTGTGTACTTGTCATCCTCCCAATGTGCATGTCCCTCACTAGTGCTAGTGCTGAGTATTGAAGCTCCTTGATTACTGGGCCAGTGCAGGGCCGTCACATATTAATTGTTTGGGAGTGGTGGGATAGCCACATCACATATTAATTGGTAGACTGTGGTGAGATAGCCACATCACATATTAATTGACTTGTAGTGGCGTGGATACTGGATTCATGTAGCCTATGTACTATGGTCACTGAAGGTGTTTTGTACTCTAAATCACCCATGCAGTGAACATTCAGAGTTCATATCACAATTGTTTTATTTTTTTTTTTGATAGCTTAGTTAGTCAGGGAGAGCAGGCAAGCATGTCAGTAGAGGAGTATGGCAAGCTGAGAAGGAGCTAGTTGGCTGAGATGTGCCATGCTAAAGGACTGATGCATGCCAGCCTGACTAAAGCAGACATGATTGCAGCTTTAGTCACAGCTGCATCACAGAATAGCAGTGAGGAGGACAATCAGACTGGCCTTGGAGGTGTACAACTCTCAGAAAATGGACAGCTCAACCTTTCCATAGAGGACTTAAAAATCTATCTGGAGTTAGAGACTTAAGCTAGAGGCCAAGCGTTTGGAAATAGAAGCAGCAGAGAGACTGAGATGTCTGAAGGCTGAGGAGAATGAGAAACTGCGAAGCTTGGAAGCTGAGGAGAGTGAGAGGCAGAGACAACATGAAAAGGAGATGTTGATTCTTCACCAGAGTCATGGAGGTAATGAGGAAGGGAGTAACCAAACCCCAGAAGCAACAAAGGTCAGTGAATTTCTTCCACAATTTACAGAGGTGGATAATTTTGATAGTTTCATCCATGTTTGAGAGGGTGTGTAAACAGTATAATGACCAAGGGCTCTGGGTACAGTTCCTGACCCCTCACCCCATGGTAAAACTATGACTGTTCTTTCCAAACTGTCTGACACTGATTGTTTAAATTATAATATTGTAAAAAACTGTTTGCTAGAATGTTTTAAGTTAACACCTGAAACTTATAGGAAAAAGTTTCTTGAGCATAGATGCAAGACAGATGAAAATGTGTGTGAATATGTTGCTGAACTAAGCACTTATTTTCATAGGTGGGTGAGTGGATGTCAGGTCAACACTTGAAAGGCTGGCAGACCCTTTGGTGAGGGAACAAGCCCTTACCAGTTTGCCTGAGGACATGAAAATCTGATTTTTTAATGGACAATGCAATACTGTAGATGAGTTGGGGAAGAAGGGAGACCCATACCTAGCAAGCAGAGCATCACTGCACAGGAAAGGGATACCCAGTGCTGGAGTCTAAAGAAACCCATGGTTTTCCTGTTGTCTTGAACCAGAAATAATTACTAGGTTTATTGCTCTGTGATTTCCTTGCAGCTGCACATCTGAGATACGAGTATTTTTGACATAGAGGTGCTAAATTCTAAGTATCTGTTTAGCCTAGCAACTGGAGGCAGGTGACAGAGTGATGTCATCCAAAGCTGACCCAGCAGTAATGTTTTGATATTAATTTGGGAACTCCCTCAGAAACTGTGCATTTTGTATCTTGTCTTGGATCTGAAAACATCCTTAATTAATTCAGCACTTCTCATCTGTATTTGCCTTGCTCTGTAAGTAAGATTTAGGTATAGCATTTCTTTTAGAGATAATTAGGAATATAGTAAAGATTAGTTTAGATGTGTTCTGTATTTGTGAGACGGTTCTACAATGCTATTTTAAAACATTTCCTGTGATTCTGAACTCTGTAGTCAGTGTTCTGTGTTATTGAGTATTGTCTTGTTCTTTTATTTATTATTATTAAATATATTTAAACCTTTTAATTGTGGCTTGTTTGTTTAGAGATAGTTAAGCTCTTCGAGTACTTGCATATGTATTTGGTGACACTGTATGGGCCACTCCAATAGCCTTGAAAGTCTTGGTCACACTTGCCATTTGGGTAATAGTAACATCACACAGTAAGATTGGTCATCCTTTGGGAAGGGCCTTATAGTAGCTAATAAAGAGCTGGTTGGTGGCAGTGATAACTACCTTTTAGTCTGGGCAGAAGTGGGCATACCTAGTAAACCTGTGCTATCCTTTCCCAGGAGTGTGTGTTTATATATAAATCATATCTCAAAGTGTGTGTGTCAGCTACTTGGGCAGGGACATGAATCACTGGTTGGGCAGAGAGGGTGCTGGATATTTTTGCTTGACTGCTCGGCTGAGATCTTAACGCTATAACTGTGCCAATGGGGAGTCTTATTGGGGATCTGGAGAAAGAGGGAGAAACCACCCCCAGACTGACTGTGATTTCTGTGTGCCCTTAAGGGAAATTGTACTTTACTGTGTGTGTACTTTTCATCCTCCCAATGTGCATGTCCCTCACTGGTGCTAGTGGCAAGGATTAAGGCTCATTGATTACTGGGCCAGTGCAGGGGCATCACAATCCATATCAGACTTTCTTGTTTCCACCTGGCCTTCATCACATGCTGTTCCTGGGGTAATAAAACCAGTTCTCCTTTCCTAGTTGGGAAAGGGGTTTTATTCAAGGTTGTTTTAGAGCCAAATAAAGAAAATGTTTGGAGAAAATTTTTGGATCTTTCTTTCGTAAACCTGTTTGTGATAGTGCCTCAGTTCAAACTGATGTCACTTCACAACCTGTTACCTCTTTTTTCTTGTTCAGGTTTCCTGGTAACAGTAGATTTAAAAAATGCTTATCACATTCCTATTTATCCAGACTTCAGGCATTTCTTAAGGTTTTATATGTCTGAATCACATTATCAGTTCTCTGCCGTATACTTTGAAATATCCACTGCACCAAGAGTGTTCACAAAGTGTCTACTTCAAGTTATAGTCATTGCAGATTACTGTGTATCCACATTTTTCCATATTTAGATGACTTGCTTATCTTTACACAGTCTTTTTCAATGTTTTAGGAAACTCTTGGGTGAGAGAGATCTCAAACAAGCTGGGATTACAAGAGAGTATTCAATAGTCTTTCCTGACTACTACTCACAATATTGTGTTTCTGGGAAGTCCGCTAGACACCACAGTTTAAACAGCTTTTCTTCTGCAGGAAGATATATCTATCTCTATATCTAGATCACTTTCTAGGGTATTCTACTTTTGTCACTGTGAGGGAATACTTCAGGATTTTGGGTCTCATGGTTTTAACGATTCTCATGGTACCCCACATGAAAAAGATGACAGTAGTATCGGAAGTATGTTTGGTCCCAGCACCAACACACCACTTGTCTTTTGAGATCCCAGTGCTGTGGTTTATCAGAACAGAAATCACTTGGTGGAACAACAGATATCCCTAAATTCAGGTCTCACTTTCTCCTTCCCGGTTCCATAGCAGTCAGTCACCACGTATTCCTCAGACTTTGTTTGTGTAGCAGTTTCAGGAGCAATAAAACTGTAAGGTGTGTGGGACATCAAGGACAGACCAAGCATATAAATATAAAATAGATGCTTTCCTTGGTTAGGGCACTCATCTGTCTGAAGCATCTTTGGTCTAGTGGAGTTCAAGTTATTACAGACAATACCATAAGATTTGATCCAGCTTTGGGAAGCTCCTCAAGTAGATCTCTCTGCTTACTCTCTGACCTGTCAGATGGCAAGGTTCTTTTCCAGGACTCTTTGCAGGAAAGCCTGGAAGACAGATATATTTTCATTTCCTTGAACAAGAATGTTCCTGTATGCTTTTCTACCCTTTCTGCTAATATCCAGGACACTTCTGAAGACTCAGAAGGAATCTGCCAAGATCATTGTGTTGACAACCTTCTTGCCCAGATAACCATGGTTCTACCTACTTTTGGAAATGGCCATGGGAAATTAACACAAGCATCCTCACAGACTGGATCTAGTTACACAAGAACAAGGGTATTTGATACACCTAGACTCCAGTCAACTTCAGCTGATTGCCTGGATGATAGGGTCGTAAATCCATTCTAGGCACCTGTTTACTGAGGATGTGCAGCAGACACTAATGGAGGCAAGAAAGGCTGCTTCTAGAAAATAAGATATTAGCAAATGGAAAAGGTTTGTTAGTTGAAGCTGACGAAATAACCAGCACCCATTTTCTTATTTCTCTGTCAAAGTTCATTTATCGGCCATTTCAGCATGTCTGCCCATAAATACTTTTCCTTCAATGCATTCTCATGTCAAAATGTTTTTGAAAGGAGTTTTTCAAAAGTCGTCTCCAGGAAAATCAGTAGTCCGTCCTTGGGATCTTAATCTTTGCTCCTTTTAAACCAGCGAACCAGCTAACCTGGCTAACCTGAGGTGCTTAATATGGAAAACAGTTTTACAGATTGCTCTGACTTCCACAAGGAGGGTATCTGAATCAGCCCTCTCATTTTCCACAGGGACAGAGTTTTTTGAGAACTAATCCTCTTCTCTTATGGCTACAGTAGTATCAGAGTTTACTTAGCTCTCCATCTTCCCATTTTCTTTCCTGAACCAAAAAATAAGGGAGAAAGGATTCTTCGTACCTTGGATGTCCACAGACAACTCTGGTACTAGATCTTTCAGATCTGTGGATCATCTCACTTCTTATGAAGGTAAGAATAAAGGACAACCTGCGTCAAAGCGGATTCTTTCCAAATGGTTGTCTAAGGCTATTACCTTTTGTAAAACTCACCATAACCAAACATATCCAGGCAGGGTCAAGGTCTGGCGTCCTCTATGAATTTTTGGAAAAAGATGGATTCTAGAAATATTCTAGAAGCTGCAACTTGATCCTCTGTACAACCTTTTACAAAGCACTACAAGCTTGATTTCCTTCTCTAGGTCTAGATCTAGACCAGGTTTTAAAAGGACCATTCTCCAGCGGCTCCTGAAATCCTATCCTTCCACCTCCCAAATGTACTAATCTACCCATATGGCTTGAGTTACTGCAGCAATGATCAAAATGATGAACATAGTACAGTTTTGTAAGTAAGCTTACCATAAGAATAGATGGCATGGTCCACTGCTGCAGTAGCCACCATCTCCCACCTACCCCCTTGTCTTTTTTTTTTGGTGTATTGTATTTTATATCACTGGGGGTGGTTATTATTTTTTTTTTTTTTTGTTCTTCGTAGCATTATACTTTCTGGGCTCATCATCCCTCTCTCTTTTGACAGCAAAGTCTGAAGACCTTGGCACCCAAACTTGTCGTTTAGTCATCTCATTGTGCATCCTGGGGTGTCTTGCCATTAACTGGTTCCACCGGGGGGGGATCTGTGACCTTTCTTTTAGTATCCCCCCTTGCATTCTCCTGTTGCATTAGAGACATACTCTTCCATTGACCACACCTCCCTATAATGGAGTTCCTAGATGAACACCGTCTCTCCCAGGATGGGCACAGCTTCCTTCCATATCAGCACTTCAGACACCCAAGTCGCTAATCAAACTTTGGTAGCCTGAGCAGTGGTTAGGACTTTATCTATCAGAGATACTTTTGAATAACCATAGAACAGGATCAAGGATAAAGGAGTCTTGCTCCAGTCATAGAATGTGCATGGTCGTTCATTGCATTCACTTTGACCTGCAATCTTTCTAGGCTACAGGTTGCACAAAACAAAATCTACAGATTTATTACTGGAACACCTGGGAAGCAACATCATTGTTTGACAATCGATAAGGCTATTGACTTTGTGTTAGTCTTCGTCAACCATCATCATTATCGGTGTACTGCAGCTCCTTGTTTCACATTTGCTTTGACCTCATCGATATGTTTTGTAGTGTCATTAGTAGGATCTCACTACTTTTTATTCTACACTTTTTTTCTTTTGATAGCCAAGTTGTTTGGAGTCCAGTCAAAGTACAGTTAAAATTTTAAAACTAGTGATTTTAAAGGTACTGTCAGTGACATGCATATATATTCCTCTAGGTAGTAACCCGGCAGTTGCTGACAAATCATTCTTCTGGTTAAACACTTGTGTATGATCTGAGCAAGTCATCCTGGGATAAGTGAAAGTTGTCTGGAATCAGTCTGCTTATGGCCATACTGCAGGGGAGGCTCGTGCTATATAGGACTGCAGGACTGCACCCCCCCCCCCCCACTTGTAGAAAGAAAAAAGAAAATAAAACAAAACCAAAATCGCGAGTCTCGTAACTCCACACATGCGTGCTTGGAGTTCCTGGTCCTCACAGAACTCCAGACTGCTGTGTTAGGCAGTCCGGATAGGGGAGAAAGGCATCTCTGCCCTGTAGCCCAGAAGTCTGTGCGGTGATGACCGCATAGAACAGGACGACACCGGACTGCATCGTCTGCAGGCTGGAGCCTCCAGCCTACTTTCGCGGAGAAAACCAGCCAGCCGAACCGGAAACCAGCCGTTAGCTTGCACGGGCTGAGGAGACTGCTTTTACTGTGTAGCGGGACCTAGGAGACTAGAACTAATTCAGGACTGCTGCTTTTTAGCCGCTCCGTGAGAGACTGCGTTTTAGCCGCTATGGGACCTTTAGTGTGTGTGTGTTTGTGTGTGTGTGTGTTTAATGCCCCGGTTGCCATATACTGGTGGGTAAAGAATACTTCAGACTTGAACCCTATACCTTGGGTGCAGGTGGCAAGGGCCTGAATTCCATATCCACCACCATTTGTAAACAAATTGCAGATTTTTGCCTCATATTTGTTCTGTTCCTCATAAAGTCTGCGGTTTCTGTATGTTTGTTTTTCCTTGCAAAGTCAGTAGTGCAGTGGTGCACTGATAGCATTGTTGCCTGACAGCTACAGGTTCTCTGGTTTGATTCTTGGCTGGGGTGTCTTGTGTGTGGAGTCTGCATGTCCTGCCATCTTACAAAGACGTGTCTGGAGTGTTTCTCCCTGGGCCTCTGCTGAAAATTGGCTTTTGTTCCAAGTCAGACTTTCCTGGTTAATAAAATAAATAAAAATAACAGGCATTTGAATTTCAGACTTCCTATTCTTCAGAAAGTACACGGTAACACAAGACCTTTTATTCTAGCAATTTTCTAAGTTTAAAATGAAAAATAAAAAGCAGTGTCAGAATGAAGAATACAAACAAGTATATTGTTCCAAAGCCAATAGTACATTTTTTCTCAACATAATGTTTACCCATAGCATTTTTCATATCTGCATGTGTGATTGGATAATTGTGTTCATAGATTCTTCTACATACTTCTGTCTTGGTTCTCCCTACATAATATGATCTACATTCAAAACACATTAATAAATATACTACATTTTTGGCTTTACATGTGAACCTACCCGGGACTTGTACTACTGTTTTTCCCACTAACAGTTCACTACTGTCAGTAAATAAATATTGGCAGTTGTTACAGTTGTAACATTTAACCATCCCTTTCTTAGGCTCAACTTCCTTCACCTTATTAAATTTACTCTGGAAGTAGTCTTTATAATGCATGGCCCTTTTTTACACAAACCTGGGTTCATTTCCTATCTTTTCAACAATTTATCTGTTTCCTTTCAAAATCCCCCAATTTCTCCTCACAGTGTTTTTGATTGTTTGAATCTGTACTATTTTGTACTGCTAATGCTGTCCCAAAACTCTCTGCTATATTCCCATCTTCACTGCTATTGGTATAAACTGCATTGTTTTTTTCTTTTTTCTACTTCTTCTATAAGCAACCTTTCTACTGCTTCTTGAGAATATCCTCTTATTTCCATCCTTTTGCAGAAATTTGTAGCTTCTTGTTCAAACAACTTGTCTTTAGTCAAATTACTTATCCTTTTAAGTTGTCCCTTAACTATATTTATTTTAGTTTTCTTTGGATGTAGGCTGGAGTAATGCATATACATATTATTTTGAAAATCTTTTTTGTATATTTTAGAAATAAGTTTGTTTTCTTCTTTATATATTGTAAGATCTAAAAAATTAATTTTATCTACACTATAACTGTGACAAACTTTTATATAATAACAAACATTATTAATATAATTTAGAAATTCTTCCAACTCATTACTAGAACCATCCCATATTAAAAGAACATTGTCAATAAAACGTTAACATCTTTACTATATATTTATTAAACTCACTTTCTAATATATTAGCAGTTTCCAAGCCTTGCATGAAAACATTCGCATAACTTGGGGCTAGAGCTGCACCCATAGCAACTCCATTCGTTTAATAAATTTCTGCTCATAAAAATCTAAATAGTTATAGTTATATCACCAAAGGCGGAGGTGTGTCCATATTCATTAAGGATATCCACACCTCCAGGCTAGTTGCTCAGCATAATGCATCCGAGGTTATCCAAGTGCAACTAACTCTGGGCAAAACTGCAATCCAAATTGTAGCTTGCTACAGATCCCCCACCATGCCCCAGTACTTCTACTCCTCTTTTCTTGATGTACTGGAAAATATTAGGGTTCAACCAAACACCCTAATAATGGGCGACTTCAACTACCCCACCATTAACTGGGAAAACTTCTCGTGTACCAACTCCTTAGCTCAACGCTTTCTGGAATTCATAAACTCCAATACCCTAGATCAACTTATCCACACCCCCACCAGGGGCAACAATATCCTAGACCTAGTCATTACCAACATGAGTGACTGGTGTTCCATACCTGAAGTCAACTCCTCGTTGGTCCGATCTGACCATAAGCTTATCACCCTTGATAGCCACATCCCGCCCCCACCCCCCATTAAGGAAACCACAGTAAAAAATTTCTCCAAAGCCAACTTCATGCTTCTTAAGACAGAAGTGGTGAACTTCATGACACCCATGCAGATGGACAGTACAGTTACAACTGCTGAATCCTACACAAATGCACTCTATAAGCACTTACACGAGTGCATGGATCGTGCTATCCCAAACAGAACCAAGACGCTATCCCCCCAAAAAAGGAAGCCAATCTGGTGGTCCCCTGCCATAAACAAACTGTACAACAGAAAGAAGAAACTGTTGCAAAAGAGAGTAAAACTGCATAAGTGGAGGACCTCCCTGGTCAGCCTCAGTAAGAAGCTGAGATCCCTTATAAGATCCTCCAAAGCTAGCTATGAAAACAAAATCGCCACAAAATCCAAGGACAACCACAAAGCATTCTATAGCTATGTCAAGAATCTAGATGGCAACACCCAGATCTGCTCTGAGTTACAGCACAAAGTCACGAAAATTACAGAGCCAACTGATATTGCCAACATCCTGGCAGATAGGTTCAGTGCTAACTTTACCCCACTCACACCCCCTAAAGGGCCTGTATCTATACAGGAAGAATGCAGAGTTCCTGTAATCACAACTACGTAGGTAAAAGCTGCACACTCTAAAGCCAAAAACACAGCATCCATGGGACCGGACAACATCCCAGGCTGTGTTTTACACGAACTTCAGAACGAACTAGCTCCCACTTAAGCACCATGTTCAATAATAGCCTCGCATCAGGCTTTGTGCCCACTGAATGGCACACTGCAACAGTTATCCCACTCCACAAAGGGGGAGCCACCACTGATCCCAGGAACTATCGACCTATTAGCCTGATGAACCTGGTCTGCAAGGCCATGGAACGTATCATCAGGGAACACATAAACAAAGACATTGATAACCTCCAAACTATGGATCCCACCCAGTTCGGGTTTCTGAAAGGCAGATCATGCCTCCTGAACCTGATCGACGACTTTGAGGCAATCACCAAAGCTGTGGATGAGGGTAAGGTGGTTCACACAGCCTATCTTGACCTTGCCAAGGCTTTCGACACCATCCTTCATTCTGGAATTATAGCTAAACTCACTAAAAAAGGTATAAATCCCTACGTCACAAGATGGGTTGCCAACTGGCTCACTGACAGAACCCACACTGTAAAAGTTGCAGACTCCAAATCTGACCTCAAAGTACTGACAAGTGGAGTACCACAGGGTTCAGTCCTGGGACCTCTCCTGTTTGGTATCTACTTCTCTGAAGTACAGACTAACACAGAAGGCCTCTGGCTAATGAAGTTCGCAGATGGCTGCAAACTCGGAGCCATAGTCAAGTCCCCAAATGATGTGGACATCCTACAGAAGGGCCTCACTGAGACAGATGCCTGGTGTCAGAGCCATGGCCTCAAGCTCAATGCCAGAAGTGCAGTGTCATCCCCTTCGGTAAAAACTCTGTACCCATTAACTACCACATAGGCAGCAATCTACTTAACACCGAATGCGTGATAAGAGACCTTGGGACCCAGGTGGACAGTAGTCTCTCCTTTGATAGTCACATCGCCACAGTAGTCAGGAAGTCCTTCTACGTGGCACACCTCATCATAAAAGGGTTCTCATCCAGGAAAAAAGAGGTTGTTGTTCCCCTCTACTCGTCACTCATTAGACCCATTATAGAGTACAACACCCCTTTTGGAATGTACCTCACAAGACATCTGCAGCAGCTGGAAAAGCCACAGAAGTACCTCACAAAGAGGATTACTGGCCTCAAACAAATGCCCTACACTGACCGCCTCAAAAAACTCCAGCTTTACTCCGTAGCATATCACCTACTCCGAGGTGATCTCTGCCTAACATATAAAGCTATGTCAAACCCAGAGCTGTTGGACATGCTACACCTAAAGAAATCCCAATCCCTCCGAGCTACACGCTCTAAGGACCTAAACCTTGTCACCACAATAAACAGGACATGCTGGAGGGATAGATTCCTGTCCCAGAGACTTCCTGTACTCTGGAACAAGCTACCCATCTATGTCAAGCAAAGTTTTTCATTAGCACTCTTCAAGAAAAATCTTGATGAGTGGATGGGAAATAGGAAATACACCCTGGGGATCACTTCTGTGTCTCTGCTGGACAGTGACACAGGAAAATAATTTTCTTGGGTGGCGTAAGCTATGGAACCTTGCTGGCTAGGCTTAAGTAGGCCCTTGGGCCGATAGCCTAGTACGTACCTATGAACCTATAAGACTAAATCATCTCCATTAGCAGTCCAACAGTATTCAGGGAGAACTCTTTTGATTTTAATAATTCTATTCTGTTTCCATCCTTTCTTTGTTTGGAATCATAGTGTATAAAGAATTGATATCTAAAGTTGCTGATATATGTGAGTCAGATACCTGAATTCCTTCTATTTTCTTCATGCAGTCATAACGGCCTTTTATATAAGTTATACATTTCTGTACTGTCTTCTGTAGATGTTTATCCGCACACACTGACATTTCTTCAGTTTTGCTGTTCCTACTTACTACTATTGGTCTCAGAGGTGGTGAATCTAAGTTTTTATGGATCTTTGGAATTCCAAATATCTTACTTACTTTTGGGTTAGCGTTGGCTAGATTTAGTTTTGTTTTTTCATGTATTCATGTATAGAACCATTCTTCTCTACAGGAATCAATTAATGAATACCCCTTACTGGCCCCCTTCCACCTGTGTAGATTTAGCCAACTCGTTACCCTGGCAACTCGGATGGACAAAAACTCTGATCATGAACATATCTTTGACTGGGCTCTTATAGCAGTTCTTAATTAACATTATGTGGTGTAGAGTTATGGTTGACTGTATTGGTGACCAGCTGCATTCATTTGTTGTGTGGGGTCACTCAGAAATTCAGAGATCACTAAGGTATTATATGATATGGGTACGTCAGTGCTGCTGACTTCATCTCTGCCCTCAAGTCTGTATCCTGGTCACCTTTTTGCAGATCAGATATAGGAACATAAGTTACTAGGCAAGTAGTCAGCAGGTTTATAAGATGCCTATCCCTTAAACATGATTAAGAAAAACAAACTAATGGTAATGTTTTCCTCCTCTGTCTCACAAGAGAATGCAGTCAGTATTGGTAATTAACTCCAGTGGTGAGGGAAATCCAAACAAATTGACAGTTGTGGATTGTACAGTTATAGTTTAACAGCATCTTCATCAATGTCCTTACAAAATGGTATTTCTAAGGAAAAGATGGGCCTGCTCACTAAGTCTCTGTAGATTAACTCCGCAAGTAAAATACAAGATGAAAAAGAAGGATCGGTTGTGGTTTATAGTCAGGACCCCAAAAGTCACATACACCAGTCTAAATTTGCAGAAGTACATAACCGTATAAAGAAGGCAATATTTGTAAGCAAGACAGTCTTTTTATTTTCAGCAGTACCATAATAATAATCCTACTGGAATTTCACTTGTGGAATATTTTTCTTCCATCCTCCTCTCTACAACACTAAGAGCCAGATATGGGCAAACCTTTTGGCCCATCCTTCTACAGTTTAGACAAGAATCTGGTATTAAGACAACCATGATACAACTTCTGTTCAACCAAAAATTCCCTGATCATCAACATTAATAATAAAAACTGTTTCTGGAGCCACATTCCTTAATTATGAACAAAATTAATCTGGGATCTGTAGCCCTAGATAGTCTCACACTTGAATTCTTGAAAATAATAGCCAAACTTACTGCATATCCAGTCACCATCCAATAAATCTTTCCATAAAAGAAGTCTGTGTTCCATGCTGTACAAGGGCTTGTTGTTCCTTTTCAAAGGCTTTGAAGCTCTAGCAGTGAAGTTTTACTGTCTCATTGCATTAGCTTTCCAGACTATCAGAGATGTTAACAGCATCTGCTTAATGAAAACTTTGTCTCAGAATCCCAACATGACTCTTCCTCCGGCCATGATAAAGGTACTACCTTTCAAGATGAGATTGAATTCCCCTGCACTGAAATGGGAAAAGGTAAATGCATCTGTGCAGTATATTCTGACTTCTCAGAGGTAATTGATACAGTTAGCCATTCCAAGCTTCATCAAATAATGACTTGTTTTTGGACTCATCACAAGTATAGCCAAACTGTTCATTGATGACCTTTTCCAGTAGATCAGAAACTCTTAAGTGGAATTGCACCACTGTGCGTCATGTAATGGCTATTGATTGTGTACCCCAGGGATCAGTCCTGTGTCCCTTACTGTTTACAGTCTTTGCAAACAATATGTGCAGACACTTTGGCCAAGCCAAATGAAATCAGTATGTAGATGACTCAGACAACACCCTTTCTGAGAACTCCATTAACACTGTCAGTAATAAGCTGCAGCTGTGTTTTCATTTCTAATAGTCTAGGAAAGAAGACCTAAGGCTCTTAATGCTAATAAAACAAAGTCTAAGTTTGCCCCAAAAAGCCACCCGCTGTACCACAGTGCTTGCCGTAAAGCTATTGCCATCATGCTTCATCCAAACCTAATCTTGAAATTCACTGTTTCAGCAATTTGCCCAGTGAAGAATCTTCCTCAACTAAACTCCTAGGTGTCATCATCATTCACTAAATAAAATTTGATTGTACACATAAACAGTGTAGTATCAGTAACAAATCGGGGACCAATGGGTATTTGCACAAAGCAGGTCCAATACTGTCTCTTACCACAGAGTTATATACTGCACACATTTTTCCCCTCTCTGCTGTATTGTGCGTACCTTCTTATGGGTACCCAGCCATCTCAGCAACACAAAATGGCGCAAACATTCTAATAGGGTTGCCTACTTTGCTGTAAGGTGACAAAGGAAATCATAGTACTGTGTATCTCTTTGTATATTAAACTGGCTTGATTTTAATAATCATCTAACTTCTACACATTTACAGCTTGTGCATAAGCTACTTTGCAGGGATGATGGTCTCTTCATTATTATAAACTGGAGACAAACACACTTAAAGTAAGGACCACTACGAGTGACTTTCTTCATATCACCAAAACAAATAAGTATATTGACTATAAAGACCCTTTTTGTTGGAAGCATTGCATTGGCTTTTAGGGTGTGAGGAATTTTCGTCTAAACACAAGTTCAGGACCACAGTAAAAACTCACTGTCCAAGAAACTGGAACTGTGTTTTGGCATAATTTAAATTATGCATTCAGTGTTTGTACTAACCTTTTAATGGTGTCTGAAGTATGCAATCAGACTTGCTACTAGAATGTTCCTGCCTGCTGTACATTGTCATTGTGACAGCCTAAGTTCTTGCACTCAAATTCTTATTGTATATTTTTGTATATTAATGTTACTGCAGCTGTAAGACCTGTGCAATATTCTCTTTGCAAATATTTTGTTTTCAGTTGTACGTGTGTGATATATATATATATATATATATATATATATATATATATATATATATATATATATATATATATATATATATACCACAGGCAAAACTGATACTAGATTGAACATTGAAGTTATTGGCTGGGACTCCTTAAAATCAGGAAAAAAGAACCAAAAGCAAAAAGGTTGGCTACAGTTTGTAGTGCTTTTTTTCCTGATTTTAAGGAGTCCCAGCCAGCAAGGGTGGGAGACATCTTTATCCATTAAGTCTGGAAAACTATTGATGTTATGTTGTCCCTATCTCGCCTTCATTCTTGCTGGTTGGGTTCGGAGCCGATCCTCGGCTCTGACTCTGCCACATTCTAAAGCTTGAGAGCTTCCACTGACTCGAGGCTAGACCCTATCTCAGCATGCCTAGTGAGAGTTACCCAGATCTCGTTTGCCGCTTGAATCTTTGGGATTGCTGGCGGCTGGCTCAGGCTAAGTTGTACTGTCTTTTTTGCTTGTTTTATATAAAATATTGTTTTTTTTGTGGTATAGTTATCTCTGTAGGTCAGTAGAATCTGGTGTTTGTCTGTCCCTCTATCTACCGCCTTCTTAGTTGCTGTTTTTTGTTGAGGCAGTTGTTTTCTTCCCCTCTCAAGCCTACTATTCCCCTTCTACCTAACTAGCGAATCCATTTAAGTTAGAGGATTCAACCTTTATTTTCAGTCCGTTTAAGTTAGAGGGCATTCCCTTATCCCCCTTCTCTACTGTTGGTCTAAGGAGCTAGCCGTCTGAGTTAGAGGCATCACCTCAGTTGGAGAAGTTGTCTTTTGACTTAGAGACTCTCCTCCTTCCGCTACTCTCCCTTTCTTGCAAAAAAAAAAAAAAAGCCTTCACTGTCTGATTTTTGGCTGAGTGTTTCTTCCTTTTTGCTATTATTAGCTGCAGTCTTGTTATTGTACTTTGTTGTTGTCGGTATCTTTAATGCTGATAAATATGTCTAAGGAAGCATCGAAAGAATCCAAGCCTTCTGGATTCAAGAAGTATGATTCCTGCACCCAAAAATGTCTCTGACTGATGGACATACTAACTGTGTATACTGTTTGGCAGCTGTTCACCTGCAGGACTCTTGTTCCATTTGTCATGGATTCAGCTCTAGAGTCCTGCAGGAGCATAAGAATAAGCTAATTTTGAGAGTGTTATTGAAAGTGCCTTTTGAGGTATCGGCAGAAGGGAATCAGGCAGGAAAAGCTGACAAACCCTCCAAGTTGGCATCTTCGTCGGTTCCGACCTTGGAACCGTCGAAGGGAAAAGACCAACCTTCAAGTTCATTGGATCCAAAATCTGTTGGGTCTGACAAGGCTTTATCTCTTTCGGTTCCATCAGTGTCCTCGGAACCGTTTAGGAGCCATAAAAGAACCAGTTCTCCCTCCTTAGAACCGGTGCATTCCGTACCACAGTCCCCACTTCTCCAGTCTGTGGCGGGCAGTCACCGATCGTCCACCCATTCCTCTTGATCATCGAGGAGCCTTTCGGATGATGTAGAGAGGATGGTGAAGAAGGCTACTCAGGACACCGGCCTTGGCTAAAATTTTATTGAGCCCAGCCCATATTGAAGTGGAGCCGACTGTCCACCCTACTTTCTTGTCGATTCCTCCTTTGACTCACCTGAGTTCGGAGCCAGAGCGCATGGAGGTCATTGTGGTGGAACTGTCGGATCCAAAAACCTCCGGACTCTCAGGTCTGACATCAGCTTCGATCCCATCGATACCACCTTCTCTCGAGGGATCTGGGGGGAGACACTCCCTCGTCAGCTCTGGGGGGAGGGAGTGAGATCAGATCCTTGTCGGTCCTACTCTCCCACTCGGAGCTTCGGCGCAGGTGAGTTTGGTGCCTACATCGGTCTGAGAGCCATCACCCTCAATTTGGAGGAGATCTCCTGGCTCTTTTGAGCCGGAGACTCTATCAGACCGGGATTGTGGTGCCTTCGAGATGATTAGGAGTGTGCTGTCCTGTCAGACCGCTGCATCCTCGGCTCCAGTTCTCCTTCCGGGCCAGTGTCCACCTCTGAACCACCCCTCCTCCTCGTGTAGGAAACCAATGCCCCAGGACACCCCTTCGGGTGACCCCCCCCCCTTTCGAAACCTCTCCAGAGCACCCCCTCGGATGAGGACTTGTAAGAGGAAGCATTTGGACTCCCCTGAGTCTCTGATACCGGACATGGACTTGGAGGACTCAGAAGGGTCCCCACGGTCCCCTTCTGAGGATATCTCGTTTTCAGACATCCTGGAAATCTTCAAGCAGAGGGCTGGCTGGAAATCCCATCCCCCTTATGAAGACGAGTCCGTGTACCTGGACGCATTTGGTTCCTGACCCTCCACCTCTTGGGTGTGTCTGCCCTTCGACCCGCTGCTAGGTGTAGTAAGTCGAAAAGCGTGGAGCTCCTCAGAGGAGGCCCAGTAAGTTTATCACTGCACCAGAAGACAAACCTTTCCTGACTAAGGGCATGCCAGTTTATGCTATGGTGGTTGGGGCAGCCACAAAGAAGGAATTAGCAGAAACTTCTTCTTCTGTCCATCCGCCAAACAAGGAGTCCCGTACGATGGACAGATATGGGAAGCTTTTTTCTTCAGCGGCCTTTACCCTTAGGTCACTGAATTATTTGTTCCATTTTACTCATCTCCAGAGGGAATCTCCTGAAAGAGCTGGGAGATACCCTACAGGATCTTACAGCTGTGGGAGCTTTAGACAGGGCTCCTTCCCAGCTTGCAACCTTATCTTCTGTAGTTAACTTCTCCATACAGGTTATCTCCTACACAGCCGATGGAGCGAGCGGGGCAGCAGGCACAAGAATCACCTTACTGAGATATTCCTGGATGCACCTTTGTCAGTTTGCGGAGCCCTTCAAGTCCTCCTTTACCAATGCCCCATTTGATGGCTCGTCATTGTTCGGGCCCAAAGTAAAAGAGACTCTTATTAGGTGCAAGCAAGACTGCAAAACTCTCCCTGCCATGGGACTTTGTTTCTCCGCGTCTGCTAGATCTTATCCCAAAGGTCAAAAAGGCGGGAAAATGTGGTTCTGGAAATCCCAGGGAATTTCGCCTGATGCACTTGGTGACTTTTCCCCCAGGGGCAGAGGGGGAAACAATAATGGGAGATGCCACCCTCAAGCAGAGGGGGTCCGCAGAGTCAGGGTGATAGAGATACGTTCTCTAGTAGGCCCTTCCAGCACTCCTGTAAGGAGTCCTGCCTGTCCACTTCTGGAGGCAGTCGGGGGCAGTTTGTCACTGTACCCAGAAACCTGTCAAAGTATCGCAAAAGACACATGGGTACAGTGGGTAATATCCAGGGGATACAGTATTCCTTTCTCCATGCCACGGCTTCCCAGAAAACAAAATTCCATCCCTGATGTGTCACCCAATCTAAGGGAACAAGCAACCCTAGAAAAAAGGAGTCATCCAAGAAGTCCCCGCAGACCAAATCGGATCCGGAACTTACTCAAGGCTCTTTTTAGTTAAAAAAAAAAAAAAAAAAAAAACTGGACTGGAGGCCCATTTTGGATCTTAGCAGACTTAAGTCTGTCAAGAAGACAAAGTTCCAGATGGTGACACTTCAGTCCATACTTCCCTTTCTGGGAAAGGAGAATTGGATGTGTTCCATCGATCTCCAGGATGCATATTACCATATCAAGATGGACAGGCAATCCAGGAGATATCTACACTTCCGGCTGGGAGCCAGTCACTACCAGTTCAGAGCTCTGCCTTTTGGTCTCACCACAGCCCCAGGGTGTTCACCAAATGCATGGCAGTAGCCACGGCTCACCTGTGGTGTCTAGGATTCTGGGTGTTTCCATATTTAGACTGGCTCCTTACCGCCACCACCGAGCATCGACTAACCGAGGCAAGGGACACCACAATTTGCTTCTGCTCACAGCTGGGCATCACTATAAACTACGAAAAGTCTGCCTTGTTGCCCTGTCAATATATTACATTTATAGGGGTAGATTTAGATACAAAAGACATGATAGCAAAATTGCCTCAGAAGAGGGTGTCAACCATTCAACATCAGGTTTCAATCTTAATCAGGAGAAAAAAGATTCAGGCAAGATTTGTTCTCAAAGTCCTGGGCTCAATGGCAGCAGCAATAACACTAGTTCCCTTGGCGCGCTTCCACATGAGGATATTACAGTAGCTCCTTATTTGCTCAATGGTCCATGCAAGATCTACCCATGTCACACACACTTCTCCTCACGGAGACCTGCAAGAAGGATCTAAAATGGTGGCTTTAGTCTATGCAGGTGACAATAGGCAGGCCGTTCATCCTTCCCCCAACCAGTAGCCACAGTGACCACAGACACTTCCCAAATAGGGTGGGGGGGGGCATTATCTGGGACAGACTGTTCAAGGAACTTGGCAACAACATGAGTACCACTTACACATCAATGTCCTAGAGATGAGAGCAGTGCTTCTGGCGTTGGGAGCACTCTAGGGCTCTCTACCTACCGGGACCATCTCAATTCAAACAGACAACATGTCAGTAGTATGGTACATCAACAAGCAAGGCGGAACCAGATCTTACCCCTTGTGTCGAGAGGCTCTAAGAGTATGGCAGTGGGCAGTGTCTTCTGAATGCTTTCTGATTGCGACGCACATTCTGGGGAAATCCAAAATGATAGCAGACAAGCTCAGCAGGGCTATCCTAATGCCTCACAAGTGGTCCCTGAAGCAGGAAATTGCGAACCAAATTTTTCTCAAATGAGGCCAGCCTTGCTGCTACCTTTTTGCCACCTCCATCAATATCAAATGCAGCAGCTATTTTGCCCTAGGCCCCCAACTGGGACATTCACCCAGGGATGCACTTGTTCACGATTGGCCCCTGGGAATTCTTTATGCCTTTCCCCTGTTCCCTCTAATGCCCAAGGTTCTTCAGAAAGCAAAATATTTGGGTTGCAGACTAATCCTCATTGCCCCTTACTTGCCTCGTCAAATATGGTTCCCCTTCCTATGGCCCCATCTCCAGGAGGAGCCTTGGATCCTGGACCCAATTCCAGATTATCTGGTGCATCGGTCAGGTACGCTGCATCCTTCCATTGAGACCCTCAAGCTGATAGCTTGGTTTCGCCACTTCCCATCTTAGCCAGGCTTCCTGACATTTCCCCAGCAGTATGACATATTTTAATTTCCTCTCACAAATCCTCAATGAGAGAATTTTATGCTAGCAAATGGAAAAGGTTCTCTTGTTGGGCAGCCAAAAATAGTATTGACCCTTTTACTGCACTTGTTTCAAAGATCCCCGAATTTCTCACTGAAACCTTTAACCAAGAAGCAGCAGCAGCAGCTATCCGAGTTCAGCTGGCTGCTATTTCCAATTTTCATGTGGGAGAAATGGGTTCCATTGTTATGTCCCACAGGTTATGTAAAGCTTTGCTAAAAGGTACTACCCTCTTGAGACCCCCAATAAGAGAACCACCTCGTCCTTGGGATCTAAACTTAGTCCTAGCTGCCTTGATTCTCCCTTCTTTCGAACCAGCTACTATTTGTTCTCTGAAATTCTTGACTTGGAAAACTATTTTCTTAACTGCCATTACCTCAGGTAGGAGGGTATCAGAATTACAAGCTCTATCCATTCGTCCACCTTACTTAATATTTCACAAAGATAGTTTCTCTCAGAACCAACCCCTCCTTCCTACCAAAAGTTTGCTCAGAGTTCATTCTGAATCAATCAAACTACCTGTATTCTTCCCTAATCATGGCAACATGGCAGAATATAAACTCCACCAACTGGATGTTCATAGACAGTTACATTTTTACTTGCACAGGACAAAAGAATTCAGAAAGTCTGACCAATTGTTTGTATCCTTTTCAGAAAACAGAAAGGGAACTCCAGTCTCAAAAGTAACTTATCAAAATGGCTTTCAGACACCATCACTTATGTCTATAATTCACAGAGCAAGTAGCTGCCAGGAAAAATCAGAGGACACTTAATCAAGGCTTTGTCTACCTCTACTACCTTTCAGGCCAGACTGCCTTTAGACTCAATTTGTTCGGCAGCTACTTGGGTTAATCCCCATACCTTAATCACTCATTAAAAGATAGATGTGGCCTCCCGGGACAGGGCATCTTTTGGTTCTACGGTCCTAAAGAGTCTATTCCATTGAGCTACCCAAGAAGAAGGTGCTGGGGACATGGTCCCAACCAGCAAGAATGAAGGTGAGATAGGGATAACATAACATAAAGAAGTTATGTACTCACCATAACGTTCCAGGTTTGTTGCCCTTGATCTCGCCTTCCTTCTTGCATCCCACCCTCCTTTCCCCTTCCTGGAAGATCGAGAGGAATTATCCATCATTTGTCTACATTGGCTGTGATTTCCTTCCTGCATTATGGGTTGGATAGACTTGGAGTTCTTTTACTACTGTCTTGGTAGGATATATATAATATATATATATATATATATATATATATATATATATATAAAACTCAAGCAAAAAAACAAGTCACCGGTGAAACTGGATTAATGCCTGACACACCCAAGTAAATGCAGATTAAATCTAGCAGAAAGGTGTGTGGCAAAACAACGGCACTGCTAAAACTGCTCAACTAAGAAGTATTTTTATTCGAAAAATACTGAATAAAACGCAAGAAAAACATAAGCGCTTTCACAGTGTATCCCACTGCTTCCTCAGATGTATTTACAGAAAAACCTAGCAATTCTATTTAAATACTCCTGTTGTAGTCAATCAGTTAATTAAGTTAAGCTAAATTATCCTTCCTTAAAGGTACATACATAAAAACACTTTTGGATAATATTACTTGAGCATGAAAAGTGCTTTAAAACATGAAAGTGCTTTAAAATACATAATTTAAAAGGTACATAGGATATATATGACACAACAACATACGATATATATGAATGAAGATGATGATTATATATAGAAAAACTGTTAATATAAATATATGAATATAATTATATAAACCCCGAACCCAACCAGCAAGAAGGAAGGTGAGATCAGTGACAGCAAACATGGAACATTATGGTGAGTACAGAACGTCTTTTTCTTCACTATAAGGATATTTTACACAAATGCACGCAAGTCTATATTATGTGACAAATACACAGCGAATGTTGTAAACCACGAACAGCCACGTCCGTGAATTTTTTCCTCGGGAAAAATTCAGTTGGCCGTTATTGGGAATTCCCCTTTTCTTCTTCAATGTAGAGCGATCTTGGAGTTGGTATATTTAGTTGGGGGTGTGTGTGGGGGTGAAATCCCCCCACTTGATTAGTGTTTTAAAGTTTTTTTTTTGCAGCCATGTGAATTATTCCCTTGGGAAAAAATTTGCGGACATGGCCATTCGCGGTTTACAGCGTCCTATGTATATTTGTTGATTATTATATGTTTGAAGAGTAGACTCTGATCACATAATACAGTCCCACATGCGCACAAACACACACACACACACGTGTGTATATATATATATATATATATATATATATATATATATATATGTGTGTGTGTGTGTGTTACTTACATTGTTTATATATTTTTTTGTGTATGGAGATTTTCTTCCTGTGCTCCACTGACATTTTTTTCCCAGTAGGAGTATCTTGGATAAGAAAAATAGAATACATTTTCATTGACCGCTGCAAGTCTCTGCTTCTCATTTACTTTGAGATCATTCATACCCTTTGTACTCTGAATAGCTGGATGGTCACTACTCTTTATCCTGAACCCCTCATACATTTTTTGCTACTGGCCAATTTATTTGGAACTTCTTCCAGACTGCGTTTAGTTGCTTGAATGCTTGTATTCTTAAGTGGGCTTAAAGTTCTGCTGTTGCCAAAGATAGGGAACCCATAACAAGAAAAATAACCAGAGATCCTGTAGCTGTATTCAAGTTATTTCTTAAATTGTGTGAAAATTTGTACAAAGCAGAGAAGTGGGTAGATCAAGGAAAAAGAACAAATGGCATTATTTATGAAAGACTTAAATGTACCAGGGTTAGAGGTAGATGAGACTTAACAACTTCCAGTTAAGATAGGAGGAGATGAGATAAAAATGGTGATGTATAACCAATCTGCAGGAATGTCTCCAGGAATACATTGTATTCCAGTGGAAGTTGTGAAGCTAGACTAGAAGAAAATATAAAAAGGTCTGGAAGGCTTTGTTTAACAGTATTTTAAAAAGACCAGCGGCACCAACATCCTGGGTAAAAAAGCTGTAGTTGCTGTAATACCTAAAGACGATAACAGCTTATCTAATCTAGCTTGATATAGGCCCATTTCAATTTTGAACCATAATAATAAAGTGTTTATAACAGCTAAAAGAATGACAAAAGTGGTGCCAAAATTGATAGTTATGGATTAATGTGGTTTGTGAAGAGGAAGCAAACATTTGACAACATTACTAGAACAATGATGATCCAGAGGGAAGTAGAATACAAGAAAATAACACTCTTATTGATAGGTCTTGATACAAAGAAAGGTTCAACAGAGTAAGCTTGGATTTTAGGAGTAGGGCAGTAGAAGTATTTGCATTTCCTGCTACAATAGTAAGGAAAATTAGAAGGATATATCCAGGATCAGAGGCAAAAAATCTGTTACTGTCTATTGAGTTGTGTCAGAACAGAAGAACCAGGCAGGGGTTTCCCCTTTCTCCTTTGATATTTGTGTTAAATTTAGAACCACTGGCAAAGAAAATAAGGGACTCAGAAATTCAAAGATATAATTGGTATGGTATTCAAGAAAAGTTAGCTTTATTTGCAGATCTTATTTTGTACCTGATGGAATGAGAAAAGAACATCTCAGTACTGTAAAATATTCTGAGACAGTTCCAGGTTTTTTCAGGATATAAAATTAATGAAGATAAAACGTAAGCTATGGCAATAAACTATGTACTTGCACGTGAATGTGTTCAGCAATGCCCATATTTATGGGGAAATGATAAAATGAAGTATTTAGGAGTATGGATTAAAAAAGATTCAGTTATGGCAGCTAAGGATGTGTGGGAAGAGACTAAACAAAAAATAATACAAGAACTGAGAAACTGGAAGCCCTTGCCCAGGAATATGGATAGCAAGATACAAGCAGTAAAAATGTTTTCAGTCCCTTTAGTTGTATTCACAGGTCAGATGTATTTTTATTAACAAGCAAAGAAGTTGTGGATCATAATTAATAAAAAGTGTAATGACTTTATATGGGAGGGGAAGATAGCAAGAATCAAGTGGGTTAAGCTGATCCTTCCAACAGAACAAAGAGATTTAGGGTTATCTGGTTTGAAGGGAGATTTTAGAGCTATACAGTTAAGGCTCTTTTATATAATGGAAGTATAAAGCTACATTTCAAAGTGGAAAAGGATGATGATGCAGCAGGGGGATAATTCAAGAAATAAGGAGAGAATGGGATTTTGGATGTAGATCCTTGAGGTGAATAACCACAGTCATTCATAATATTATATTTATAAATTAGCAGCAGTTACGGCCTTAGGTCAGCTGGTGCCCTAGGCAAAAGGGCTCCATGGCACCCTCCACCACACCACCCAATGCCCCCGTCCTGGCCTACCTGCACGAAATAAATACTGAAAAGTGTCCCTGCAAGAGTGGCGCCCTAGGCAGCCGCCTAGTTGGCCTATGCCGAAGTCCGGCTATGAGTAGCAGAAAATCTACTAAGAACTAAGCTCACACAGGAATGGAGAAAAGAGATTCTGCCTGTAGGGATTATTGCTGTTAGAGGTACAGAAAATATACAAGAGAGGCTGAAATGTATTGAAGGAAGATGGCAAAGGAACCAAGGTATTGAGAACAGATAATTAGAGAAGGAAAGATAATAGAAAGGAAAAAGACCAAGAAGATTGCAGGCTATTGAGTCCCTTCCCTATCAGGGATTGATATCAGAGTGTAGACAAAGAGAAAGGGATGGGAGAATCCTAAATGAGCAACCTGCACTGGTTGAGTTTTTAATTGTATCTGGAACAGAAGCTACTGTTAAAGTGATAATTAGTAGGGTATATAAAATATTGCAAGAGGTCAGAAAAGATGGGAAGAGAGGTTATATATGCAATTCACAAAGAAACAATGGGAGGACAAATGTATGTCTCCCAAATATGCAACAAAAGATTTAGGATTTTTGCATAAATACTTTTATACCCCAAACAGACTCCAGAGAATTTTCCTCAGGTGGATGGCAACTGTTGAAGATGTGATGGGGGAAGAAACAGGTAATTGAGAACATATGATGTTAAGTTGTCTATTTCGCCTTCGTTCTTGCTGGTTGGAATCGGAGCCAATCCTCTGCTCTGACTCAGCCATCTTCTATAGCTCGAGAGCTGTTTACTGGCTCGAGGCTACCCCTTATCCCATGATGCCTGGCGCTAGCTACCCAGATCTCGTTTGCCACTTCAGCTGTGAGGTGTCGTTTTTCTGGCTCAGGCTTGTATTGACTTTTCTTATAGAATTTTTTTTTCTGAGAAATAGTCTTTTTTCTAAGTGGGTTTTGTTAACTTTCAGTTTATACTTGTTGTGGTAGTTAAGTGTATATTTGTAGTTCCTTCCCCCCCTTAGAACTCGTTTTAATTAGAGAGTTCTCCCCCTCCCCCTCCGTATCCTCTTCTTGTCAGGTTAGCCATTTTAGTTAGAGGCTTTCCTTATACTTTCTTGTTAGGCCAGCCATTTGAGTTAGAGGCTTCCCAAAAAAAAAAAAAAAAAAACTTTAGTCTGTATTATACCGTGCTGTCTGTGTTTTTTCTGTAGACTGTTTATTGTTTTATTAGCTTTTGCTGCCTTTTTTGGTTTCAGGATGTCTAAAGAATCTAAGGTGTCTGGGTTCAAATGTTTCTGACAGATGGGCACACTTCTTGCGTCTGTTGCTTAGGCGCTGTGCACATGCAGGACTCTTGTTCTATCTACCATGCAGTTAGTCCAAGAGTTCTACAGGAGCGTAAGAATAAGCTTATTCTTAGGGGCCTTTTAAAGCCCCAGGATTCACCGGCCAAGACCCAGCCTGTGAAATCCCCTAAAACTACCAAATCGTCGGCTCCAAGTTCGGAGCCGTCATTGGTTCAGACTCTACCTGCTACTTCGGTTCTGGCTGGAACCGATAAGACTATCTCCCCGTCGACTCCATCAGAATCTTCAGAGCCTTTGCGGAGCCACAAGAGGCTGAGGTCCCCTTCTCTGGAATCGATACATTCAGCTCCTTGGTCTCCCCTGCTGCAAAGCGAGCGCAGTCACAGATATTCTCACTCCTCTCGATCCTCTAGGCTTTCGGATCACGACGTGAAGAGCGGGGTCAGTAGGTTGCTAAAGTCGCAGGCACTTGCCAAGATGTTGTCCAGCCCTTCTCAACAGATGTCAGCTCCGTCCATTTCTATCGATGTTCCTCCTCCGACTCCATTGAGCTCGGAGCCGGAGTTCGTTGAGGTTCTAGTAGTGGAACCGTTGGCTCCGATAACCTTATCTCCTTCAGTTCAGTCATCGGCTCCGATTCCCCTCGATGGTGCCGTCCATTGAGGGATCTGGGTGCTGGGGCTCCCTCGTCAGCTCTGAGGGGGTGAGTGGCATCCCTTGTCTGACCCTGTTCTCCCTCTCAGAGCTTCGGCGCAGGTGAGCTCGGCTCCTTCATTTGCCTTGGAGTCGTCTCCCTCGGTGTGGAGAAGGATTCCGATTTCCTTGGAACCGGAGCCTTCTCTGCATCGTGGCAGGGACGCCTTCCATGTCATGAGGAGTGTGCTGGCCACTGAGTCAGCTCCACTATCGGCTCCATCCCCTGTAGTGCCTGTGCCAACCTCTGTTCCTCCTCCAGATCCCAAGCGTGGGGAACCCGGCGCTCCAGGGCAGCCCGTTGTGTGTTTCCTCTTCTTCCAAGGCCTCCCCTGATCATTCAGAGGAGCCGCCTCATAAGAAGACGTGCAAGAGGAAGCACATTGACTGCCCTAAGTCTGTCACTTCTGATACAGACAGATGACTCGGAAGGGTCCCAGAGATCCCTCCTGAAGATGTTTCCTTTTCAGACATCCTCGAAATGCTTAAGCAGAGGGGGAACTGGAATCCCCTAGCCCCTGCCGAGGATGAGTCTGTATTCCTTGATGCATTTGGTTCCCGACCTTCCACCTCCTGGGTTTCTCCACCTTTTGATCCACTTATGTCAGTGGTGGCTCGAAAGGCTTGGTCAGCCCCGGATACAGTGGAACCAACACCAAGGAGACCTGGAAAGTTTATCACTGCCCCCAATGACAAGCAGTTCCTTACCAAAGGTGTTCCTGTGGATGCCATGGTGGTAGCAGCAGCCACAAAAAGGAGTTAGCGGAAACTTCTTCATCTGTCCATCCTCCTAACAAGGAGTCTAGGACTATGGACAGATATGGGAAACGAATGTTTGCTTCAGCGACCTTTTCTATGAGGTCACTGAACTACTTATGCCATTTTACCTGGCTTCAGAGGGATCTGCTTAAAGAGCTCAGAGATACCCTTCAAGATCCATCAGCTGAGGGGGCTCAAGCTAAAGTGGCTTCCCAGCTGGCAACCCTTAATTCTGTAGTCAACCCCTCCATGAGGCTCATTTCCTATGCAGCCGATGGTGCGAGTAGAGCTGCAGGTACGGGTGTGGCCCTGAGGAGACATGCCTGGATGTGGCTGTGTAATTTTGCGGAACCTTTTAGAGCATCATTCACCAACACCCCCTTTGATGATTCCTTTCTTTTTGGACCACAGGTGAAAGACACTTTGACTAGGTGTGAGCAAGAAGGCAAGACTCTCTCTGCTGTGGGAGTCCATTTTTCCACTCCTTCCAGACCATACCCCAAGGGTCAGAAGAGTGGTAAAATGTGGTTCCGAAAATCCCAGGGAGCCTTGCCTGACACACGTAGCGATTTTTCCTCCAGGGGCAGAGGGGGAAACAACAACAACAGACGTCGCCCTCGTGGCAGAGGGGTCCGCAGAACCAGGGCAACAGAGAATCTTTCTCTGAGAAGCCCTTTCAACATCCCTGAAGGGTTGCCCGGCTGCCCGCCTCTGGAGGCAGTCGGGGGAAGACTTTCTCTCTACCCAAAAGCCTGACAAAATTTAATGCAAGACAAATGGGTACGGTCAATTATATCCGGTGGTTACAAAATTCCCTTCTCTCAACCCCCTTTAACTTCAAGCAAATCCCTTCCAGATGTTCCACCCAATCTGGGGGACCATGCAGTCATAGAAGTCTCAAAACTGCTAGAAAAAAAGAGTCATCCAGGAAGTCCCGGCAGACCAACACGGATCCGGAACTTACTCAAGGTTCTTTTTGGTACCAAAAAAGACAGGGGACTGGAGACCGATTCTGGATCTCAGCAGACTAAACAAGTCTGTTCAAAGAACAAAGTTTCGGATGGTCACGCTACAGTCCATTCTACCCTTTTTGGGTCAGGACAATTGGATGTGCTCCATAGATCTTCAGGATGCGTACTATCACATCAAAATGGACAGGCGCTGTAGGAGATTCCTTCGCTTCGGGCTGGGAGCCAGTCATTACCAGTTCAGAGCTCTGCCCTTTCGTCTCACCACAGCCCCCAGGGTGTTCACCAAGTGTATGGCAGTGGTCACGGCTCAGCTGAGACGTCAAGGATTCCAGGTGTTTCCATATCTAGATGACTGGTTTCTCACTGCTACCACCAGGCATCAACTTCTGCAAGCCAGGGACTACACAATCACAATCTGCTCCCAGCTAGGCATCACAATAAACTTCGAAAAATCTGCCTTGTTGCCCTGTCAATCTATCACCTATATAGGAGCAGACTTAGACACAAGGAACATGTCCGCAAGGCTACCGCCAGATAGGGTGTCTACAATTTGCCAGCAAGTTCAAATTCTAATGCAGAGCAAAAGGATCCAAGTCAGGTTCGTCCTTCAAACTCTGGGTTCCATGGCAGCAGCAGTTCTTATAATCCCTTTGGCCCGCTTTCACATGAGAATCCTTCAGTGGCTTCTGTTCACACAGTGGTCTTTCCAACAGCTGCCCATGTCTCACATGATCATGATTACAGAAGCATGCAAAAGGCACCATTCCTGGTGGATGGGTCTCCTCACTAGTGTCTCAGGGCAGACCCTTCATTCAGCCCCCTCCGGTTGCCACAGTGACCACAGACGCCTCCCTGATTGGGGGGGGGGGGGCATTATCAGGGCAGGACAGTCCAAGGCACTTGGCAGCCTCACGAGTACCATCTGCATATAAACGTCCTAGAAATGAGAGCCGTGCTCCTAGCGTTGCAAGCTCTTCAGCACTCTCTACCTTCTGGGACCATTGCAATTCAAACGGACAACATGTCAGTGGTGTGGTACATCAACAACCAGGGCGGAACCAGGTCCTATCCCCTATGTTGAGAAGCACTCAGACTCTGGTAGTCAGCGATTTCCTCCCAGCAGTTTCTGATTGCGACACATATCCCTGGGAGGTCCAACGTCATAGCGGACAGGCTCAGCAGAGCTATTCTCATGCCTCACGAGTGGTCTCTGAATCAGGTAGTTGCGAATCTGATCTTCCGCAAATGGGGACAGCCTTGCTGCGATCATTTTGCCACCCCCTTTAACAGCAAATGCAGCAACTACTTCTCCCTTCTTCCGCTTCCAGGTCACTCTCCCAGAGACGCTCTAGTCCACGATTGGCCTCAGGGACTCCTTTATGCCTTCCCTCCATTTCCCCTGATACCGAAGCTCATACAGAAAGTTATATTGTTGGGTTGCAAAATGATCCTCATAGCCCCCTACTGGCCTCTACAGACATGGTTTCCATTCCTGCATCATTACCTTCTTGAGCAGCCCTGGAATCTAGATACAATTCCAGACCTACTGATTCATCAATCTGGCGGGTTGCATCAATCCCTCCAAACACTCCAACTCACATCTTGGTTGCTCCACTTCCAACCCGAGCCAGGCTTCCCAGCATTTCCCCGGCTGTGCATGAGATTATTGTGTCCTCTCACAAGTCCACGACTAGAAAAACTTATGCTAGTAAATTATTTATTTATTATTTTATTTTCAGCTTGATTACCGGGGAAGTCCACTGGGCCGAGAAGTGCCCATTTTCAGTGGAGGCCCGGGGAGAAAAGCTTCAACAGCAATACAATACTATAAAGGTTACAAAATACACTAAAGGTTAGATAATGTAGAGGGTAAAATACAAGAGTGAGATTCATACATTCAGGAAACTGCAAAAGTGTAATATACATAAGACAGTGTAAAACATACAATTGTTTTTTTTTTTTTTTTTAATGGCTTCTAATCTTCTAATCCCTTTGGCCCGCTTTCACATGAGAAAAATGGAAACGTTTTTCTTGTTGGGCAGAGGCTAGGTACATAGATCCCTTTTCAACCCCAGTCCACAAAATTTTGGCGTTCCTAGCACAACTCTTTCATTCTGGGTCCGCTTCTGCTACAATCAGGGTTCAATTGGCGGCCATTTCTAACTTTCATGTTGGGTTGTCTAATTCAAACATTATGACTCATAAGCTCTGTACAGCCTTTCTAAGAAGGACTACTCTCCTTAGACCTCCAGTGAGAGAACCCCTCCTCCTTGGGACCTTAATTTGGTACTAACCTCTTTAATTATGCCCCCCTTTGAACCTGCAAAGTCCTGCTCAATTAAATTTCTATCTTGGAAAACACTCTTTCTGGTAGCTATTACATCAGCCAGATGCATCTCTGAACTTCAGGCACTATGTGTTCGTCCTCGATACTTGGTTTTTCATAAGGACAGGGTTGCTCTGAGGACTAATCCATCTTTCCTTCCGAAAGTCTGCTCAGAAAATAATTTAAACCAATCTATAGACCTTCCTGTGTTTTTCCCTAATGACACCAACAAGGCAGAATACAAATTACACCAATTGGACATTCATAGACAATTGCATTTCTACTTGCATAGGACCAAGGATACATGGAAGTCGGACCAACTATTCCTTTCCTATGCGCTAAGCAAACAAGGTCTCTCAGCTTCCAAAGTGACCTTATCCAGGTAGTTGTCTCACATTATTACCTTCATTTATGAATTGAGAAACAAAGAGTTGCCTATCAAACCGAAAGGTCATTGGACTAGGGCTTTGGCCACCTCTATAGCCTTCCAATCTAGATTGCCCATGGATTCTATTTGTGCAGCTGCCACGTGGGCAAATCCTCATACTTTTATTTCTCATTACAAGCTAGATATGGTCTCCAGGAGCAGAGCTGACTTTGGTTCCACTGTTCTGAAGAGTCTGTTCCAATGAGCCGCCCAGGATTGTAGGTGCTAGGGACGCTGTCCCAACCAGCAAGAACAAAGGCGAGATAGACAACTTAACATAAAGAAGTTATGTACCTACCATAACGTCCCATGTTAGTTGTCTTCATCTCGCCTTCCTTCTTGCGTCCCACCCTCCGTCCCCCTGTCCTATTGGATCAAGAGGAGTTTTGGTTTCACTGGCTGAGTGTTCTCTGGTTTGTTTCCTCTACTGACTTAGAGAGTATGATAGGTATGCTGAACCTGTTTCTTGGGCAGGTTGTTTCTCTGGTTAAGTCTGGGGTTAGCTATTACAAACGAGATCTGGGTAGCTAGCGCTAGGCATCATGGGATAAGGGGTAGCCTTGAGCCAGTAAACAGCTCTCGAGCTATAGAAGATGGCCGAGTCGGAGCCGAGGATTGGCTCCGATCCCAACCAGCAAGAAGGAAGGCGAGATGAAGACAACTAACATGGAACGTTATGGTAGGTACATAACTTCTTTTTTTGGTAGTGTAATGAGTTGGCAGACTTAAATTCCACACAGAGTGCTCTGTCAGAAGTACTTGGTGAGCAAATGAGTGTACCTAAGGAAATAATCTTTGAGCTGGGGTACAGAATCTGAATACAGTAAGGCCTTGTTAAGTCTAGTGACTGCCAAAAAAAATTGCTAGAAAAAGGAAATGTAAATCTAAACCAGGTATACTTGAAGTAGTGAATATTTTAACAGAGATAAAAGAACTGGAAGTGGGATTTTTAGAAAAGGATAAGAGTAAATTACATAGGTAAAAATGGAAATTGTGGGAATAATAGATGCAGAAAAAAATGTTTTGAAAAGGAATGACGTTTAGAGTGTGCAATAATGGAAGTATTTATGAAATGTTGCTTAGATTATATGATGAATCATATATCAATCCGTAATTAGTACAATACTTGTCTGTGTTCCCTCTTTTCTTCTTAAAGTTATAGTGCATTTTAAAACATATTCAAGAAATATAACTAAGTACTAAGCAGTCAGAAATGTTAGTGCGCGTCTGAAATGGTATAGTGTTGCTGACACAACTTCTAATATAATATAATTTTTCTAAAATTAAAACATTTCTGTAAATAAGAAAATCATGGCTACAGTATTTAGGATTCAAAGTCTTTGTGGCTTCAGAAAACATTTAAATTTTACTGTTTCATTAAGACTGGGAAACTTACGAGAGTAACATTTCTGATTGGTTAGTACTTATATTTCTTGAATATGTTTTAAAATGCATTGTAACTTTAAGAAGAAAAGAGGGAACACAGACAAGTATTAATTGGTTAGGGATTATCATGTGATTCATTTGATGCTCCTTTTAAACTTGGATTGTGTACTTGGTTTTAACTCTGATGAAGTTCTATTGAAAATACAAAGTGCGAAAGTGCTTAGTAGTTGAAACTTGCGCTTGGGACTCCTTCTACACTTGCCTTTGCAGGATTGTTCAAAGTTTACTTAGATTATATGATATATAACAATATATGTGATGCATACTGTTTGTAAATGTGAGTTTGTTAATATGGTTTGTCTCTGTCACAGTGATAATTTAATAAAGGTGTTTAAAAAAGATAAGAAAGTCTTGACAAAAGCTAAGTTAGGGGATATGAAAGTGTACTGATGTTATTATATGTGGAGTTCAGATAATTTCCCATATTTTTTACAATTTCAATGTAGTCATCTTGTTAATTAATTAACTTCAATTGTTTTCAGCACTGGCTTGGTAGGCTGAATGTGAGTATTTATGTTGTGGAAGTTTCATTATGGTTTTAAGGATCTGATGAAGCGCAGTTATCTACGTGAAAGCGCTTGTGTATTTTATCTGTGTTTTGTTTTTATGTTTTATTAAACTGGAAGCTGTTGCAGTGGTTGTCCTGTCGGGTTTTTTACTACTATTTTTTACAAGTATGGGTGTCTGGATCAATGTCTTTTGGTTGAGCTATGGACATTTTATAAACAAATGGGCTTGAAAGATAAGACAAAATAATGAAAGCCATGGAAAATGCTGAATTTCTTGAATCTACAAGTTATTAGCTTAGTTCTCCTACAAGCAAATGTTGTCAGTGAAAGACATAAGGTATGCAGCCAAAAGCAGCTGGCCATTCAACTGTGTACATTTTGTTCTAAAGGAAATGTACAAATGTTTATGCAAAGTTATTATCTGTTTCTTATAATTGCCCATAAGCTGTCTGCAGGTGCAAGCAATTAATTTTGAGAGTTCTGAGCAGCTGGTAGTAGAAAATCTCATACTGGCAAGTGGAAGAGATTTTGTACTTGGTGCCTGGTCAATAAACAGGACCCTATCAGAGATCATGTACCACTGGTGCTCAGATATTTGAGTTTCTAGCTCCTGGCCCATCATAGTCCTCTATCGTGGTACATTTGTTGGCTATTTGAACATGTCTGCCCATGGATCTCCCTCTTTCTTTTATATCTTCAGTAAAACAATTTCAGTAATGAGTTATACAGCTGAGACTACCACACAAACAAGTTGCTACTTCTTGGGGTCTTAACTTTGTGCTGGAAAGGTTAACCACATCTCCATTTGAATCTGCACATCAAGAAGATTTAAGGTTCATTATGAGGAAAGGTGTTCTTGTACAAGAAAAAGTATCTGAGTTGCAAGCTCTCCAGTTGGGTGAACCTTATCTGGTCTTCCACAGGGATAGGACATCATTAAGAACAAATCCCTTGTTCATGCTTTTTGACCCAACCACATCATCAAAACTTCCATGGTACATTCCTAGATACCAATAATGAAAGTAAAACATTGGGTAATTTTGTTTCCACCCTTTTCCTGGACTTGTCAAAAGCATTTGATATGGTCTCATATCAACTCCTCCTCCAATGACTATATCTTATAGTTGTCTCAACTTCCTCATTTAGGCTAGTTCACCAGCTACCTAAACAATCATATCCAGTCAGTAAAATAGAATGATTCCCACTCCACCTTCCTTCCAGTCACTATAGGAGTCCCTCATACCTCCATACCTACACCAATACTTTTAAATATCTTCATTCATGACATGCACAAGTAATCAAAACTTGCTACTATAAAACAATATGCTAACAACTCAACTTTAGTTTGCTCAGACCAAAATCTTACCAACTTAGAAAATATCACACAGGAAGCAGTCGCCCCTATAGAAAACTGGCATAATAAATCTCAGTTGCTCTTAGACCCCATCAAAACCAAACTCATCCTGTTCCTTCCTAAAACATAAATCAAAACAGCACTGACCTTAGTCTTATCTCCTCAAACAACGCAAAAATCACCAATAGAAAATTACTAGGAGTTATTGATAAGTTAAAATATGACCTGCACAGTGACTCTTCAGTTAAAAAGACACATTGCAAACTAGACTCTCTTTACAGAACAAAGCACCTGCTAAGTGATCATAGTTAAAAAAAAATAAATAAAAATAAAAGCTGCCACCTCCCTTCTCCTTCCTAGTCCCCATATGCCTCAGTAGTATTCAGAAGTCTCATGTCTTACACCAAACACAAACTGAAAAACATCTTCAGCAAAATTAGCAAATTTGCCTGCGGCCTCCCAAACCACTCCCATCAATACACGGCACTCATTACCCTTAACTGGCTTGAACTTCCTCAACACATCATCCTCTGCCAGCTACTGACAACACAAAAAATACTTAATCATCCACTTCAAACACCTCAAACACCCTCGCTGTTAAATCTAATCCAATGGCATGTACAAATAGAACCCCAAGACCCTCAGAACTTGAACTTTATCTAATAAGTCTAATAATTATGATGTTTACTCACTATTCTCTGTTGCCATCTCTAAAACATGGAACAAACTTCCAAACCACATTAGGCTGTTAAATAACCTGCAACAATTCAAATCTTCCCTAAAATACCTCCTTGTAACTAATAAAATATGCATCTGTACCACACACACAGTTTGACGTATGCATTCCTAACTCTGCCCACTATGTATACTATGCAGGTGCATTAATACTGATTTTGATTCTGTTCACAATATCTTGAAAACAAGTATTTCCTTAATATGATATGCCTTGTAAATAATGTTTAACTGCTTGCTTTGAAATATTTTCAAATATTGTTTGCACACTGTTTTAATTTTGAATTGTAATAAATGTATTTCTGTCCTTGGTTTGGAGCTCTTCTTCTGACAAAAATGAGCATTTCAGTTCCTAGACAGACTTTCCCAGTAAACAAAAGCAAGCAAATAAATGAATACATACATATTTTGGTGGTTATTTCTTGTTGGTTTTGATTCAAGATGAGTATGCTGCTGCTTAACTTTTATTTTTTTTAAACTTGTATTTATTTCCAACACAGTCTTTGTGCAATCATCATACATGGTGCACAAAAGGAGTAGTTTGTGAGTAGTTCCGCTCTAAGCTTTTCTTTTTCTAATATTTATAGCAACAACTTAAATAATCAGGTCTTAATATAAATATTAAACTACCCCATTGCCAACTTTGCAAGCGTCAGGAATACCAAAACATACAAAATGTCATATCTCAAAGGAGTAGGTCTGTTCCTGTTCTTTCCAGTATCCTAATAAATCTTCCCCCTTGCTCTATTATCTTCCTTTGCTGCTGTTTTTTTTTTCTTCAAACTGTAATAGTCTCCCATTTCAACATTACTCTCCAAACTCGCAACTTCTTAATGCGGTATTTGCTTTTCTTTCTCTTAATGTATTTTTCTTCATGCCTCCTAAAATCAGATAGAGCTCATATTCCTCATCTACTATCCTGTGATTCCCCCCTTCCTTCAAGGATCAAACTGTTCTGATTTACCTTACAGTTTGGTACTCTGCAAGTAATAACCTGGTCTCATCTGAGCTGCTGGAAAATCTTCTGGCAGGTCAAAGATCACTAATCCTCCTTCCTTGGTTTTACCAGTGTCTCCAGTCTCACTTTCAATTTTTCCCTTCCCATAAATAAACAGAAAGCAGCTTGGTTAATTTTGCCCATTCTCCTTCCTCCGGTTGATGTAAAAAGGACTGACCAAAGCACAGTATCAGTGGTAGAATCAACTTCTTAATTGCTAGTATTCTCTGGTCCATGTCCACGTTTACTGCTTTCCACCTCCTTAGCATCCCTTTTATCTGTCTCTCCTTTCTACCCACATTGCCTTAGGGATTCTTGCATATTAGTTGTGATCCAAACTCCCAAGTATTTAACTTTATAATGTCCCCATAGACTTAGGTAATTGTGAACTAGCTCATGTGTTTGTGTACAGTGCACACATGCTGCCTTTGTTTTGTCCTCATTTATTTTATAGTTTACTAATTCTCTGTAATCTTTTAATATTCCAGACAGGTTTAAAATCCTTGTCTGGGTTTGCAGAAGCATAGCTTCAGTTTATACCCTGCCTGTACTGAGCAGTTCATAGGTGTGTATTAGGGTAATGGCCCTGGAGCCTTTACAAGCCTAGCCCATAGGATTACCCTGGCATCATGCCACCCAACCTTAGTTCCCAGTACCTCTGTCGAGTAGAGCCACTGGAGTGATTGCTGGGCTGAATTTTCTATTTCCCATCCACTCAAGATCTCTCTTGAAGAGGGCCAGTGAGGTGCTCTGTTTGACATGTATGGGGAGTTTATTCCATAGCATGGGCCATCTCTGATTTATGAACCTGTTCCTCCAGCATGTTCTGTTGATTGTGGCAATGAGGTTGAGGTCTCTGGAGTGTGTGGTGCGAAGGGATTGGGATTTCTTTAGATGTAGCATTTCTAATGAGCTGGGTCAGACATAGCTTTGTAAGTCAAGCAGAGATCGCCTCTAAGTAGGCGATATGAGACAGAGAATAGTTGGAGTTTTTTTTGAGTCTGTCCATATGGGGCAAGTCTTTAAGGCCTATGATCCTCTTTATGAGGTGCATTTGCGGCATCTCCAGTTGTTGCAGGTGTCTAGTGAGGTACATGCCAAATGGGGCAGTGTACTTGATGACTGGCCTAATGAGGGAAGAGTAGAAGGAGACAATGACCTCTTTCTTCCTGGATGCAAAACCCTTAATAATGAGATGTGCCACATAGAAGGACTTTCTGACCACAGTGGCAATGTGGTGGTCAAAAGAGAAGTTGCTGTCAGCCTGTGTTCCCAGATCTCTTATAACGCCTTCTGTGTTCAGTGGACTACCATCAATGTGGTAATTCATGAGAATGGGGTTTTTCCCAAAGGGAATGGCTACACATTTTTTGGCATTGAGCTTAAGGTCATGGTTCTAACACCAGTCATTGGTTTTAGTGAGGCCTTTCTGTAGGATGTCAACATCACTTGGGGAATTAATAATAGCTCCCAACTTGCAATCGTCTGTGAACTTTGTCAGCCAGAGTTCCTTCGTGTTAGCCTGGACTTCAGAGAAGTAGATACCAAACAGTAGAGGACCCAGGACCGAACCGTGTGGGACTCCACTTGTGACTGGTCGGAAGTCTGACTTGGAGTCAGCTACTTTCACACTGTGGGTTCTATCTGTGAGGCATTTTGCAACCCACCTAGTGATATAGGGGGTGATGCCTAGCTTAGTGAGTTTTTCTATGATTCCTGAGTGGAGAATGGTATCAAAGGCCTTGGCCAGATCAAGGTAGGCTGTATGAACCACCTTGCCTTCATCCACAGCTCTGGTGACTGACTCAAAGAAGTCAACCAGGTTGAGCAGGCATGATCTACCCTTCACAAAACCAAACTGTGTGGGATCCAGAGTTTAGAGATTCCCTAGATCCTTGTTTATTAGGTCCATGATGATGCGTTCCATAGCTTTGCATATCATACTCGTCAGGCTAATGGGGCGTTAGTTCGCAGGGTCTGTAGTCACTTCTCCTTTGTGAAGTGGGATGACTGTAGCAGTGCACCATTCGGTAGGGACAAAGCCTGAGGTGAGGCTGTGATTGAACAGGGCACACAGGGAGGTGCCAGTTCACTATGTAGTTCATGTGGAACACAACCAGGGATATTGTCGGGTCCCATCGAAGCTGTATTCTTGGCCCTGGATAGTGCTGTTTTAACCTGTGCAGCAGTAATACTGGGTGCCTGGCAATCTACTGGTATTGTGTTTGGTCCTTTGGGGGGGTGGGGGGTAAAGTTGGCACTGAATCTGTTGGCATCTGTTGGCTTGGTATTGGAGGTACCATTGTGCAGTAGCTCAGAAGAGCAAATCTAGGTATTGCCGTGGAGATTCTTTAAATAACTATAGAAGGCCTTGTGGTTGTCTTTACTATCTGCTGCAATTCTGTTTTCATAGCTAGCTTTAGAGGATTTGATGAGGGATCTCAACTTTTTGTTGAGGCTGATAAGGGAGTTTTTCCAGTCTTGGGATTTTACCTTATTCCGAATCCGTTTCCTCCTCCTGTTGTAGAGTTTGTTTATGGCAGGTGATGCTTCCTTTTTTTGGAGGAGAGTGTCTTGGCTCTATTGGGTATGGCGAAATCCATGCTTTTGTGTACGTGTTCATACAGTGCATTGGTGTACGATTCGGCGGTCATGCAACTATTCTCCATTTGCATAGGTGCCATGAAGTTAGCCACCTCTGTTTTTAGGAGCCCAAAGTTAGCTTTGGAGAAATTTTTCATGGTAGTTACCTTTGCGGGGGTGGTGTGGAGGGGATGGGGATTTCCAAGGTGATTAGTTTGTGGTCGGATCTAACCAGGGAGGAGTTGACTATTGGTGTAGAACAACGGTCGCCTTTGTTAGTAATGACCAGGTCAAGGATGTTGCTACTTCTAGTAGGGGTAAAAACGAGCTGGTCCATGGCATTGGAATTAATGAATTTCAGGAAACGTTGGGCAAGTGTATTGGTCCTAGTTAATGGAGGGGTAATTGAAGTCGCCCAGTATGAGTGTGTTAGGTTAGACCCTAATATTCTCCAGGGTGCTTAGGAACGTGGAGTTTGAATCATGGGATGTGGTTTGGGACCTATAGCAGGCTGCAACCTGAATCACTGTCTTACCCAGTGTTAGCTGCACCTGAAGTATCTAGCAATTAGGTTTTAGTTAAGACAAAAAAAGATATATTTTTTTTACTTTTAAACTGGAGCAAACTGCTTGCTAGAATGTAGTAAGTCATTGCTACAGTTTAGACCACACACAGAGCACCAGAGCTTTCAGGTTTGACCACAAATGCAATACCTAATTTTAAAAGCTGGTATTGTAATAATGAAAGACCAGTATTGTCTGGTCACAGCCCCTTCCCCAAAACTTTGTACCCAGGGGAGTTGCCTGTCTTGCCCCACCCTAGCTATGTTACTGTGTTTTTTTTTTTAGGGGTAATATAACATCATCAGCAAACATGGCTGTTTTGTATTCCCTACTCCATCCTTTCCAGCCCTTAATATCTGAGAGACGTTTCTTATTCACCAATGGTTCTAGATACTTGGCAGACAACAAGGGAGACAGGTGACACCCTGGCTGGTTCTCCCTCATGTCTAAAACATCCTGGTTACTTTTCCATTAGATCTCTTTATTGCTGATTAGTTCATGCATATTTCCTTAACAATTTTTTGTCCATTTTCTAGTGCAACTTAGGTCTATGGATGGAAAACAGAAGAATTATCCCAAGGTTGCTCCCTGTACTACTAATGGACAGAGGCAGCTCCTAAATGCTCTATCACATGTATGGGTCCCCTCAAATTATCAGGTTATTCTTGCTAAGGGTGTAAAATATAATTATCAGCCATGTGGTGGGCAAAGCCAGTCTACAGCCAAATGGAGTAGCTTATCTTGAGAACAAAAAGGGGAATTGGTTAGGTTTAAAATGGCCCAAGGGCAGCTAGCCTAGTACTTACCTATGAACTGGATTAAACTAGGGGAAATAAGAATCCCTCACACCTTCCACATGTAATCAGAATGCACTCTGTCGAATGCTTTTTCCGCATCAAGTCCAGTCATCAAAAGTATTCTGGTAGCTTCAGCCTTTTGGTGTATTAAGTTAACTGTAATATGTTATCAAATGTTTGTCTCCCTTTTAAAAATCCACACTGGTCTCTAGGTAACGCCTTTGCTATTCTACTCGCTGTTATGGAGGTACACACTTTATAATCATGGTTTAAGACAGCAATGAGCCTGTATGATCCTGAGTTTGTAAGGTCCCTGTCTTTAGGTATGACTTATTACAGCTTTCTTTCATGTATCTGGGACCCTTTTCCCCTCCCTGATTGTGTTAAATAAGACATATCAAGTTGATTCACTGTATTTCTGTTTGTTTCTAAACTGTTTTGCATTTTAAAAGTTTGTTTTTTGCTTAAATTAACTGGTAGGCTACACACTCAAGTGCGCTAACCGATTTAAAACATTTACTGTTTGTTACTGTATCTATTTTTTATCTGTTTGTGAAAAAAACAAAAAAAATATCCTTGTTTTCCCACCTTTACTGAACTAGAATAGTCCAGTCTTCAGATTATGCTGATCTCTGGGCTGTGTCATAGTTCCTGTGTTGTCCATATCCTTATTTGGATAGGAGGAAGCTTATTTGCTCACCAGTGGGAGTGGGGAGCACTGAGCAGCCTATTTGTCCCTAAAGGAGTGGCTGCAGCCCAGCAACTTGTAGTTTATTGGCTGTTTTGGGCCATTTCCTAGCTCTTTCTAACCCCCTGCTATAAAGCCCGCTTTAGCCCGCTTTTGCACGATTTGTGCGAAGTTGCGCATAGCTTAGCATCGGGCAGCGCCGGTTAATCAAGTTTAAACTATTTCTGGCTCCGCTAAGTCTGATCCTCAGTTTTTCCCTTAGAACTGCTCTACTTTCAATCTAAACAGTCTATTCTCTATCCGAAAAGCCCAGCACTTGCTCCTAAAGCATTTTTACACAGGTAAAGCACCAACAAAAAGAAAGCACTACATCCACCTACAATCCCCTTGAGTACCCATTTCCCTATAGGTCCTTTCTGACTCAGTTACACAGCAATCCCTTACACTATTCTAGCATGTCGAAGGATCAATTACTGGCGTCCTCTCCAGTTCAGCTGGTGAATCTGGAAATCTTGAGGCAATGTTACAACTGCCTCATGTACACAGACAACCCTCTCCTCCTCCCAACAAATACAAATATATGTGAGAGATGCAACTATATTGCCAAACTGGAGGCTGAGCTCCCTCGACTCAGTACTGGCAAAACCAGTCAGGAGGAGAAGGTAACCACACACACCACAAACCCAGTCTCACATAGACCTATCTCAACTACAAACCAAACACATAAACACACAAAAACATACTCGGAGGCTCTAATTAAAAATCTACCAAAACAACAGAGGCCTCCAAAGCAGACATCCAAGCAACCACTACCTCAAAACATAGCACATGCAACACATAGTTCACAAAGTCAGTGTGCCAAACAGTCACAGCCCTTAAGGCCAAACAACATGCCTGATACACTTGTAATAGGTGACTCCATAGTCAGACACACAGAGTCCCACTCACCAGACTGAACAAGGAAAAGTTTACAGTAAGCTGCCTGTCGGGCGCTAGAATCCACCACATAACACAAGCACTCAGGTCACTCCAAAGCAAGTACAAATATGACTCAGTCATTGTCCATGCCGGTGTGAATGACCTGAGACGTACCTCCCTGGACTACATGAAAAGAGACATAGAGGAGCTCTCTGATTATGTAGCCCAGGCCGGTATGACCCTGACCCTGAGCAGCATCTTACCCTCACCAAGAATGATGCCACAGTACAAAGACAAAATGATCAGCTTTAACAATTGGCTCAATTACTGGTGTCATTCTAAGGGGATCCAATGTCTGTCTGCTTGGGATGACATGCTTGACAAGCCACGCTGCTTCGAAAGGGACGGCTTGCACCTGTCACCCCTGGGCTTCCGGATATTGGCCAAGGCTCTTGTCAACCCCATAGTGCCTTTTTTAGGCAAGGCTCAAAAGACAAACCCACCTCCCTAGAAAACACAAGTGGAAAAAAACTAAGGGTAATGCTGCTCAACGCCAGAAGTCTAAACCTCAAGATGCACGCTCTGTAAGCCCTCCTCAGTATGGAGAACATCGATGTCTGTGCAGTGACTGAAACTTGGTTCAAGGCTCCTGAGAGCACCCCAGCACTACCAGGTTATACCTCATATCATGCTTTTCGGCCTCAAAACTTGGACCGAACCACAAAAGGGAGGGGGAGTATCCATATTCATCAAAGATACCCACACCTCCAGGTTAGTGGCAACGCACAAAGCATCGGAGACCATCCAGGTGCAACTAACCGTAGGCAAAACTGCCCTACAGTTTGTACCATGCTACAGACCACCCTCTCAAACTCAGGAACCCCACTCAGCCTTCCTGAAGACACTGGAGAGTATGACTGTCTCTCCATATACCATCATATTGGGAGACTTCAACTACTCAAACATAGACTGGGAGCATTTCTAAAGCCCCAACACCCTAGCCCAAAGGTTCCTAGAATTCTTAAACTCAAATGTGATGGAACAACTAGTCACCACTCCCACAAGAGGAGATAATATACTAGACCTGATCATAACAAACATGGGGACACAATGCTCCACACCAGAAGTATACCCCTCATTGGTGAGATCAGACCATAAATTAATCTCATTGGAAATCCACATCCTGCCCCCACCCCCAGCACAAAAGACCACAGTGAAGAATTTCTCAAAAGCTGACTTCACACTTCTTAAGACTGAAGTCTTATCCTTCAAGGCCCCTGGGCCAGTGGAAACCACAGCCCACACCGCTGAATCCTTTATAAACGCTTTCTACGGACACCTTCAAGAATGCATGGATCATGCAATCCCAAATAAAACCAAGACCCATTCCCCCAAAGGCAGGCGTCCTGTCTGGTGGACCCCAGCCATAAACAAGCTTTACAACAGGAGGAGGAAGCTACTACATGACAGAGCAAAATCCCCAAAAGGGAAGGCATCTCTGATCAGTATTAGCAAAAAACTATGATCACTCATAAAATCATCCAAGGCCAACTTTGAGAGAAAAATCGCAAAAGACACTAAAGACAATCACAAGGCCTTCTTTAGTTATGTTAGAAACCTGGGTGGAAACTCCCAGATATGCACAGAGTTAGCCCAACATGACAAAAAATACACTGAACCCACAGACATTGCCAACATACTGGCAGACAGGTTCAGTGCAAATTTCTTCCCCCCCCTTCCCCCCAAAAGGAGAAATATCTATCCCAGCAGAGTGTAGCCTCCCTGAAATCTCAGACGCCCAGGTGAGAGCCGCCCTCTCCAAAGCTAAAAACACAGCATCAATGGGACCAGATGGTGTCCCGGGTTGCTTGCTACATGAACTCCAAGAGGAACTAAACCCACACATAAGGCTGCTGTTTAATCTTAGCCTTACTACAGGATATGTACCCAAAGAATGGAGTACAGCAACAATGGTCCCACTCCGCAAAGGAGGTGCTTCTACGGACCCTGGAAATTACCACCCCATAAGCTTGACAAGCCTGGTCTACAAAGCTATGGAGAGGATCATTATGGAACTCATAAACAAAGACTTTGGGGACCTACAGACACTGAATCCTACCCAATTCGGCTTTGTCAAGGGAAGATCCTGCCTTTTGAACCTGGTCAACTTTTTTGAAACGGTCACTAAGGCCATTGATGAGGGTAAGGCAGTTCACACAGCCTACCTTGATCTTGCAAAAGCCTTCGACACAATACCCCACTCAGGCATCATAGACAAGCTCACCAGCTTAAATGTAAACCCATATGTCATAAGATGGGTTGCAAACTGGCTCAAGGACAGAACCCACAAGGTCAGAATTGCTGGAATCATGTCAGACTCTAAGCCAGTCACAAGCGGTGTCCCACAGGGCTCGGTCCTGGGACCCCTCTTGTTCGGCATTTATTTTTTCAAGGTGCAAGCAAACATAGGAGGATTGTGGCTGACAAAGTTCGCAGATGACTGCAAACTGGGCACCATAACTGATACTCCAGCGGACACAAGCATCCTTCAGAAAGGCCTCCTAGAAACGGATAACTGGTGTCAGAGCCATGGCCTTAAACTGAACGCCAAAAAATGTATAGTCATACCCTTTGGGAAAAACAAAGTACCCACAAATTACCACATAGGTGGTAATCCATTAAGTACGGAAGAAGTAATCAGGGACCTAGGGACCCAAGTTGACAGTAACCTCTCATTTGACACTCACATTGCCAAGGTGGTTAGGAAGACCTTCTATATTACCCACCTTATCATGAAAGAATTCACATCTAGATCAAGAGAGGTCATTGTGCCCCTATACTCTTCCCTTATCAGGCCCATAATTGAGTACAATGTCTCATTTGGGATGTACCTTACCCGACACCTGCAGCAGTTAGAAAGACCCCAAAAGTACCTCACCAAGAGGATCAAGGGTCTCAAACATATGTCATATGCTGCCTAGCTGAAGAAACTCCAGCTCTATTCAGTCGCGTACCGCCTACTCAGAGGCGATCTATGCCTGACGTACAAGGCCATGTCCAATCTGGAATTAATGGACATGCTCCACCTCAGAAAATCCAAATCCACCAGAGCCATGAGAGCGAGAGATTTGAACCTCAACACAGAAATAAATAGGACATGCTGGAGGGACAGATTCATAACCCAGAGGCTCCCTACACTCTGGAACAGAATCCCAGTCCATGTTAGGCAGAGCCCCTCACTGACTCTCTTCAAGAGAAATCTTGACGAGTGGATGGGAGATTGTAGGTTTACCCCGGGGGTCATCTCTGTGTCACTACTAGACAGAGGCACAGTAAACTAAACCCTAAATGGGCATAGTATTCTCATTCCAAGGGGTGGCGAAAGCCACACACACACTGGCTAGGCTTATAAATGCCCTAGGGCAGATAGCCTAGTATGAACCTATAATTCCTTGTGTATATAATTTCCATATTTCCAGTGGAATCCCATCCTAACCTGCAGTCTTTCCCACTGCCTGCATTTGTATTTGTTGTGCTTTTTCCTACCTAAACACTGGGTTCATAAGGGATCCCCTCTCCTTTTTAGTTAGTCTGTCTAATTCTGTTCCTTCTAGAAATTAACAGTGAACAAATATAGCACAACAAATATATTTAATAAAATAAAATGCAAGCTTTCATGTAAAAAAATGCTTTCTCGAGTATCTGAAGAATCCATCGTACACATCAAGGTTTTTATTCAGGGATGTTTTAGTGCCAAAGAAAGAAAATGCTTGGAGACCAGTAATGGATCTTTCTTTCCTAAATCTGTGTGTGATAGTACCCAAGCTCAAAATTCTGTCATTTTACAACCTTTTACCCTTTCTTCTTCACTTAAGTTTCCTGGTAACACTAAATTTAAAAGATGTTTGTGTCATCCCTAATCATCCAGATTTCAGGAGTTTGTTAAAGTTTTCTCTGTCTGGATTACACCATCAGTTCCCCTGCTGTACTCTTTGGACTTTTCACTTCATCACGAGTGTTCAGAAAGTGTCTAGCTCCAGCTATAACTCATTGCAGGCTACAGAGTATCCACCTTTTTCTATATTTAGACAACTAGCTGATCTTTGTAGAGTCTCTTTTTATAGGGTCAGGAATCTCTCATTTGGGTGAAAGACCTCTTACGCAAGTTGAGATTCCAAGAGAACGTTCAAAAGCCTTTTTTTTTTTTAACTGCACACAAGATAGTGTTTCTGAAATGTCTGCTAGACACCTCAGTTCAAAGAACTTTTCTTCTACAGGAAAAATATATCTATATCTAGATCTTTTTCTAGGGTTTTCCACTCCTTCGGCCTCTGTGAGGGAATACTTCAGGATTTTGGGTCTCATAGCATCTATGATTCTCATGATTCCTGTGGTAAGACTCCACATGAGAAAGATCCAGTAGTACCTGAAGTCTCTCTGGTCACAACACCAACACCCATTATCTTTTGAAATCTCAGTTCTGGGGTGTATCAGAAGAGAAATCACTTAGTGGAGATGACAAATTTCCCTAAATCCAGGTCTCCCCTTCTCCATTCGTGCTGCAACCAGTCAGTTACCATGTATGCCTCAGACTTTGTTTGGGGAGCAATTTCAGGATGGGATAGAAGTGCAAGGTTTGTGGGATACCAAGGACAGATGCAAGCACATGAATATTAGAGATGTTTGCTCTGATCAAGGTACTCAACTCTCTGAGACATCTTTGATCCCCTGAACCACTTCAAGTGGTTACAGGCAATATCACAGTCATATGTTACATAATCAAGCAAGGGAGAACCAGGTCTTACCCTTTTTGCAGACTAGCCATGTTATCTTGGGATATAGTTTCATAGCACAATCTCACTCCACAGGCCTCCTACATCTCATCAGAGCAAAACTGTGTAACAGACAAGCTGAGCAGAGCAAAGGCAGGCCCTCAGGAATAGAAACCATTTCACAGGATCTCCCAAGATGTGATACAGCTGTGGAGAGTTCCTCAAATAGACCTCTTTGCCTGCTCTCTGAACAATCAGCTGGCAAATTTCTGCTCTAGAACTCTGTGCAGAAAGATGTGGAAGACAGAACCATTTTCTTTCCCTTGGGCAAGGATGTTTCTGTATGCTTTTTCCACCCTTTCCACTAATATCCAGGGTACATCTGAAGATTCTGAAGGAATCCCCCAAGATCATTGTAGTGGCTCCCTTCTGGCCCAGGCAACAGTTGTTCTCCCTTCCTTTGGAAATAGCCAGGTGCAGGTACCACAAGCTTCCTCACAGACTGGATCTACTCACACAATATCAGGGGTGTTTGATATACCCTACCCCAGTCAAGTTCAACAGACTGCCTGGATGACAGGATCTTACCTCCATTAATGCACCTGTTTACTGAGGATGTGCAGCAGGTACTAATGGGGACAAGAAAGCCTGCTACTAGAAAATAATTTATTGGCAGATGGGAAAGGTTTTCTAGTTGGTGCCAGCACCATATTTGGAATTCATTCAGTGCTAGTGTTTATGTGGTTGTCTAATATTTTTGTGAGGCACTATCCTATGGCCTTTCTTTCTCTTCCATGTATGTTAATTTATCGGCCATTTCAGCATGTCTGCGTATGAATCCTCCTCTTTCAAGGGATTCCCATGTCAAAATGTTTTTGAAAGGAGTTTTACATAACAGACCTCCAAGAAAAATTTTGTCTTCTCCTTAGGATCTTATTTTTTTGTTACAGAATCTAACACTTGCTGCATTTGCACCAGCTCATCTGGCTGACCTAAGGTTCATAACATGAAAGGCTGTGTTACTGATTGCTCTGACCTCTGTAAGAAGAGTATCTGAGTTGTTAGCTCTTGTGGTTAATCAACCCTATCATATTTTCCACAGACAAAGTTTTTCTTTGAGAACTAATCCTTTTATGACTAAAGTAGTGACTGAGTTTACTTTAAGCCAAACTATCTCCTGTTTTTATTTCTGAATCTAAAACGGAAAAGAGAGGATTCTCCCTACCTTGGATGTCGAAAGACAGCTCTGGTACTATCTTTACAGAATAGAATCTTTCAGATCTGCAGATCAGTCATTTATTTCTTGGGAGGGTAAGAAGGGACAACCTGTGTCAAAACAGATTATTTCTAAATGGTTGTCTCAGGTCAGGCTATTAACTTTTGTGTTTCTTACCACAGCAAAACAGGGTCAAAGCCCACTCTTCCAGGGCCTCGGCATCATCTGGGGCTTTTTAGAAAGGATTGTATTCTAGAAGCAGTGGCTTGGTTCTCTGTACATACATTTACAAGATGCTACAAGCTTGATTCCCTCTCTGTCTGGTATATCCACCAGGACATTGCTAGGACCATTCTGTCTGTATCAGACTTTGCTACGACCATTCTCCAGTGACTTCTGGATACTTCTGCTTCCATCTCCCAAATGTTGTAAGGAAGGGTAATCTACCCATATAGCTAAGGCTACTTCAGCAGTGATCAACTCAGATTTACTTGCACAGCTGTACTTTCTTGTGACATCTAAGACTGGCAGGGTCCAGTGGTATAACTTACTTTTCAGATAAGATGCAGAAGCTGCCAGCTTGGTAATGGTTTTGTACCATGGGTCAGAACCACTGGGTGTAGTGATTAGGGTGTCCTGATTGATGGTGAGGTAATTTCGTATGAGACGCGTTGGTTGTCTGAAGTAGTCTTTCCTAAGGAATGTAACTGGAATAAACCACTTGCTGTGCTTTAACAAATAGGTATTATCACTAAATGTCTTCGTTACACTAGGGCGTGAAAACTTCACATGGTATTCGATGCTGTCATTGGGTTGTTAGCAAATCTTCTTTGGTTATGTTCAGTTTCATTGGTCCCTGTGAAATCCACAGTAGATACCGCGAAGGTGAAGGATCATCGTCTAGGTTTCTTGTTTGCCATTAAGGCCTTATTTATTTGTTTGCTTGTTCATTCATTCATTCATTCATTCATTCACTGGGAGGGTAGACTCATTCAAGGACCTTGAAAGCCAGGATCGAAGCAGCAATGGATAATTACAGTTAAATGGATTTCATGTAAGGTATTAGAGTAATTAGCCCAATATGTTACTTTCTAATACATCAAGTAAATCGCATACATACACATAAGGGCAATTCCGCGGTGGTGCAGCGGTAGCTTTGTTGCCTCACAGCAAGAGGCTCTCCCGTTCGATTCTCGGCTTGGGTTGGGAGTGCCTTCTGTGTGGAGTCTGCATGTCCTCCCCGCGGTCGAGTGGGCGTTCGAAAGACATGCGTTGAATGGGTGTGCCTTCGTTGAAGGTTGGGCGTTGGTCTGGCAACTTGACACCATAAAAACCAACTGCCAATCATTAGCGGACCGGAGTTCCGATGTGGCGACCCCTAACCGGGAAAAGCTGAAAGACAAACAACAACAACAACAACAACACATAAGGGCAATTATTTAAATACTATAGTTCAGAGACCCAAGGCATTAGCAGCACTAACATTTTGAATGAATCTGAATTCAGAAGAAAGTGAGGAGAGTAAATACTAAAAACAACAAATAAATAAATAAAACACTTCTTGCTGCATCTCTTTTGTCAGTGCAGCTCTGTAACTCTTCTACTAACATTTTTCTAGCAATGCTGAGTTAAACATCAGAGCAAGAAATCAGTTATTTGAGATACCAGTTTATTTTGTTTGGACTATGTTTCTTAAATCTGTGATAGAGATTTCATTTGATATGATTTTTTTTAAGAATGTCTGACCTTTCAGTGAGTGACAGGTACTGAAGACTCAGGGAAAACTTGGTGTTATCAGCTGTGCTGTCATTTTGATTTTCAACTTACTTTAATAACTGGTTGCATAGTTGTGTATTGTTTTTGTAAATGTGTTTTTATCCTCTAAGACATATGCAGCTTCTAATATTAGCCACATCAACAAGTATTTTTACCCGCTGACTTCGCAGTGTGACTGTACAGTTTACAAAGAAGGTTAAAGCTATGTGCTGCTGGCCTTCATTCTGTAGTCTTAAGTTTGAATCCTGTAGTGGCCACTTGCATGCTATTTGACTCTGAGCAAGTAACTTTTCCAAACAATGTTAAGAAGTCACTACTAAAAAAATAAGTTTCTAATGGAGTTAACCGGTTAAATTAATGAAAATGCAGTCTGAGACCCACATTAGTTTAGGCTTTCTGTTAGATGTTAATGTAGAGACAGTATACAATAAGGGGAATGCTAGTGAATTTCATGAATAGAAACTTTCAGATGAGCAGCGGCAGGGCTTTTCATAAAAAAGGTTCTGCTGATCTAACCTGGTGCATTTCTGTGACTGTGTCATAACCTAAGTGGACAGGGATTCATTGAACACTGTCTAACTATACTTCAGCAAGGCAGTGTGTGCCACAATAAAGGCTGGTAGAGAAAGTAAAGGGGTTAATGGTATGGCTTAAGCCCATAAAGCATATAGAAAACTGGCGGACTGACAGTAATGAAAGGGGGAGAGTATGAGAAATGGCTAAATAGGAGTCATTTAATGATCTGTATGTGGACTTGTCCTGTTCAGCTTAGCTCAGGCTGGAGCCTTTGTGGGATTAAGACAAGAATCTTACAATTTACATGTGATTATCTGATTTTTAGTGATCTTAAGTATGATATCTCTATTACTTCAGGTTTACTTTACTGCCTTTAGAGAGGTTTCAGATCTCAAGGACAGTAGTGGTACCATAATGGAACTGTTCCTGTTAAATAACTGCTCTGCTGTCCCCTTAATCTTGGAGTAGATATCCTTTCAAATATTTATAGATGTACTTGCACCTTGATGCCTTAATGGTGGTAGAGCTCAGCCCTGAGCCGATACAGAATAGACTTGACTTTTGGGTGCATGCTTGGAAGAAGCTGTGCTGTTCTTGCTGAGAAGGGTCACTACAGATAGAATGCTTGTGGTACCTTTACTCTATCGCCACATTCTCATGCTTCCACCTGTAAATGATTATACAGGCCAGTATACTAGTTTATTTGGCAGATGAAGTGATGTTGCTTTACCTGTCTGTGCTGCAAGCTCTCTCTTTGGCTAGACAGATTTAGGCATACCTTACTGGGGATCCTGTTCAAATGCCTTTATAGTACATCGACTGCTAAGCTGTTATCAGACAGAATTACCTATGTGTGCAGTGTAGAAGTCATATCCTTAAATTCTTCACCCCTTGGAGTATAGGATGGTAAGTGAAATATTTTCCCAGACAGTTTGTGCAATATCCCAAAATATGAATTACATTTTTACCCATTCAGAGCCTCCTGAGAATTTATTATCACCAGTGAAGTACAGAAGTCAGCTTCTCTGTTACGGGGCTGTCTGTGGCTCAGAGTGGATGAGGAGCCTCAGAAGAGCAGTGGATGTGAGGAACAGTGCATATGATGGCTCTCTGACATCATACAGAAGGTGGATGGTCAGAGGGTTCTAGTCCCCCCACTAGCAAGCAATAGACGCAGTAGTCCAGGGGGGTGGAGTTTCTTTTGCAAGTATCTATATGTACGATAATTGCTTGCAAGATCTTGGATGAAAGAGTTGGCTAGTGCTCCCCACTTGCTCTTACAAGCCATCCTGGTGCAACAGACTTAAATGATGTGTGGGTCAGAGCAGAACTCCAGTGCTTCCTTGCCTTATGTAGTCATCATAAACCATTTAATGTAAGGAACATGGCAGCATATTACATTTTTTTCCTTCAGAGCCTGGGACTGACAGCATTAATAAGGATATGGGCGTATTTACCTGGGCACTTGATAGACTCAGACAACACATCCATATGTTTGAGAGCACTGTATTATTCACACATAAGTTAATGTGGACACCTGAGGAAAGTGTGTCAAAGGTGTCTTTACTTTGATCTCGTTAGGGGTTCAGGATTCTTATTGTAGGCATATATCATAAATTGTGGTTGTGTCTTCCAGTAGGATGACTTTTGGGAGACCTACCTACTTTGTGCTTGTTAATCCTGGTGTCTTCGGTTGCATGCAGTGCAGAAATAGCTCTGATAGAATTAATACCTTAAGGCATCTGTAAGGTTGAGCTGATCAGACTTTGGACAGAGCAGCTTATGTTGTCTCTGAGGTTTTATATTGTATCTAACTAGAAGACTCCTGAGCATCTTTTGGTCAACAAAATCTTAAATTGACTAACCTCAAAAGCAAAATGGCTGATGGGATCTTTTCTTCATTCTTCTGCTGCTGCTGCTGCTGGGTAAGTGCCAAAGGCAAACATGCATTCATTGTGAACAAAACTGTTTAAAACTCTGTCAGAGAGTATAGGGACTATGTTTAGTGTGAGCCTTATGTCACTGTTCTTAGGTCCATAGATTCATACTTAGCTGTTGTTTGGATAGATCGTATTTTGCCTGAGCACCAAAGGTCACACTACTTGCAGCCCTTGTTGAAAATGCATGATTGGCCAGAGGAAAGTGACTAATTACTTTGTCTCCATTCCTTCACATTTTTATTGAATTTGTTTTCAAGTTTCTGTCATATGTACTGTTGTGTATTGGTAGAATGTTTTGACTTGTTGATTTTTGTTGTATTTAAACTTGTATGGTTAAAGTAAGACTTGCCCTGTTCAGCATTTTTGTATCCAAATTCATAGTCATATTAGCAGAACCACTATGTTCTCATTTGGTGCCAAACTGCCAGATTTGAGAGATGGATGAGAAATACTTCCATCAGAATCTAAACAGGACTAAAATATGGGCATATAGGTTACAGATGAAATTCTGTAGAGAAAGAACACTTAGACACTAGGATGGTTACAGGGATTGCTGCATGAATGGTTAGATAAAATGAATCCAAATATTCTCTCCCTAGAGCAGAGACTGGAAGAAATGGACAATATGAGTCTGCAGTAGTTGAAGCTGGAAGCGGGAGGTGGACCTCAAGGGGAGGTTGCCAGGAAAGGGGAAGATGAGGTATGGGAGTGTGGATGGCAGCCGGAATTCAGTGTAGGTCAGACTTCCATCATATTCTTCACGAAAACACTAGAACTATGGTATGTCATATTAGAAGCTGAGATGAGGTGCATCGTGTTAGGGGGTATCTAGAGGACCAGAGACATTTGGATGGAAGGACTATATATATAAGGAAAGGAGAAAATGAGTAAAGGGCTCACAGCACACCCTGATGAACTTGATGAAATAGTGGGGTCATTTCCACTGGCCCATTTGTAGTGTAATCCATTTCATAATACTGAAGAATAAATTAAGAATTTGGATCTGTACTTGTTTTAGTTTTCTTTGCTGAATAAGGCATGTATGCAGACTAGGGAATACGTTCATGGTGTTAACATTACCTGCCATTAGACTGTTAGCTGGAGGAGTGTGATATCTAATGAATGTCATTCAGAGCAGGGTAATGTGCAGTACATACATGTGATAGTCATACACCTTGAGAGTGTCACTGTACTAGTTTGGTGCTAAAGAATAGCATACTAACAATGAGAGTCTTGTATCAGAGAAATCTGGGTTTGTGTCCTGCAGCTTGAAAGTATACCACGTGACTTGGGCAAGTCACTTAACAGTTATTGTGCTCCTGAGTCTCCCCTTGAAACATATATAAAAAGACTTGATAAATAAAATATGCCATTACTCAAGTCATACATATTAAATTGCTTCCTTCCCAGCTGTGCTAGTTACTGAGACCCCTATGATTTAAGATTCTGTAGGCACTGTACAGAATTGCTTTTTATTTACTCCCTTGCTGTGGATATCTGCTGGCTAATCAGATCACTTGATATTTTATACACATGTAGCAAAAAAACTGTTTTTAGTGACTTTTTACTTATATCGGCCTTATGTTACAGTATTTTTTGTGCACTTTCTGTTAGTGCCTTCTGTGATTTCATTCTACACTCAGTTCCACTGAAGCAGAGCAATCCCCGACTGCTGACATAATGCAAGACAGACAGGATCTGCAAATGTCTACTTAAATACTTTACTGTGAAATAACTGAATTTAAATTATAAATCATAAAGCTTCACTGTGTAAAGAGGTGAAAAAAATGCTAGTATGATAAATGGGTAATGTTCTGATTTTCAGTCTCAGAATTTTACAAATGTATGATTTTGCAGTTAGAATAGCTGTTGGCATGTTTTGAAACATAATCTTGTGCAGTAGAATAACATTCCTGTATCGTTAATACTTAAGGTTGAATGCTTTCAGCTTGCTGCTTGGCTGGCTTCACTCAGATGCTTTAAGTCTGTCAGTCATGCAGACTTAAATCCATTAATAAATGAATATTTCCCACAGAATGTATTCTGCCGTATGAGGTGGAGTGAAGACCTTCTCTACATTGTCTAAATTTGGAAGATGTAAAAGAAATTAACAATGAGCTGCACTCTCTCAGCAGACGGCTTGTCGTCATCCTTGGAAACAAGCTGAGAAAAGCACGTCTCTCTCCCACTTTTTTTGCTTGTTGCTTCAATATCTGTGCTACTTGAGCACTAATTACAGTATCCAACCAACACATGAGCAGTTGAACGTGGGTGTCAGCGTTAGGAAGAAAGTCTACATTCGCGCAAATGCTATTTAAGCACTTCTTTAATCTCTGATTATCCCAATGGGGGAGGGGGTATCTTACAACAGCACACTGTACCCTGAATGCAACCATAAGCCTTCAGATAGAAAATTGTCTGCAGTGAATTCTGCAAGAGAATCATAGCCTTTTTCCTTGTTTGGTGCGGTAATTGAGCGATTAGCGTGGCTGTTTGACAGCCAGTGCAGCGTCAAACTGATCTGTTCTTTTTATTCCATTTTGCAAGGCTGATTACACACAAAAATTAGTCTGTTGGAACTTCAACTTTACTAGCCTCCATAGAATTGGAGGCACTATGCTTATTCTAATGAAATGTCATTCACTAAGTTGTTTTGTGTATGTAAAGTGAACGCTGTGGCTGAAATTTTGAGAATTTCTTATCCCAGCCACTGCTGTACTAGTATATGTAATTTATAGAGTTTATTTCATGATTTTGCTGATATGGGATTATATAGTAGTTTACCAATTAAGGAAGGTATCCTAGAAATGAGGATTCATACTGCTCTGTGAATCTCATTGTCAGCATGTATGGTAGAGCAAAGCTTGATGTTGTGTCCCATAAATACTGTTTGCAATGAGTTAATGAAGCAAAAATAGACTGAACCAAATGATACCAGCCACCTGTTTTTTTTATTTTTTTGCCAACAGAGTTGACCTTCTGAAAGTTTAGCCAGTGATCAAGGTTTCTGCCTCCCACCTGTAAGGCCTGATTTTGTTTTGTAACCTTTGTCACTTTCTTTGTGAAGTTCATATGTGCTGTCTGCATCTTTTATGGGTTTTCTTAAGTTACCTTAGTTTCTTGCCACCATTCAAAAAAACATGCTGATTAATGGGCTACATTAAAGTGATCAAGGTTTCTGCCTCCCACCTGTAAGGCCTGATTTTGTTTTGTAACCTTTGTCACTTTCTTTGTGAAGTTCATATGTGCTGTCTGCATCTTTTATGGGTTTTCTTAAGTTACCTTAGTTTCTTGCCACCATTCAAAAAAACATGCTGATTAATAGGCTACATTAAATTGTCCCTGTTTATAATGTATACACTTTCATATGTATTTTCATATACACCGAAATGATCATTACAAAGTGTCTGAAATCAATAGATTTTGTTGAAACGTGAATTCATTGAAAAGTATAAAACACATCATGCACATAATTATTTGTGTTATTTATAACTGCTAAGTATTTACATTAAAAAATGCAACTGCTGCCAAACCAGGTAAACGTTCCTCCCCAAAAACATAAAATGTAAATAATCCAAGAAAACAAATGGGTCTGGAACGAAGCAAGTATAAAAGCAATATAATCCACAAAACGTAGAAACGGATAAAATCAGCAAAATTTATTGTCCAACAGATAAGCGCTTTCGCTATGTAAGCTTCTTCAGATCTTTAAAAAATTTTAAAACATTGTTCCAAATATATATACAAGCCTTTAAATCAATTAACCTATCAAATACTAATCAGCATCATAAAGAAAAAGGACATATCTACCAAGAATGTATGCATATTCGTACAACTTATATACAAAGTACTACTAAAAAACATCTAATAAAAACAATGAACACAAAAAATTTTGCATGTACATAAACTCCCAGAAAAGCCAAGAAACATATACGCCTATATATCTCATCTAACATTTCTACGTTTCCTCAACCTGGGTTTAATTGAGGCTCTTTCATTAAGTCCTAATCCACTATCTGACATTGTAGAAAAATGAGAAGCAATACCTCTGAGGACATATATTGCCAGGGTAGCAACATGTCTCTGTTAGGTCATGTACCCCTCGACAGACTGTTGACTATAGAACTTCAGTAAATAACAACATGGACAAAAAAAAGAAACTTAGCTCACAGGGCACATTATACCGCTGTCTTCAGGCAAGTTATTCTTCATGACTATGTAAGTGTGAGCTGAACTATATGTTATGATTCTTCATAAGGCTGCTTGAACAGGCTCTGAGGTAGTGAGCTTAATAGATAAAAAAAGCATCTTATGAGCATAGAAAGGCTGATAAATGGTTAATGCTTCACAAGATAAGACAGACTGATAGAAACAGTACTAGACAAATGATTATGGGAATCAAAATATGCTTAGCTATATAATACGGCTAGCTGTATACAACTTTTAAGTTGGAGAAGATGTGCTTTAAATTGAGGTCTTGACACCCTTTTCCAGCACTTAACAGTGCTCACCTACCAAATTGAATAGGCTGTACATAACCCTGGTGTAAATGTTCCATCTGTAAAGATAAACAACCCACATATCTTTGCTAACCAGAAGTTCAAGGTTGCAGTGTGTTGTCGCCTGAAGAATGACAGTTGGATTTTAAACAGTTATAGGATCAAGCACAGGGGACTGTCATCAGCTGGTCTGCAGCTGAAATTATTTTTTCTCCATTTCATTTTGCCATATTTTTCTTTGAAGCTGCTATGCTGGGGTGCATGTGCGCTATGGCAGCACATTCTGTGAAGCCATACACCAAGGTAGGAGTGTATGCCTAGCCTCTGAGCTTGACAGGTCTATATTACGATGTCAAAAGACGAAGTAACCGAACACGTCTTTATCAACATGTAAATGTTGACCTCTGCAATTGCCAAATGGCCACTTCAGCAAATTATTTCCCAGGGATGCCCATTCCGGGGGTGGGTGTGTGCTGATATGGGTGGATTTCTTGTTGAGCCCTGGTGGAGCCCAGGACTCAGGGAAGGCTAAAGAGGCATAGCTGTCCTAGGGCAAGGGATAGTCAAATGTTCACAGACCACACCTCACTGCCTGCCCAGCCACCAGAGTAGAATCAGCATGTTTGGGGGGGTGGTGTGGTAAAGCTTAGAAATGCATTGTTGCTAGCATATGTGGTGCTGTCAGATCTAACCTGTGCTCCTCTTTCTGAGCAGCAACAGTGGCCTTGCTAGGGGAGTTGTACTACTAAGATTCTGCAATCCCCAGTTTCCCTTCTGTCTCATAAGTTGCTACCAAGAGGAATACACAAGCCATGGGAAGAGCAGGTGGGTAGTTGATGGTCAGCTCAGATGGGGGTTGTGGGTGTCCTGAAATAGGGAGCATTCTCGTTACTTCTTTACAGTGTCAAGCACTTATTGTCCCGGCTCTGTGGCATAAATGGAGTAAAACAATGGCTACAGCCCAGACAAACAGAGTTGAAATAGCAGCCTGGACACTGAAGGAGCCAGACAGTGGAGTGAGGACTGTGCTGGAGGAAGGAGGGAAGATGGTGTTTCATAGTTGTCCAATTGCCTACATGCAAGAACAGGATTCAAAGACACCAGTAGCAGTGAATCAAGAGAATGTGGCCCTACTGGGTAGGTATGGATGGGTGGTTGGATGTGGGTGTGTGAGAAATTACTCTCATGTAGGGAAAGACCTAGGCAGAGGCATGTCCATATTCATTAAGGATATCCACACCTCCAGGCTAGTTGCTCAGCATAATGCATCCAAGATTATCCAAGTGCAACTAACTCTGGGCAAGACCGCAGTCCAAATTGTAGCTTGCTACAGATCCCCCACCATGCCCCAGGATTCTCACTCCTCATTTCTTTCTACACTGGAAAATATTAGGGTACAACCCAACACCCTAATAATGGGCGATTTCAACTACCCCGCCATTAACTGGGAAAACTACTCATGTACCAACTCTTTTGCTCAACGTTTTTTGGAATTCATAAATTCCATTGCCTTGGATCAACTTATCCACACCCCCACCAGGGACAGCACTATCCTAGACCTGGTCATTACCAACCTGTGCGACCGGTGTTCCACACCAGAAGTCAATTCCACGTTGGTCAGATCCGACCACAAGCTAATCACCCTAGACATCCACATCCCGCCCCCACCCCCAGTAGGTAAACCACTGTAAAAAATTTCTCCAAAGCCAACTTCACGCTTCATGAGACAGAAGTGGCAAACTTCACGACACCCATGCAGACAGACAATAGAGGTACGACTGGTGAATCCTACACAAATGCACTTTATAAGCACTTACACGAGTGCATGGATTGTGCTACCCCTAACAGAACCAAGATTCTGTCCTCCAAAAAAAAGGAAGTCAGTCTGGTGGTCCCCTGCCATAAACAAGCTCTACAACAGAAGAAAGAAACTGTTGTAAAAAAGAGTAAAATCCCATGATTGGAGGAAGTCCATGGTCAGCCTCAGTAAGAAGCTGAGATCCATCATAAAATCCTCCAAAGCTAGTTACAAAAACAAAATCGCCACTGGTTCTGAAGACAACCACAAAATATTTTATAACTATGTCAAGAATCTCAATGGCAACACTCAGATCTGCTCTGTGTTACAGCACAATGGCACTAAATATACAGAACCAACTGATACTGCCAACATCCTGGCAGATAGGTTCAGTGCTAACTTATCCCCCTCTCACCTCCTAAAGGGCCCATATCTATACTGGAAGAATGCAAAGTTCCTGTAATCATGGCTGCAGAGGTAAAAACCACACTCTCCAAAGCCAAGAACACAGCATCCATGGGACCTGACAACATCCCAGGCTGCGTTCTACACAAAATACAGAATGAAATTGTACCCCACCTAAGTATCATGTTTAATCATAGCCTCCCCTCAGGCTTTGTGCCCACTGAATGGCACACAGTGACGGTTATCCCACTCCACAAAGGGGGCTCCACCACGGACCCTGGGAACTACCGTCCTATTAGCCTGACGAGCTTGGTCTGCAAGGCCATGGAACATACCATCATGGACCTTATAAACAAAGACATTGGTAATCTCCACACTCTGGACCCCACCCAGTTCGGGTTTGTAAAAGGCAGATCATGTCTCCTAAACCTGATAGACTTTTTGAAGCAGTCACCAAAGCCATAGACGAGGGTAAGGTGGTTCACACAGCCTATCTAGATCTCGCCAAGGCTTTCAACCCCATCCCCCACTCTGGAATTATAGATAAACTGACTAAACTAGGTATAAATCCCTATGTCACAAGATTGGTTGTCAACTGGCCCACTGACAGAACCCACACTGTGAAAGTAGCAGACTCCAAATCTGACTTCAGACCAGTGACAAGTGGAGTACCACAGGGTTCAGTCCTGGGTCCTCTCCTGTTTGGTATCTACTCCTCTGAAGTACAGGCTAACACAGAAGGTCTTTATTAACGGTTCGCAGATGACTGCAAACTAGGAGGCATAATCAAAACTCCTAACGATGTGGGCGTCCTACAAAAGGGCCTCACTGAGACAGATACCTGGTATCAAAGCCATGGCCTCAAGCTCAATGCCAAAAAGTGCATTGTCATCCCCTTTGGTAAAAACTCTGTACCCATGAACTACCACATAGGCAGTACTCTACTTAAAACCAAAAATGTAATAAGAGACCTTGGGACACAGGTGGATTGCAGTCTCTACTTTGATCACATCGCCGCAGTAGTCAAGAAATCCTTCTACGTGGCACACCTCATCACAAAAGGTTTCTCATCCAGGCCCTTGTTCCCCTCTACTTGTCACTCATTAGACCCATTGCAGAGTACAAACGCCCCTTTTTGTATGTACTTCACAAGAAATCTACAACAGCTGGAAAGGCCACAAAAATACCTCAGAAAGAGGATTACCAGCCTCAAACTGATGCCGTACGCAGACGGTCTAAAAAAACTTCAGCTTTACTCTGTTGCATATCGCCTACTCAGAGGCAAGCTCTGCCTAACATACAAAGCTATTTCAAACCCAGAGCTGTTGGACATGCTCCACTTAAAGAAATCCCAAGCCCTCCGAGCTACACTCTCTAGGGACCTAAACCTTGTCACCACAGTAAACAGGACATGCTGGAATGATAGATTCCTGTCCCAGAGACCTCCCATACTCTGGAACAAACTACCTATCTATATCAAACAACACTCCTCATTAGCACTCTTCAAGAAAAATCTTGATGATTGGATGGCAAATAGGAAATTCACCCCGGGGAACACTTTTGTGGCTCTGCTTGACAAGCGCACAGGAAAATAATTTTCTTGGGTGGCAAAAGCCAGGGTAACTTTTTGGCTAGGCTTATATAGGCCCTTGGGCCAATAGTCTAGTACCTACCTATGAATCTATGATGCCTCTGTTTTCTTCAGTCACCTGGGGGGAGGGTTAGATCATAAAAAAATTCCTCATCACTGGAATGCCGACAAGAGCAGAAAGCACTCTCATGGCTACCTGAAGGATGAGCCCTTCAAACAGTTGTCACCCCCATGTTGGGGATACTCTTTACAGGGAATGAATAGGCTCTGGTGGAATTGGGGGAGACTTGATTTTTGGTAAGCATGGGAGCAAACTGCACCTAAGTAAGAAATGCACTTTCTGATTTTGACATTTACAAAAACACCAGAGCACCCCATGACTTGCCCGACCATGGGGAGCAGCCTCTTGAGTCACATCTTTATCTAGCACTGAAATCAATGACTCTGTTGCCCAGGACTCTCCTCTCATGTGGCTCCATCCAAAATGAGGAAGAGGCACTCTATCTTCCCATGCTGTGGTCCACAATTTATGTCCTGGACTTCAGATAGTTGTTGGAGGTCTGGTGGGATCTATCCTCACAGCTGCTGAAGTGCACGCTCAGGGTAAATAATGCAATACAATGTGGGGCCCAATGCTGGTACCTCAGGTCTCCACACTATCGTCGGCAGATGGGCCCTTGAATGCCAGCATCCTAATGCCGTTCCACTGAGCACGTCAAGTCCTGAACTGGTGCAAATGGGGGTTCCCTCCCTCGTGCCTCCTATGAGAAGTCAAATATCTGGAAATCATTAGCTCCTAGACAAAGGAGGCAAGACCTCACCACCATATAGTTCCATGCTGGATGACCCTTCTTTTAGAAAAACTTCAACACTTATGAGCATGACTGTGAACTATTGATGTAGAGCGATAAAGCCCTGACAGCAGAGCAGTGGTTCTTGGAAGAGCAGGTGAAGGTAAAGAGAGAGACGTGATGAAGCAATGCCTGCTTCCCTCTCTCAGGGAGGAGGATAAGTTGTACATGTCTGGGGTGTCCGTCCATTGTTGGAATTCACAGTGGAGACTGGAGAATAGTACAGGCTCATTAGCTCTAGGGATGAAATGCCTTCCTGAGGGGTCAAATTACACAAAAAAGCAAGTGTCATGTCTTATCTAACACCTGTTGCACACTAAACCCTGAGCATGCTTCTCAGCATGCAGAATTTGAATTAATGTCCCAAAATAATGGGTGACGGTGTCACTTTCATGAGTCACCTATTGGGAGGAATGAATGGGCTGTAGGGTTCTTTTCTCCTAGAGCAATACATGGTCAGTTCAGTGGGCAGACAGGAGACCTGGGGGAACTTCGAACAAAAAAGGAATCCTAAATGTGAAACTTGCCAGGGTACCATAAATGTAGCCTGGGGAGCACTTGGATTCTGCTCTTGTGGCTATCAAGGGTGGAAAATACTCTGCAATCTCCCAAGTACATGGATTGAGATCCCAGCCAGACACCTTCGTAAAGCAGTTTTCTGAGTGAGGTCTTAATTTCTGCATTGGATCCACTGGCCATAGCATATTGAGATTTTGCTGCATGTGATGGGCAGGAGTTTTCTTCCCTGTCATATTGAGGCTTACTCCCCTTATGTTATTTGTCTTGCTCTTGCTTGTTCAGGTTCCAGTCCTGTCTGGTGAATCAAGCACCAAAAAAGCTTTCACCCTTCATGCATGTGGGCATAAGGAAAAGTTGGTCATGTCTTTATCTGTAGCTTCCACAGTGGCCTTCCACTTGACCTACTCTAATTTTTAGCTGTGCTGAGACTGTGGTAAAGAGGATAGGCTAAAATGTGTGCCTGAGCAAATGGCATGGCTGAGACACTCCTGTAGAGATCAGACAGCCCACCCTGTGATGTCCTTTGCTAGGGTGAGGTTCTGTTTTACCAGACTTTAGGAAGTCCTCCATCAGGTCCTGTAAAGAGGAAGGAGATCTTTCTTTCTTTAAACTTAGCGTGCTGCAGAACAAAGACAAACACCTTTGTAGAGTAGGAGGGTCTCGTATATCAGATGGTCTTGCTATCCTATCTGGTGGTTCTAGCCACGTCATCCAGAAGAGTGACTATGCTGGCCCTTCTGTCACATTCCTATCGTGAGGCTGTCCATTGAGCTTGGTTCTGAATATGCTCTCTCTTATTGGATATGATGGAGGGATCGGTAGATTATCAGTGTAATCATAGATGGCCACATCTTAGAGCTGCTAGTTCTTCCCCCAGTAAGTGCTGTGCTGGCAGACAAAAGTGTCTAAACAGAACTCGGGACAGACCCAGAAAACAGAATATACTTCTCAGTGGATTCATAGACATTGTCCTGTCCTTGGAATGAGGCCAGAAACTTCATTTCTACCCTTCTTATTTCCATAGAGGACAGAAAGGGCTCCATCACATTCCAGACCTCAGTGACTTGAACGGTGACTCTCCATAGATTCATGCCTTGGATGCCACAAGCTACCTGGTTAATGCAATTTAACACACAGGTCTCTTGTTAATTCCTACTCAGGATTCTTCACAGAAGTTTCTGTCCGTGAACTCTGGTTAGGCACCACCTTTCATGCAGAATGGTATCATTTTGTTTCCTTCTTTTCTGCACCGAGAGTATTTACAAAGAATTTATCTATAGTGGTGTGGGTGTTGCCATAGATGGAACTCCGTGTCCTTCTTTACCTGGCCAGGTGGTTCCTGATGGCCATTTCAAAAAACTGTTTCATTGCATCCCTAGAGTGGTTGGTGCTGTGACTCTATCCCTGAAAGTAATCATAAAATGGAAGAAATCCTGCATGATTCCTCTCACAGCATTGTGTTTGTAAATAGTAGTGAGCTGGATATGTTGAATTGTCAGTCATTCCTGATTGCAGTGCGGGCCCAAGATGGATTTGATGGCCTGGGTAAGGCACATTGGAAGGCCCAAGAAATGTCACTGACTGTAGAGTCAACATGCTATTACTGAGCTGTTTCTGGTGGCTGAGATCTGTCATCACTTACTAAAGTGGTGGACAACTTAACAGCAGTCTTAAGGTAGTTCCCCTCTTTCCTGCAGCTGAACCTGTAATGAGCCCTGATGGAAGTTTTTCTATCAGTTTAAATGAACATCTTGGGCCCTCAGCAGTAAGCAAGCAAAAACATGGGAGTTGTAATTTGTTTGCATGAAGAGGATATAGCTCTGTCAGTGGGCCATAGGCAGGGGCATCATTTCCTCAACATTTCATATCTCAGGCAAAGTGATTGTTCTGGTGGACTGCCTGAACTATTTGTCAGTTCTGTCCTGAAGTGGCAGAAGCAGGACTCGTTGAAATTATCAGGAGGGAGTGGATGGAGTATTCTTCAGTCCATTTGCATTAAAGGCTTCTCTGTTTTCAGTCAGAGCAGCAGGGCAGGGAGGTTGTGGTTGATGCATTTCATCATTCTGTGGCAAGAGGAAGCTCTGTAGGCCTCCTGGCCATTTTCCTTATTTTGTGCCTAGTCAAGGCCAAACTTTACTGTTATCTTTCTCTTGGTGGCTAAGAATGATGTGGTCTGAGGCTGTCAGATCCCTCTGATACATGGAACTTTATCAGTCCTAGCCAGGAGTCTGTCCCTAAGTCAAAGTATGATTGAAGTTTTTGAAATTAGTATTGTTTCAGTCTTTGATGTCAGCCAGAAGTGCTTTTCACAGTACCCGCAATGTGCCCAGTAATGACTCCTCCTGCAATTCATGTGGAGTTTCATGTGTCAGTAGCATATGTAAATACGATTGTAAATTCTTTTTTTAAGACCCAGTGCTCCTACTACTATTGGAGCTGTCTAGGTATCCTTCTTCCACATTTCTGCTTGTAGATCCCGGTATTTTATGACTTCGTCTCTCTGTCTCTATGTAAGACACTTTAGTCACTGGGTGTAGGAATTTCATTGATCAGTGCTCTTTTTGTCTTCTTCACATGGACTACTATATCTGGTTTTCTCACATCTGTTTTTTGAACTGTTGATAGGTGATTCCATGTGATATAAACTTCATCATTTTCTATAATGCTTTGTGGCTCGTGTTTCTAGTGCTTTTCAGCTATTTCAATATTATGTTTGCACAATCCCCAATGCAACAGTCTTGCCACATTATTATGCCTTTCAGTATACAGTCCTTCTGCCATTAGTATGTCACAGCCAGCAACAAGATGTACAACTGTTTCCAATTCTGTTACACAAAACCTGCATTTGTCTGCTTCTCCCGCATGTTCAATGGACTTTGCAAACCAATGTGTACTTAGTCCACTATCCTGGGCCACCAATATTAACCTTTCGTCTTTTGGTTTAAATTCACATCTCCTTAATAATTCTTGCATTTGGTCATGTTTGACATCAGGTTGTTTCAAGAGTTTTCTCTACTTGCAACTATATTTATGCATTTTCCGCACTTCTTGCCTTCTCATCTGATCTTTTACCTTATATTCGTTCTTTTGTTTTTGGCACCTTCAGTTGCTGACTGGTTTTTATCTGCTTCTAGTTTGATTTTCATTCCGACTTTACACTTGTATGCTTCTGTTTAGACCTATTCCCCTCATATTCCAAAACTTTCACTACATCTGGGTCTTGTGAGGTCAGCAGATATGTATGCAATCCTACTACTGCAGATCTATACATGTATTCAATTTTGAGGATGTCCATACCTCCTTTAGAACAAGGAATATATAATCTTGGTATACACTGATTTTTCTAAATCAGTTGATAAGCATGTAGCGTTTCTCGTTTTCCTGTCCAAATGATCCAGTACCTTTTGGGTCCAGTCAGTCACTCCAAAACTGTAAGTTAGGACAGGAAGAGCAAATTGGTTTATAGCTTAGACTTTGCTTCTAGATGTCAGAGCTGTTTTCAGTGTTAATGTTAGTCTTCTAAAATATTCCCAAGTTTTATTTGCATTTGTTCATGTTTTATTGCTGACCCTTCATCAATTCCCAAATAGTTATACACTCCCTCCTGTTCAAGTTCCTTTAAATCACATTCCTGTCCCAAACTGATATTTTCTTGGTGTTGCAGCTTTCCTGCTTTAAAGGTTGCTTTTGCACAATCATCAAGACCAAATGACATTCTTATATCATCTGAAAAAGGTTTGACCACTTGTATGTGTGCTTTTAGTTCCTCATCTGATTAATTATACAGTTTTAAATTATTCACAAAAAGAAGATAAGTCTTTACACTTAGTTTTTTCTGAGAGCTAAATGGTAGCCACGACCTAATCACATTCCTGTCCCAAACTGATATTTTCTTGGTGTTGCAGCTTTCCTGCTTTAAAGGTTGCTTTTGCACAATCATCAAGACCAAATGACATTCTTATATCATCTGAAAAAGGTTTGACCACTTGTATGTGTGCTTTTAGTTCCTCATCTGATTAATTATACAGTTTTAAATTATTCACAAAAAGAAGATAAGTCTTTACACTTAGTTTTTTCTGAGAGCTAAATGGTAGCCACGACCTAATCTGTTAAGTAGATGGCTTAATGGGTTAAGTGTAAGACAGAAGAGCAGTAGAGACTGAGTCACTTTAGAATATCCCCCTTTGAATTTTTATCCCTGGAATAATAATTTGTCCTTTATCATGGCTTAACTGCAAAGTGGTTTGCTACTGTTTCATGGTCACTGTAATGTAATCAGTGTGGGGTGTGTCTTGTACATTTTTGTAGGCACTCATTTATCCATGAATGTGGGATGCTGTCAAATGCTTTTTTGTAGTCTATCCATGCTATACTTAGATTCTTCCCTTTTTTTACAGTTCTCCATTATTATTTTATTTTAACAGTAAATGATCCTTTATTCCATATGACTTTTTTTACCATTTTCCTCTGTTGCTACGAATGACTTTTCTTCTGAATGACTATAAACTATGTCGGCATTACTTTCAGTGCATAGTTTATACATCGTTGGAAGGCATCTAAGTGGTCTATAGGTTTTAGGACAGCTTTCAGGTTCACTCTTAATAGGAATATTGTTTTTCCTATTGTTAACCAGGTTGACATCTATTCAGGTTGAGTATATAAATAGTTCTTACTCCTGGCTAAATCATCATCATGTAAAGATGTTAATACTTTTAGCCAGAAGTTAGGCACTGTATCTGGGCCTGGGATTTTCCATTTAGGAGCTTTTCTTAATTTTTTTTTCAATTTCTCTGGCCATTAGTTCATCCCATTTCATATCCTGAACATTTGAACTTACTCTTACTTTTACTTCTATCCATTCAGCATCTTTATGTTCCACAGGATCATCATAGATATTTCTCCATAACATGTGTATTTCTTCTTTTTTTTGTGGTGTTTTTATTCCTTTTGCCTTGTTTCCCAGTTCTCTATAATACTTTTTTGGGTCATCAATAGATTGCTGATTTTGTACTTTTCCTTTATATTAATCTGCACACCTTCTAATTTGTTCTGACTGTGCTTATATCTTTAGTTTATTATTTGCAATAGTGTACGATAGATCCTGATCTTTTCTGATACTTCACACTGCTTTTATCACATGTAGCTTTCTGAGTATTTTTGTTGCTCTGTTCCCTCTTCTGTGCTGTTCTAACAGTGACACTTCTTGTCTTAATTGCTTTATACTTTTCTCTGTTAGATAATTCCATGATGGCATTTGATTTCTCCCCTTCCTTTCCCTTATTGTCCTGTGTTTTTGTGGTAAGACTTTAACTGTTATTAATTTAGTTGCACAGTAATATATCCTATTTACTTCTGTTATATTGCATGAATTTCTATGAGCAGGTCTGCTTACTGTGTTCATTGGTTTTATCAAACTTCTAACATTTTGGGTATTATTGACTTTCTGTAGTCTATTCCTTTCATTAATCTTAATATGTCTATCTCTTTTAAATCAAGCAACTCTTCCCCTAGATCATTTTCTTCTAAACTGAGGGCACATTCTTTGTTCTCTGTTTCATGTGGGCATTCTACAGAAAGTTCCAGAGCATCTTCCTTTGTCATATTTTCTTCAGTTTCATCCTGTGTCATATGTTCTTTCATATGGGAACTCACTGGCCTATCATTCCACGATATTTGCTGCATCAGGGTTGCCACAGTTTCCTGTTCCTTTCCCTTGCTGAGCAGCTCCAGCTATACTGGTTTCCTACTGAAGGCTCCAAAGTATCTTCATATGGCAACTGATCAGATGCTTCCTGCTCCACTGGTTTCTCCTTAATTTGGGGATGCATTATTCTACCCTGATGTGATGTTATCAGAGTTAGATTTTCGTCTCCAATTCCTTCACTTCATATGTAATCCATAACTTCAGTTTCTATTTCTTTAACTTTTCCATTAAAAATTTTCCTTTCTACTTTTCCTCTCTGCTTCCTTAGTTTTTTGTATCGTAAACTTTTCCATATCTGAATGCTTTTACCAGTATTTCTCTTCAAATGTCTTTGGTGCTGTTCTTTTTGCACTGATTAGTTTTGCTTTCTCCTTTGCATGAATGTTGCACCATACAAAGTCTCCCTTTCTTTCCTCATGTCCTTATTCCTTCAGATGTCTCCTGTTTCTCCTTATTTGGGGGGCTCATTGTTCCATCATGCTGTGTTATAACCTTTGCTAAAAACTTTCCAGTGTAAACCTGAAGATGTCTGACTAACTGACTTAAGTAACATACTTTTATTCATATCATCGAATGAGCCACTCAGTCCACTACTATCTACAAAAAGTTCCGGAATTTTTCATCAAAGTTATTTTTATTTATAATTAACTTCTATAACTTGGATATGCTTCCTTTGTAGGTCAATTCAACTTCAGTGATACCACTCATATACTCATTAATGGGGAACAGTGTTCTGTTCCTCTTCACATATATTACCTACAAATTAATTTTAACTCTTACAGCTTTCCCTTTTTCAAAACAGTCGGACCAAACTACTAACCCACTCCTTTTTAGTAAATTCATTTTAACATTGCTCTGAGTTTTCACAAATCTAGAGGTGTGTATGTGAGCGGAAAGCTCAAAAATTTGCATTTTAATATTAATGGTGTTTTAGTAACATATTTCTTAACTATTTTTAGAATTGAGTTCATTTATGCAGAGTCTAAAGATTGAAATTAATTTCCCTCTAAGGCAAGTGTTATTAATCAGATGAAAGACATATCTAATTTATCATATTTGATAAACTTATAATAATTTAGTGTAATCTGTTCCTGAATGGTTTTCTATTGACTAGTGTAAGTTGAGTGTATATTAGAGTTAAAATTTGCAGCAATGGAATAAGATTTTACTTCAGGGAAACCAATACCTCCATACTCCCAGTGTCTGGTATGATTTTTATAAGCAATTCTCAGCTTTTTAGGGTACCATAAGAAGTTAAAATTTTTCTGTTTTCTTTAAAATTTTCTTGTCAAGTATTAAGCTACTGACACACACACACATGTGTGTGTGTGTATGCTGCTGTTGTTTGTCTTTCAGCTTTTTCCAGGTAAGGGGTCGCCACAGCAGAACTCCGGTCCACTAATGATTGGCAGTAGATTTTTACGAAACGCCGAGGTGCCGGCTCGACGCCCAACCTTCAACGAAGGCACGCCCATTTACGCACGCATGTCTTTCTAACGCTACCCAACCGTGGGAAGGACATGCAGACTCCACACAGAAGGCACTCCCAAGCCAAGCCGGGAATCGAACGGGAGAACCTCTTGCTGTGAGGTAACAACGCTACCACTTTACCACCACGGAATGTGTGTATGTATGTATGCATATGTATGTATGTATATATATATATATATATATATATATATATATAAAATTGTAGGCAATATGATCATTCTAATAAACATTAACCTATACTCCAAAGTGAACAAATACTCGTTCCATTTTTAATGAGGAGCTACACTTCTTCAATTAGTTTTCAAAATTATGATTAATAATCTTACTCATATCTTAATAATTTTTCAATTCTTGTCCTTCCTAGTTATATTTATATTTAAACTTAAATCTAATAATTGATTAGCACTCAAGTTTCAGTTTTATTATTATTAAATTTAAGCAATGATATTTCTTGAAGTTTTCCATCTTCATCTGTTTCTGTAGTTGAATAATTTAAATTTCCTATAATTAGTAAAATATCATCTGCAAAAAGCCATATTTTAGATTGACAGTCTATTAATTGAAAAAAAACATCATTTTTATCATTGCTTCTTATGCTGTTAGATAAGGGTCCTATAACTAATGCAAATAGTAGAGGAGACAAGGGACCCCCTTCCTTTGTACCTTTGTTTAAAGTGAATCCTTGAGAGATGTAAGATCCAATTTTAATACATGCTTTAGAATCTCTATGCATGTTTTTTTATATATGCTAATAAATTGTTCTGCAAATGCTTCTAAAGTTTTAAATAAGTTCTGATCTACAGAATCAAAAGCTCTCTTAGTTTCTAAGCTAAATTAGGGTAGTATTTTGTTAATTTCTTTTGCTAAATCTAAGATTGTTACTACCATTTAATATTGGTATAATTTTTGTAGCTACTGCCAGAAGATTTGTACCTGTCTGACAGCAAAATCTTGCCATCTCCACAGTGACTAGTGGGTTTCTTCTTCAGGAAGGATGTCTGTAATGGTGCTATTTAAATGAGGTTGCCATCCATGGAAAGGAAGCAATCATTTATTCATTTAACATTTGTTTACTGGGAAAGTCCAACTTGGAGCGAGCCAATTTTCAGTGGAGGCCTGGGGAGAAACGCTCCAGATGCATGTCGTTGTAAAGTAGGAGGAAAATGGAACACCCAGAGGAAACCCACACAAACACAGAGAGGACATGCAGACTCCGCAGAAAAAGCACCCCAGCTAAGAATCAAACCAGAGAGCCTCTTGCTGTGAGGTGACAACATTAACCGCTGCACCACTGCGCCATCCTTGTGCAGTCATGCCAGATATTGTTGTCTTCATGCAGGGAAGTGAAGATAGGAAATTAACCATTTGTAATTGGGGTACAGCTTACAATGTCAGCTTTGTGCATATCCCATTCACAATATCATGTATGGGACTGCAAGGTATCTGCCAGCCTGCACTGTTGAACTAAGCAGTAAATACACAACTGAGTGATCACCCTTAGATTTTTGCTGCAGTTTCCAGGGCTAAAGCAAGAGTGCATACTCATTCACTGAGGGAGAAGTGTTACCATCAACCAGTGCATCCACCTCCTCCTGACCAACATCTCCAGACTGAGGAGACCTGTTGCTTGAACATTGGTCTTCTGGATCACACAGCCATACTTCTAACACCTTTTAAAAACATACATACTGTAGTAGTTCAGAAACACCTCTTCATGGTAAACTGTATCTTGAATCACTGCAAAGTAAGATCACCCCCTTTTTCTTAGCAGCCCTTTCAGAAAACCTCCAGTCACTGTCATGAGACCTTCCCTTGGTAGAGCATCCTTTTTCTTGGCTCCTGTGCCTTGGTTTGATAGATACCTCCGCTTCATTACATGATGGACAATACCTCAATTTTGCCACATCTTGGAGGAAATGTTCAGACTCTGATCACCTTCTCTGACTACAGATCAGTAGCAACAACCTTGTTCAGTCCATTAGTCTGTTTTCCTTGTGCTTTTCCAGTTTGTGTGCCTGCTGACTATGTAGCCTGTTTGTGAATGCCCAGTCATTCTCCATAACATGGTGAGAGCTGCACACAGCATGGCAGTCATCCAGAAACCCATGAGGGTTTTTTGTTTTGCCAGACATACATTTTTGTAAACCCAAATGCTGCATCTTATACACCTGTCTCTACAGTAAGTCCTGCTGCTGGAGAACATTGTAATGCCTACGTCTGCCCAAGATCTGCTTTTCTAGCACCCAGTTTCCTAGTTCAAACCATGTCATCTAGGTCACTTTTGGGACTTGGTGCTTCTATAGCACTGAGCTGACATTCCATTAGTCTTTGGCCATGTACATTTGGTTGACCAGTACTGGGATTTGTTGATATTGTTATTGAAATGTAGTAGTATAGTACCAGATGAACATTCTTCTGTCATTTCACCTTTTGTATCCGGGGTTTCACTCCTTTAGGAACCTTTCTAAGGCTTACATCCCACGTCAGTCATTGGGTCTGATTACACATACATTTATACATGTGTGCAACATATGTTTGTGTGTGTGTATGCACATTTTACACACAGACATATATATGTGAAATGTGCCAAAGTTTGCATGTTTATGAAATAATCTCAGCTTTATTGTAAAATGAATCAAAAGTTGATGGTGCAGAGCCTTCTCAGACAAACTTCAAAGAAAATTAGCTTTCTGTAAGGAGAACCAAAGAAAATAATGCAAAGTGTATTCTTTCTTTCAAAAGTCCTAGAGTCCCATGCACAAAGTGACTCAGTCAGTTACACAAAGTCTAGTCCACATCACATCAGTGCCTCTTTTTCTGTCTGGTTTCTTTTGTAGTAAGATGTCCAAGTCTTCTCAGCTGTAATCCAGAGCACTACTACTACTACTTGCACACTACCTAGAACCGTTGTTCGAAGCATGCATCCTCATGTAAGAGAGGCCAACATCTCTCAACTTGTAGGACTACAGTCATTTCTCTTGTACATGACGTAGTTACATAGTTGGTCTACCTAAGACCTTTTAAGTGAACCTACCTGTCACTCAATTTAAAAATGTTCTCTTCTTATATACTACCTGTATGATCGTCACTAACTGTTACTACCTTGGCTGTACTTACAAACATTGCATACTCTTTCTGCACATATCTAAGTTAAATGTCAACTTAAACTATGTAAATTATTTTTATGCTTTATGTTCCAACTTGAAAATGTTAATGTTTTGTTTATAATGCAATTTTCATTTAACATTTTATTATAAATTTGTGGAGCTTTTCTCCCCAGGCCACTGCTGAAAAAGGGCTATCAGCTCAGCCGGACAAACCGGGTCAACAAATGTAAAATAAATAAAATAAATAATAATCCTCTCTGCCTAACAGATAATGGCACTTAATTATTTAAAGCAACAGTTCTATATACAACACATATTCACAATACTAACATAATTTTTTAAAAGCAGCATTTCTGCTTACAGTAATTGTATACACTATTTGCATAATTTTGAGACTCCTTTCTCATAAGAACTGCCTCCCTGTGTTACGTGTGTGTATACACTCATGTGAACATAAACTTACATCTACATGTTTTTTTTCTAGAATCTCTGCACTTATTTATAGCTACTTTATTTGTTTTGCACATAGTCTACATGCAAGCACTTTCTGCACAGTTGAGGGTTTATTCCATTTCTCCTCCTGTATCTGCATTTCCAAAAGCTTGCATATAGGACAATAACTACAATATTTTTCTGCAGTCACTTATAGGAAACTGGGATAGATCTAGGGTTGGTAGTGAAAGGGACTTTAGGCGTAACACAGGGAAAAGGAAGAACTTGCTCTCAGGTTATCCTGTAGTCAGCTTTCTAATTGCTTCCACATTTGGAAGCTTTCATGTTGATTGTTTATTTCTAATGCTTCTAGAACTAAGAATGAAACCTCTTTTAAGTTAAGAGGGTACCATACTGATCCTTTAAACTTGAACATGAACTGTTACTGCTCATCAAAATGGCAAGTATAAGCTGGCTTGGCTGCTCTTACAAATGCTCCAAAATGCAAGTATGCATTAATTGTAGACAGCTGCCCAGCATTTCCACACACAGTGCATTTAATGAGGAAACTTTTGGCATTATAGTTGCTTATGATTACAAGAGTATCAAACTAAAACTTGTAATCCCTCTTAATTCTGCCAGCCAAGTATAACTGATGGTACATTTCTTATCACACACGACTGGGCTCCAGCCATCTCCCCATATTGGCTTTCCTCCTCCATAATTCTTTCTCCACATCTGATTTTAGTGCTTACTACAACATAATGATCTCTTTCTCTGCAAGATAATAAAAGTCAGTAGGTAAAAGAGGTACATACTAATTCTTTTAAGACTACGGACTCTCATGGAACCTGAGAAGTATAGATTGATCTTGTTTTACATCTCAAGTCAGCTGTATTGGAGCTTTGCAAAAAATACCTGCTGTTCAAAACAAATGCTTCCCAGTAGTAACAAAGCATACTGCGTTTAGTCCTCTTCCATAGTTATCCCCCGAGTTTAAAAAAGCTAGCTTTGCCTACTTTCAAAATACACATGCTAGCCAGAGTGACTTTGTTTCACCAGAAGTAAGTGCACAAATGATAAAGAAGTCAAGGATTCTCTTGAAGAACAGACAGCTGAGGTAATTTGGAAACCCAAGGGATTTCTGGAATCAGATGAATAACCTGACAAGACCCCCTGTTGTCCTTTAGGATTACTTGGACAGTGAGCACAACAGACGGGTTATCTTGGATCATGCAGCTGTCAACATTCTCTTTGCACGTTCTTTCAAAAAGTAGAATGCATCTTCCCTGCAAAAACAGTACTCTGATGCACTGTCTTGTAATTACCTTAAAGACTCCACCGCATCATTTTCTTTATTATTAGTCTTAAACCAAGGCATTATTCAAGAGTTAAAGCAACTTTGAAATTGTGGTACAGCAGGGTGGGATTGTTTAATATCTAAATTCCTAAAAAATGTCAGTGCCTTCCTGTTCTGTATGCATCTAACATACCATAAGTCTGTCTATCCTTATCTGAAGGTCATTTTCCTGACCTTTGGAAAACAGCCATTCTGCTGCCCAGGACAGACCCTATTGAACTTGAATGGTGCTGCCACCTTGTGTTTCTCTTAGAATGGAGTTCCTCCTCACAGTTACCCATTTACATGAACAGGTATGACCTCCTTTTTTAGAGAAGGATCATAGCACTTTATTTGCCACCTTAATTTTCATAAATGATATCTTACTAAATAAAGGCAAGTTAATTATGGCCATCTTTGTATTAATTTGTTAAAATCCTTTGACTGACTATGTTGATCTCCACTACTTGAATATGAAATTTCAGTGTTAATGTCTTTCCTCCTCTTAGCTTTAATAGTTGTATTTATTTTTTAGTTTAACTGGTTGGAATACTGATCACAACTGACATTTTGCTGGCTCAGTTTGGAGCTTACAATGCAAAAAATATTAAATAGTGCATACATTTGCAACTTATTTACAGAGTAACATAATCTGGAGATATAAAAAAACAGCTGAGGAGGTGGATGAAGACTGGTTCATGTATATTTAATAACTGTCATCAAAGCTGCTTAAGAGTTGAGAATCTCTCTCCATTTTAAACTGGTGAATGTGACTTGTCCCCAAGGAAAACTATTTACCACCATTCATTTATTACATTCCTCAAAGTATTCGGCATTTCTTTCTAAGTCTTCATGCAGATGAGATGATAACTAAGACTTTTTAGAAATTCCTAGGTATTTATTTATTTATTTTTACATTTGTCAACTGAGGAAGTGTACTGGTCTAAGGACCCTTTTTAGGCATGACCTGGGCCGTGAAGGCACAAAAATATAACATACACACCATAAAAGAACAACCAGACAAGGGCATTGACTACAATATACTGTAAATATAATATATTATGTGACAGATATACACACTACAAATGTAATAGCATGTTATAAATAAAGTAAGATTAATTAGTGATTTTAAGGATATTGCGTGTATATTAGACTAGATGTTAATGATGGATATGGAAAATGGTGAATGGAAATCTGTTTTGGAGAGTGGTGAAAATCTATTTATCACCCCCTTTACTTGGGTCTAAGGTTAAGATGAACGTACATGTTTTGGGGCTTGGTGAGTGATAATATGAAATATCTTTACTGTAAGTTTTGGGAACGAGTTTTGTGTTAATTGTTGAAGCCACGAGTCCTGTACCAAATTCCCTAAACCTACAGTATGAGAAATGTCATGCAATGAAAACTAGTGTAGGACCTTAGACTGGACTCCACAGTATAACACCTGTTGGAAAATGAAGCATCTTAGAAGCTGCAGTATAATAAGGGATGGTATGTTCACGTGACCTAACATGGTGATATCAAAGGAACCCACTGAGGATCAGTATGCCTTATGGCAAAGAAATCCTGTTACTTTAACACTGAAAAGTGTAAGAAGGAGCCAAGGTTAAGCTCACCTGTGTAACCTGTGCACTGACCACAGTAACTGGTATCATAAAGGATTATTAGCAGTGTAAGCAGGCAGGTTATAGGCACAACCACTTCTGGCTTACAGACGTTGATCTTTAGACAATGTGAAGACTAAAACAAGATGAGCCACAGCCTTTATGCCAAGTTCTTTGTAATCCTCAAATGTAAGTTTGGAAAATGTTAAGAGTAAAGGCAAGACTTAAGCATTGTACAAGGTGCATTACCAAGTGCTGTTGACATATAAAATGGTAAACATGGTGACTGACCCGATGGACATCTAAGAAAAAAAGGAGAATGTGTTGAGAAAACAATGCACACAAAATACATTCGACCTTAATGAATGACTAATCATGCAAAACTTCTCAGCAGATCACAACGTTTAGTTTAGTTGGAGCTCTAAAACTTAAAAATCCACAGAAGGACACCTACAGAGGTTATGAGAAGTTACAGACTGCATTAGCAGTCATGACACACTGGTTAGATGGAAAGTTCAAGGATAAATTGCATCTTCCTTGTTTCACTGTCTGTATTTCATAATAAATTCAGTGGACTAACCTGAAATAGGCTTTGGCGTGTATCAGCCATGTTTCCTGGTTTGTGGTATAGTGTGTAAGCTAAGAATCAGATGTAATATGCATGCACCTTACCATCTATACAGAGTCAAACAGAATTAAGATTAGTGAAGTGGGGTATAATTTGCTAATGTATCCTAAGAATGAAAGAAGTTCACTAAATCTGTTTCAATAGAACTGATGGGGATGAAATGAACTGTAAGAGAAAATACAAAGAAAGGATTGTTAAGCATCTGCACCTAAACATAAAAACTCCAAATGAAATGGATAATGGTAATACAGAAATGGAATAAAAATGTCACTGTCTGGAATTTTGCTGCAACTATAAGATGTGTATGCTGACAAGCATTAAACTATATATTTCATCTTAGATCAGTAGGCTGGACCCATTTGCCATTTCTGAGCCACAACCTGTCATAAATTACCATAATATGTTTAAAATTTAATGCAACAGTAATAAATATAAACATGATTAGAATTTTCTACTGAAGAACCAGCTATAAGATAGTACTAAGGGAGAATGCAGACAAAATTTAAATTACAAAGAGAATATTTTCACAACAAAAGGATCATAATACAGTGAGATGCTACAGTTGCACAGAGACTATGACACTGATGATGCAGCTTGGTTCTGAACTGATAGTAACATGAGGCTGTCCTGACGTACACCAGTAAAGAGTTTCAAAGTTTAAGGCTCAAAAAGAGAAGGCTGTGGTGAAACAGTTTATGGGGTGCTGGCGTACCAGCAGTGAAACTACAAAGGCAGTGAATACAGGACTTGGCCTTTAGCAAAATAAGTTAAGGTTTAACAGCAATTATGCTGAACGATAGCACACATCAGTAAGGAAGAAGCCAAAATGGCCAACTGAGTTGATATCTAATTTTAGATTGTGTGGTGGCAATGATGCTTCAACCTTTGGGTGTGGAAGGAGGGCTGTCTTGCACCACAAAGAGGAAAAATCTTATTTACATCTGCTTGAAGGCACAAACAGGTTGGGAAGACCCAGTACTAATCATAGGTAGCTCATACTCCAAAGTTGGTAACATAACTCCATTAGCTAGACCTTTGGCTTCAGATGCTGAAAAACTTTGGAAAATGTTCCCAGTGCATTTTATCCATTGATAATGTTATTATGCAAGGTGTAGGTGATGGAGATCTAACCAGAAATCATGTCAACTAAAGTGAGATATAACTTCCATATTAAAGAATTCAAAAAGTAAGGGGCACTAACATAAAGGGTTTTGGATGTCTGAAACATCATGGAAAAAAACTCTGGGTGAGTCCTAAGTGCTAGCTTCATACAGTTTTATTCCCAACCTCAACTACACCCTGTATGCTGATGAGATTGTCGTTACTAGGAAAGTCCCTCCAAAAAAGATATTAGCATTGACCTGGATATTGACTTTAAACTACTTTGGAACTGGATTACTGACAACAGGCTTATTATTGGGTTCCTATCACGTACTCGAACATTTACAATTTTGAACAACATATGGTCGAGACCATATGTTCGAATTTGTAAATGTTCGAGCGTGTGAATGGAAATATCCATAAATGGAAGTTTCCATTCACTTCAATGTGATGTGATCTTGGAGTTGGTATATTTAGGTAGCGGGGGTGTGGGGGGTGCAGGGGGGCTTGCCCCCCTGCATACAATCATTTTTATATTTGTCTGTTGTGTTTTTATTTTTTATAGCTAGTCGAAGTTCTGTAACTTCGGACATATGTGTTCGAACATATGTCAGTCGAAGTTACGGCACTTCGACTATGTGATATAGACCCCTTATTATTAACACTAAAAATCCACTCTGATGATATTTGGAACTGCTATGGAGGGTTGCATATGTGCAACATAGCCATACTTGGATCCTGAAAACAAACTGATACTTACTGTCACAAAAGACAAATACATTAGCCTGCTCTTAGAGCAAACTCTCTCCTTCCTTCCACACAATGAAAAGCAGAGCAACAAAGTTCTAAGACAGCTTAAAGTTGTTTATAAAATATCTTGCTTACTAACTAAACAAGATAGAAAAGCCATTGCTACCACGGTCCTGTTATCTAGGCTGAAATGTTTATTCTCTCTCATCTCCTTGCAGTCCAACACAAACTTACACATTCTTCAGACATGTGACAAAGTCTCAGGTATGTATATCTCAGTCCTCACTCTGAGCACACTGTCTCACAAATCATTAAATCTAAATGGTTCCGTGTCCATCACAGAGCTTTTTTTTCTTCCTAACAATCTCATCAGTGATCACTTGCCTTCTTTTATGGAATCTCCTACCACTTTAAGTTGTTCTTCTTTCGGCTTTTCCCAGTTAGGGGTCGCCACAGCGGAACTCCGGTCCGCTAATGATTGGCAGTAGATTTATTTTACGGTGCCAGCTTGATGCCCAACCTTCAGCAAAGGCACGCCCATTCACACATGACTTTCTTTCGAAGGCCACTCGACCGCGGGGAGGATATGCAGACTCCACACAGAAGGCGCTCCAGCCGAGAATCGAACAGGAGAACCTCTTACTGTGAGGCGACAATGCTACCGCTGCACTACCTCGGCTTAATCTCCCACACTTGAGGGTCTGACTAGTAGATTATCTATTGCATTCCTCATAGAATAAGAGCAATCCTTAAAATCTCTTACACTTTAAGGATTGCTCTTATTCTCTGAGGAATGCAATAGACAATCTACTAGTCAGACCCTCATACACTTTGTCTGTGGTTGAAAAAACATCTTCCTTTGGATATGGCTGCAAAAGCCCCAGCATACTAGAATACAATTAATCAAGAAATGAGAAGCAAAACCACCTTTATGAACTTGCATAAAGTCCTTAAGAGGCGCATGAGGGAGAACTTGAAATGCCAGTGGTCTGACTTTTATGTATAACTGCATTGTCAGCCACCCTGGTGGCATAGAGGGATAAAGCCCTGACTTTGACCCAATAGGACAAGGTTTGAATAGCGTCTCAGGCGACTGATGGGGCTGCAGAGAGGGAAGGATAGGCATGTCCATCTTTGGGTGGTATGTAGGCATTTCTTGAAGCCAATCTCTCTTGGAGGCCAAGGATGTCACCAGAGAGGGTGTGGTCAGCAGGTGGTAGTGGGCTTGGATGAGCTGCTGTGGAGACAGTGTGATACATTACTCCACCACACTGTGTGCTTATCCAGGGCCAAACTACTCTGCTACAAAGGGGAGGGGAGAAATGAGCAGGCCTCCCCCAGCTGGAAGTTCATGCATGCCATGCCCCACTGCCTTATATCCGTGACAGGCCCCAGGAATAAGTCTGGGGGGGGCATGGAGTGGCTGGCAGACCCTGCAGGGACAACGCACAAGACCTAGGGCCTGTAAAAATGATTGAAGGATGGGAGGAAAAAATGAAAAAAAAGTATAAACTTATTGTCTGCTTGACTATTGTACTTCCATATAATTTGTATCTGTTAGCTTTTCATTTTGTTCTTATTGTTACTACTGTACTTCAGATCTCATTAATTCAGTTTATGCTGCTGTTCCCTTTTAGCCTCCTTTACTCTAGTTCCTACACCTCTCCTCCTGTTTGTCTTTTATTTGTTTGTAGTGTGTGGACAGATGTGATGCTGCTCCAAAATCATTGAAATGATAGACTTATTAAGCATATTTCTGATGTCAGAAAGGTGCTTCGCAGTTGTTATTCACTGGCTCAGCACTGTTGAGCACTAGAGTAATGCTTAACAGTGCTCAGAAGCCACAGAAGAGTGGTGGGAAGCCATTAAAATAACTTTAAAAAAAGTCCAAAGAAAGTGACAAGTCTGAATGAAGTTCTTACTGGCTTCCAGATGGTCCTCCTAAGTGGCCAATCTGTGCATACCTCTCAACTGCCCCTGATTTTGCAGAATGTCTCTCTGTATTGCTTCATATTTTTTGTTCCGTCTCTTGTAATTTTTTTTTACATGCTGGTAAATCATTCAGGATTACAGTCAGTTGATAATGCAGACATTGCAGCTTCATACCTCTTATCATTTAGAAAACCAATGATGATACAAATCTAGTTCTTTTATAAACTTTTAAAGAATTAGAGCAGTATTTACAACTGTCCCTGATTTTGCATAATGTCCCTGTATATTGCTTTCTATTTCTTGCGCTATCCCTTGTAAAATTATTATTATTTTTTTTAACTTTCTGGTAAATCAGCCAAGATTACAGTCCATTGGTAATGCCAGACTTCATACTCACTGATCCTGGATTCACTGCTGGGCATTTAGCACATCAGGCAGCAAGTGCCCTTCAGCACTCGTTTCTGTAGCAGGTGTGGGTTTTACAGGGTCGGGTTGCTAGCCCGAGGGCCAACCCTCCTCAGAGGGTGCACCACATACTCACACTTACGACCAATGTAGAGTGTCCAAGCCACCTACTGCATGTCTTTGGAATGTGGGAGGAAACCAGAGCACCCAGAGGAAACCCACACGAATGCAGGGAGGACATATGAAGACTCCACACAGAAGGCACCCCAACTGAGACTTCAACCTGAGAACCTCTTGTGGTCTCATTTTTTTAATATCGGAAAAACCTGTGCAAACTTTTTATATCCACTGTTTGTTTGTTTCTTTCGGCTTTTCCCAGTTAGGGGTCGCCACAGCGGAACTCCGGTCTGCTAATGATTGGCAGTAGATTTTTACGTACTGGCTTGCCGGGCCTAACTCACAACCTTCAACGAAGGAACGCCCATTCATGCATGTCGCCACACAGAAGACGCTCTAACTGAGAATGAACGGGCAACGTCTAACTGTGAGGCGACAACGCTACTGCAGCACCACCACCGCGGGTCTTTTTATATCCACTGTAATATATATATATATATATATATATATATATATATATATATATATATATATATGGATTTACTTAAGTTAGTTGACCACTTCTTTTGTCAACATCCATAATGTCGAATCAAATTGATTGGCATTATGTATGTCGACACGCTCTTTAAAATCACTTAATTAATTTAACTGACGATTACAGTGTGTGTATAAGACCTAATTATTATATACTTAGCAACCATTACCAGTTCCCAGAAACAATGACCATATGCTGATAGAGATTTACTAGATTGCATGTTTTATCCTTAAAATTGTGCATGTGTTTTGAATTTTTATTTTATGTGTTTTGAATTTGTACTTTATTGTGTGATGACATTTTTCTTATGTATTGCATTTTTGGAACATTTCTCCCCGAGCCTCCGCTGAAAATGGACATGTGTCCAGTCAGACTTTCCCGGTAAACAAATGTAAAATAAATAAAAAAATTGTGTGTGTGTGTGTGTGTGTGTGTGTGTGTGTGTATGTATGTATGTGTATATATATATATATATATATATATATATATCTGTTTTTCTTCACCACTCTCCATACTTTTAAAACACTAACTTTACTCAAAGCTATACCATATAGCTTATGTAAGTCACTTGCTTGCCTTACTGTTCTTTTCATTATATTTATTGTCCTGAATTATTAAGAAGTGTTTTCCTTCATTATACTGTTTTATAAGCACTATTTTATAATTATTAAGAAATGTTTTATTTTCCATCACTGTACAGTTTTATAAAGATGTTAGTTCAATTTTTATCGTAAAAATAGTGTCAGTTTTATTGTATGTGGAGCTTTCTCCCAAGGTCTCTAATGAAAAGGGGGCTACTTTTTCCCAGTCTGACCTTCTCGGACAACAAAAGCAGATAAATACATAAATAACTGCCTTGGCTAAAGTGTGATATATTTTTGTATCACCACTCTTCCAAGTCATCAGCCCATTTTCTCCATTTCTACAGAAGGTCAAGGAGTCATGCCAACGGTTGCCATGGCTCTTGATTTAGAGTCACTCTCATACTTTTTTCAACTGTCATGCTGACTGTTGCATGTAGTCTTTCACGCAATCGACCCATCTCTTGGTTGGATTTCCTTATTTCATCTTGACTTCTTTCTGTTTCATATCTTCTTTACAAGAACATCATCTACTTTCCTGAAGTATGTGGCCAAATCACTGTAATCTCCTTTCCTTAATCTTCTCTGTAATTGGAGTGACTTTGGCTTCTGTTGTGATGTTTTCATTTATTTGTCTGTCTCACAGTGTGACATCTACTACCTGTTTCAGGTACTTGTCTCCATTGCCTCAAGCTTTCTCAGCTGCTCTGCCTTCATTGTCTTGGTTTCTGTGCCCTACAGAAGCTCTGGCCGCCATATCTCTCAAGTGTCTAAAATTTTGCAGTGTCTAGATTCTTGCTTCTTATTTTGTGGTTTTATGGCAAGTTGTAGAATACTGAAGTCACTAAATAATGACAGATGTTTGACCTTCAGACTTTATTTCCTTTCAAAAATGCATGCTAATGCAAAATGTGTTATTCTAGCTAATGGCCAAGATCAAAATGTATTCCTGTGTTTAAGTATTTGTCCTCCTATATATTTTGGATTTGTGAATATTTTGTGCAGTAAGAAATTAAGACTTAAACTGATCACACCACTGTTTTGTATACTTTACATTTCAGCTTCTTTGGCATTCTTCGGTCGAACACTAACTGACATTTTGTGCCATTTGGCTGCAGCACCTCTGATTTTGGCTTTCAATTCCTCATTCAGACTTCCCTTCTTCATAACCACACTTCCTAGCTGTTAACTTTTTCCAGTTTTTTGCCTTCTATGTTCTCTCTGTTTTCAGCTGCTATGACCACTGTCTTGTCTGTACTCAGTTTCACCCCATGTGCCTTCAGTTTTGAATTCCAATCCCCTGTCAGTTGTTGTGTTCCTGTTTGATGTCTGCTTGTAGTGCCACATTATTTGTATGCAGCAGCTTTGTTGGTCTGTCCCTTGCAACCTGTTTCCTAATGTAGTTCATCACCACTTAGAACAGGAGTGGGCTTAGAGATGAACTGTTATGCACATCCACTACCACTAGGTATCACTCTATGAATTTTAACACTGTTCGTATCTGTGTGACTGGATCCTTGGTCACTGCTTCAGCGACATTAAAACATTGCAGAACTGTCCAAATTACCTTTCTTGGGACCTTGTTATATGCTTTCTCTAGTTGTAGGAGTGCCTAGTTGGACTCTTTCCTGATCTCCAACAACCTTCTCCATTATTTGTCTCACTGCAGACACTGGGCCATTTGTACTGCCTCCTGATCTGAATCCGAACTTCTCATCTCCTATTTTACTTGCACCTTTTTTGTGTATTTGCTTATCAGTCAGCTCTGTTTACAGACAGAGCGTGCTGTAAGTTACTTGACCAGGAATATGGTATCAATGCTGTACATTACATGAAAAGAGATAAAGCTGTGACAGTGACCCAGGCAACCCAAGTTCAGCTAGCAACTTGAGCATCTGCTGCCACTGGCAGGTGGGGAGAGAGAGAAATGGGAATGAAGGGGCTTCCCCTGCTTGCCTGTCTTGGGGGGGGGGTGTAGAATGTTTGTCCAGGTTTACACAGCTTGATGTGATTTCTCCAGTGGAGATACTGTAGAGTGCACATAGGTGCTTGTCTGGTTTGAAAGGGAGGGATGTTTAAAGGCTTATGCACCTCCTTTACACGCACATCTCCGTAGCATATGTGGTGATTTAGAGCCAAGAACAAAAAAGTCAACCTAGCTGCCATGAGCAGCAATAGTGGCTCTCAGGTCCACATCTAGCTGTGGAATCCACACACCAGTATGAATAGGGCTGGTGGTGGAAGTAACAAATATTGGCCAACCCGCTGACAGTGCACGGTACTGGAAGGACTACAATGTTTGGAAAGCCACACTGCCATGGCAAATCAAGACCACCCACTGGGAACCACCAGGTAAAAAATTAAGTAACCAAAATAGAGATCCATTTACACTGTAAGCTTGTATTACTTGGCACAAAACGTTACAGAATGATTTATTTTCTGTATGCATAGCTATTTATTCATTCAACCATTTAGTCACTCATTGGTGTGAGTTGTGAAAACTCAACACACCAATCAAAAATTACTCAAAAGAACAGGCTAGCTATGGGTTTGTATTCTAAGAAATAACAAATGTTCTTTTTGGTTTAACACACGTGAATATTTTTATACTGTGACTTTAAAGAGTGTTCAGCATGCAATCATCTATAAAATGTATAATGTTTCACCTAGTTAAGTACTTCACTTTTTATTGTAATGAGCAAAAAGTAACAATTTATTTTTTTATATTTCTTAATTTCTTAAATAAATGTGTGTAACACAGCAAAAGACACCAAGGAACTGCAACCTCAGTTGTTCAACATTTGTGAACAAAATTAGTGGTATTACTATGCCTATACCTTTTAGTTTTCTATAAATTGGCAAAAACGTAAACAGAATCAGTTCCCCTTTATTTTCATCACATTAATTATTACTTTAAAAGCAGATGTCAGGCTAATATTGGTGCATAATTTATAGTAGACTTTTAGATTTCTATTTAGACATTTAAAAAAAAGCAAGAAAGACACTTGCTTATTTTGTGCTCCATTTTCTTCCACACAAGCAGTATAGTTAATCAATAAATAAATGAAAAAGTAACAAACCCAGCCCAGCCACTGGGGATGCACAAGCCAGTGCATTCCTTTGTGCCTGTCCCAGGCCTGGATAAATGGGGAGGGTTACGTCAGGAAGAGCATCCGGTGTAAAACTTTTACCAAATGACATGTGCAAACAGTACAGATTTCCATACCAGATCGGTCGAGGCCCAGGTTAACAACGACCACCACCAATACTGTTAGCCAACAGATGGTGGAAATTGGGCTACTATTGGTCCAAGCAAAAGGAGAAGAAGAGAGGGAAGGCATGCTCGAAGGCAGGAAGAGTGGAGGAAATTTAGGAGTGTGGTGGTGAGGTTAGGAACCATGAATGTTGGCAGTATGACTGGTATAGGGAAAGAGCTAGCTGATATGATGGAGAGAAGAATGGTTGATATATTGTGCGTGCAAGAGACCAGATGGAAGGGGAGTAAGGCCAGGTGTATTGGAGGCGGGTTCAAATTGTTCTAAAATTGTGTGGATGGGAGGAGAAATGGGGTAGGGGTTATCCTGAAGGAACAGTATGCCAAGAGTGTTTTGGAGGTGAAAAGAGTGTCAGACTGATGTTTATGAAGCTTGAAATTGATAGTGTGGTGATGAATGATGCTAGTGCATATGCTCTGCAAGTTGGTTGTGCGATGGATGAGAAAGAAAAACTTTGGAGTGAGTTGGATGAAGTGGTGATTAGTGTACCCAAGGGTGAGAGAGCAGTGATTGGAGCGGATTTCAATGGGCATGTTGGTGAAGAGAACAGAGGGGATGAGGAAGTGATGGGTAGGTATGGTGCTAAGGAGAGGAATGCAGAAGGGCAGATAGTAGTGGATTTTGCGAAAAGGATGGACATAGCTGTGCTGAATAAGTATTTTAAGAAGAGGCAGGAGCACAAGGTAATGTACAAGATTGGAGGAAGATACACACAGGTGGATTATATCCTATGCAGGAGGGCCAGTCTGAAGGAGTTGGGAGACTGTAAAGTGGTGGCAGGGGAAAGTGCAGTTAGGCAGCATAGGATGGTGGTCAGTAAGATGACTGTGATCAAGAAGAGCAGGAGTATGAGGGCAGTGTCAAGGATCAAATGGTGGAAATTGAAAAAGTGTGATTGTGAGGTGGAGTTCAGGGAAATGTTAAGACAGGCACTGTGTGGCAGTGAAGTTACCGAATAGCTGGGTAACTACAGCAGAGCTGATAAGGGAGACAGCTAGAAAGGTGCTTGGTGTGACATCTGGACAGAGGAAGGACAAGGAGACCTAGTGGTGGAACTAGGAAGTACAGGAGAGTATACAGGGAAAGAAGTTGGCAAAGAAGAAGTGGGATTATCAGAGAGATGAAGAAAGTAGACGAGTATAAGGAGATGAGGCGTATGGCGAAGAGAGAGGTGGCTAAGGATATGGCGTATGGAGAGTTCTGTGAGAGGTTGGACACTAAAGTGGGAGAAAAGGACCTGTACTGATTGATTGGCTAGACAGAGGGACTAAGCTGGGGACTGAGCTGGGAAAGGATGTGCAGCAGGTAAGGGTGATAAAGGATAATGAGGGAAACGTACTTAAGTGAGGAGACTGTGTTGAGCAGATGGAAAGCGTACTTTGAGGGGCTGATGAATGAAGAGAATGAGAGAGAGAAGGTTGGATGATGTGGGGATAGTGAATCAGAAAGTGCAATGGATTAGCAAGGAGGAAGTAAGGACAGGTATGAAGAGGATGATGAATGGAAAGGCTGTTGGTCCAGATGACATACCTGTGGAAGCATGGAGATGTTCAGGAGAGATGACAGTACAGTTTTTAAGCAGATTGTTTAATGAAATCTTGGAAAGTGAGAGGATGTCTGAGGAGAGAAGTGTTTTGATACCTATTTTTAAGAATAAGGGTGATGTGCAGAGCTGTAGTAACTACAAAGGGGTAAAAATTGATCAGTCACAGCATGAAGTTAATGGAAAGAGTAGTGGAAGCTAGGTTAAGAAGGGAGGTGATTATTAGTGAGGAGCAGTATGGCTTCATGCAGGGGAAAGAGCACTACAGATGTGATGTTTGCTCTGAGGGTGTTGATGGAGAAGTACAGAGAAGGTCAGAAGGAGTTGCATTGTGTCTTTGTGAACTTAGAGGAAAGCATATGACAGGGTGCCTAGAGAGGAGTTGTGGTATTGTATGAGGAAGTTGGGAGTGGCAGAGAAGTATGTAAGAGTGGTACAGGATATGTATGAAGGTAGTGTGACAGTGGTGAGGTCTGCGGTAGGAGTGATGGATGCGTTTAAGGTGGAGGTGGGATTATATCAAGGATCAGCTCTGAACCCTTTCTTATTTGCAGTGGTGATGGACAGGTTGAAAGATGAGATCAGACAGGAGTCCTTGTGAGCTATGATATTTGCGGATGACAATGTGATCTGTAGTGACAGTAGGGAACAGGTTCAGGAGACCCTGGAGTGGTGGAGATATGCTCTAGAGAGAAGAGGAATGAAGGACTAAGACAGAATATATGTATGTGAATGAGAGGGAGGATAGAGGAATGGTGAGGATGCAGAGAGTAGAGCTGGCGAAGGTGGATGAGTTTAAATACTTGGGATCAGTAGTTCAGAGTAATGGTGAGTGTGGAAGAGAGGTGAAGAAGAGAGTACAGGCAAGGTGGTGTGGGTGGAGAAGAGTGTCAGGAGTGACTTGTGACAGACGGGTACCAGTAAGAGTGAAAGAGAAGGTATACAAGAGGGTAGTGAGACCAGCTATGTTATATGGGTTGGAGACGGCGGCATTGACGAAATGGCAGGAGTCAGAGCTGGAGGTAGCAGAGTTAAAGATGTTAAGATTTGCATTGGGTGTGATGAGGATGTACAGGATTAGGAATCTGTATATTAGAGGGTCAGCTCAGGTTGGATAGTTTGGATACAAAGCCAGAAAGGTGAGATTGCGTTGGTTTGGACATGTGCTGAGGAGGGTTGCTGGGTATATTGGGAAAAGGATGCCAAGGATGATGCTGCCAGGGAAGAAGCAAAGAGGAAGGTCTAAGATAAGGTTTATGGATGTGGTGAGAGAGGACATGCAGGTGCTTGGTGTGACAGAGCAAGATGCAGAGAACAGGAAGAAATGGAAACAGATGATCTGCTTTGGCGACCCCTAATGGGAACGGGTGAAAGAAGAAGAAGAAGTAGCATAAAGTAACACCCTAAAATGGAAGCAAGTTAGATAAATGGAACATTTTGGGATCAGCAGTTACAATTTTAGATGTAATAATTGTCTGTGTGAGTTGTGTACATAACTTATTGTTTTGCTACTCATTGAGTACAGTATGCATACACCCTGTAGTTCAAAGAAAGTTTTACCCAACACATTGTACCGTACACAGATGCACATTTCTATGTGTAGGTATGTATGTATGTACTTAACACGCACACATAAAAAAATAGCTGTACGCATAGCTGTTTATTCATTGATGCATTTAGTCACTCGTTGGTGTGATTTAGGAAAACACAACACAGCAATCAAAAATTACTCAAAAGAACAGGCTAGCCATGTGTTTGCATTCCATGACTGGTCCATTCTGAACCTAAAAATCACCCTTGTGCCACTTCCATGATGGAGAGAATAGAAATTACCACTGTGTTCTTTCGACTGGTGGTATACTTTTTAAACCCTTCATAACCATTTTAAAGTCATCCATAATGTGTAACTAGTAGAGTACTGCATTTAAGATCAGCAACATCTAAAAGAGAAAATGTATGAAACTAATCATTCTGATTACTGTCGTAGAATGTCGCATTCAGTCCAGAATGTTTAGTTTTATGCATCTTTTACTGTTCAGGGGAGAGAAGCTTGAAATTCATACATGCACACATGAAAAAGAAAACATAAATACTTTCCAAACACTGCAACAATATTATAGTGGCATTCATGCATGGTTAGGGTGTAGTTGATTGTATAAAGATATTGATTCTGCTGTTCTTGGTCACTCGCTCCTCTTTCTAGTAACAAATCCCAGTACCTTGATTATGTTATAGCTTTGTAATACCTAGTGGGGTGAGAGATGAGAAGTGGATTTCTTGTCAGGTATTATAATGGTACACTGTAAGAAAGCTTAATTTTTAAATTGCATTTGGTATTATTTCTGCATTGTTTGGGTGTTGACTGTGCTGCATTTGATTGGGAACCGGAGACTAAATGTTTAAACCCTGTGGGAATGGTATTATTAACTTCAGATTGGGCTGACTTTGAAAGTAAGACTGTTAACTAGGTACATGGAGTGGTCTCCAAGAAATGGCTACCATGTTTTAATTTTTGGCCCCATGTCTTTTGGAATTGCATCATTGAAATTTCCAAACCACAACATGTCATAATAGAGCTCCCTTAGTAGTAGTTGAGGATCCTCTGCTGGTCAGTTACTTCTCACAAGTACTCAACAAGTAAGTAATAGCAAGCTCATATATTACTGTCTATCACTGCAACCACTGTCACTTATGCAGTCATAATTACACTGTTATTCAAACCTGTCTGTTACTTTATATGGTAAACAATTAAGCTAGTAAGCAATTAACACGTAAACAATTTATTAGATTCTCCCTAAATACATGTGCAAGTGAGAATCACAAACCCTTTATAATTTTATCAGCAGATAATCTTTGTCTGCTTTCCAGGTCTCACAACCTGTGAACATTAAAGATTATAGCACTGGCCTTTTAAAAGTCATAGCAGATGGTCAGAAGGAGGATCAGTTTCTTATTTTTCAAAGTAAAAGGTCTTTATATAATAGACACTATATAATTAGTGGTAGTGAATCTTTAGTATGGTACTTTTCCGTTATCGGGGCAACAGGAGTAACTCGCATGCAATGATTGCACATTGCATAGCCCTGAACCACTTGTTTTGAAAGACAAAGAAACATACATGAAGACAAAGTACCCTTTTTACTGACTTGTAACGAGTCAGTCTGTATAACTTGTCATACGGACTTGATCAATCCCTCTCCCCAACAAGTAAAATTGGACGGTACTTCCAAAAGAGCAATGACAGCACACATTCCACTCTCTGATTCTGATGTTAATACAAATTCCAGCAGCGGGGATTACTCAACTGCTGAAATACAACCAAAGCTAGCAAGCCCTGGTTATGCCTGTTTCTTTTTGGTAAGTGGTGTATTGGTAAAGTTTTTTTTTTTTTTCTTAGTTGCTGTCACTTCTGTAAGGAGAAAGTTGAAGCTTCATATCATATCTGTTGCACTGTACTTAATCATCCATAAAAAGTTTCTACAAGAATAAATCTGTCTTTTATCCCCAAGGTAGCCACAGTGGCTTCATCTAATTCAATTGCTAGTATTTGTCCCGAATGACACCCATAAAGGAGAATACTTGTGCAGTGAACTGCATGTTCACAGTCGTCTCTGATTCTACTTGTGTAGAACCTAGTCCATCACAAAAGAGTCTGTTCTTGTCATTTGTCCCAGTTACATTGGGAAAGAAAGTTTCTAAGATCTCTTCTAAATGACTAATGGACTGTAAACCATTACTTTACACAAGTAAGAGAAGACTACAAAGGAGTGGAGTTCATGTGTTACTGTTTTGTTGTTTACAGTGAATTACATGTGAATGCAACTATAAGAAGTTATCGTGGTCATTAGACCTGTTGCCCCGATAACGGAAAAGTACTGAATCTTTGTATTGGCTTAGTATACATAGTGGTGCAAGGTTTGATTCCCTCAGCCACCTTTGCCTAACTGTGTGATTCATGGCAAGTCACTTAACCAGACTCAACTCCCGGGCTAAGTCTGGAAAAGGTCCATGGAGATCAGTGCTCTGCTCCAGGAAACAAATACACAATAAATGCAAATGTTTTTCTGTTCAAGTTTGTTTATTTAATAAAGCATGTAATAAAGCAAAGAGGTCTAACTTTGAGAAACATTGTAAATCTAGGAGGAGCAAGGCTGAATCACAGCCAAAATCATAATGATATGCCTAAATCATAGCAATTGAGAGGTAAGCTGCAGTCCTTTTCAGCCCATAGGCAGAACGGCATTGTAATTGGGAATTCATCAAAATTTTGAACTCCTGTTCTCCATATGTGTACCTTTCTGTAGGCTAAGGAATAATCCGTAAGATTATAACAATTCAGAAACATAGTTGGAATAGAGTAGTCTGTTTTATTTTGATTATTATCTTCACTTAGGAACGATAAAATTAAAATCAAAGCAGCCTTCACAATACATACATGTATAAAACCCACAATGCTCCTCTTTATGCTTAACAAAATTCATTCTCAACATTCCACATAATGCTGTCATTTGTAGGTATAATTTACATGTTCTTATCAACCAACCTAAGAGTTGTATTGTTTTGAGATGTTGTATTACTGCATTTTGAACATGTACATGCTTTACTTGTTCTCTTTGTGTAGCTATGACAGCTGCAAGTAATTCTGTGTGTTGCCAGTGTATATACCATGACATGCCTTTATTGTGGTTGCCTAGATTCATTTTTTTAAATTTCATTACTTGGACTGTTTCACAAATACTACACAGTCCCTGATCCTGTAAAATGCTGGACCCTGATCCCAATGCCACTGCCTGTTACATAAAAGTGACAGTGTGTAGTTAGGTACTCTTAGATGCAACTTTCACTGCGATGCAGATAAAATGAAACCACTCTACTAATTTGTAAAATATGGACTGATTTTAATATGTAAGTGTATTATAAAAATAATGCTGTGCTGGTAAACAGGTAAGCTGTGGGAAGGATGGTCTTTGGTATCTGTAGTAATTTTGCAGCACTAAGAAAAACTTGTCTGTCTCAACTCTTAGCTTTCTTCTAGCACTTTCCAGTGAAATAAAATTAGATAATGCACAGACTAAATTGTGGATTCATTATACTGCATGAAACATGCAGGCTAAACCATTGATTCACTATGCTAACTGAAACGGCCATCCCTTGGCACATTGATGTTCATCATACTTATATGTTCATGTCATAACACAGACATCCTTCTCAGAAACTGACCTATGACTTTCAAACCATCAGCTCATACTTAACCCAAATAAAACAAAAGTTATGATCTTCCAACCCACGAGATCCTCTCTTCCCCCTTCGTCCTTCTCCATTACTGCCAACAATAAAATAATCTGTCCTGACTCGCAGACAAAACTACTAGGAGTCACAGTGGATAACAACCTACAATTTGACCTACATATATCCCACACACTTAAAACAATTCACAAAAAATGGGCACCTTGTATGGAAACAAAAAGTAACTGACGCCACTAGGGTAGCCATTGCAAGAATCCACCTCCTGTCAACTCTTCTTTATGCCTCCCCGATTCTTATTAACCTTTTAACTGGAAATGTGCTATAGTAAAATTGCTAAATTTGCCAGAGATTTCTCACCACCATTGTCATACCTTAAAAAAACATGCTTGTTAGAACTACCACACCTACTATCGTACAACTAATTTACTATGGCACACAGACTTGTATACCAGCCAGAAAAAAACCCTGTCCTACTAAATATTCTTAAACCCCAAACCATCAACCGTAACTTGCGCTTAATCAATAAATCTCTACTACAAGTGTCCTTATTCAATAATACCACTGGCAACTCCCTATTATCACACCATGTAACAAAAAACTGGAACTCCCTCCCTCATTCCATTAGATCTACTTCCAAATTCAGTCACTTCAATGCTGTAAAACAGTTCCTTAATGACTCTTGGCTTTGTCCCTGCACCAGCTGACTTATGACTTAACTCTTCTTTTAAAAGGGAGCGCATTTTTGTTTCTGTCAGTTTAAAAGTTGTTAATACAGTGTAAAACTGCATTTTTCTGTGTAGAAACTGTGTTTCATTTTCTTTTCTTTTTTGGGGGGGATGGCAAAGTGTATTTAAGTGCGTTTTACTGCATTTTAGTGGAGAGAGGTTTCTTTTAAGTATAATATATTTTTTACTGGCTTGTGCTGCTTAACGTCCTTGGGAAAGAAGCACCATTTTCAGCTTGACCATGGAACCAAACTACCGGTCCCATGGTCAGTCCTTCTTCCATCCACAAAAAGAACAAATTAAACAGCATTTGCCACCACAGCAAACTAGCTGTTTGTTTCAGCCACAGGTGGGTGACTCTTCTTTGGCCGAAGCTGGTTCCTTAGACCACACATCTTTTTCCATGGATATCTCTGGTTTTGTCCATACAGCCACTATAGACTAGGGGATACACATGCCCTCTCTGGCTGTTGAAGGTGACCTTAGTGGGCAAGGGAGAGACACTGTTGTTGGTTTTGGGAAAAGGAGCAAGGGAAGGGCCCCTGCTTAGCCACAATGTTATGCCCATCTTTTGGGGAAGCTGTTGCTACCATTAATAAACCTAGTTGTTCCAACTTTGCTGTCAAAAAGAGACAGAAAGCAAAAAGTTTATCTTCTCCTGCACCTGGTCCTCTGGACAGGATTGGTTTGCTAAGACTGGCTCAGGGTCTTGTACATGCTATTTGACCCTTCTTTTATGGTAGTTTCTGGTAAAAGAAGAGGAATTCCTCTTTTAATGAAAAGTTTTAAGATATTGAATCTGTAGGGGAGATATGATGTACCAGATGCAGGTTTTTCTCCTCAGATTTCTGTTTCAGAGGATAGCATGGTATCAGAGACTTCCTTTGAGGGTTTCTCTTTCTCTGAGATTGTTTCCAGAACATGCCAATGTTTTCTGTGAGAGTACACTGGGGTTTCTCAGTCTTTCAGAAAATACTATGAGTTGTTACAACTGGAATTCCCAAAACCTTCACACATCCCTCCACTACTGTCAGCATCAGAGGATGTGTTTGTCTCGGCCTCTGGTTTCTGTGGCAGCCAGCCTGCTAAGGTAAGAAAGCATATAGAATGTACCAAGTTTCTCAGTCTTTCAAGTGTTTATCCACTCATCCCAGATCTGAACCACCAGCTATATCTTCAGTAAATAAAACTGCTATCCAACATTTATTTAATTTTAATCCTTCCCCTTCAGAAGTGGATGCTAAAACAATTGATAAGTTTGGGAAAAGGTGTATGCTTAAGCAACTTTAATTTTTTAGAATTTTGAATTGCCAGGCTCATATAGTTCATAGTTCATAGTTTAGTACTAAGCTAACTGCCCTTGCGAGCCATTTTAAGCCTAGCCAATTATGCCTTGTGAGACTCAAACCCTGCACCTTGTGTTTGTAAGGCAAACACCTTATCCATTAAGCCACCCTCCCAACCACTTAAAGTTTATGCTAATTTTGAAAGTACGGTAAATGCTTTATAATCCTGTGAGGTAAAATCTGCTTTGTGTGGTTTAGTTTTTTTTCCTGAGTGTTCTATATACCCTTAAAATAATAAGTAATGACCTGAGAAATGAAGATACTGTGTCCAGGGCTGTGGCAACTGGTATTGTGTTGATGAGGTTTGTCTGGCTACATTCTCAGAACCTCCAAGAAGCTGTAAACTTGAGATATTAAATTCTCCTTTTGATAAAGATTTAGTTTTTGGACTCTGTGCTGCAGAGGTCCTCAAAAATGGAATTCAGGGAATCTCTCATATTTTTCAACCCTCTTCCTCTAAATTTTCAAAGGGATTAATGTTCCATCATCTGGTTTTGGTAAGAAACAAAATAAACAGTCTCAGTCGAAAGAAGGGAGGTTCCAAAAAGAAAACGGGAACCCCCCAAGAACAAAGGGCAGTCAAATAAGGCAGAATGACTGTAAAAGGGACCTTGCCCCCCCCTTCCCACCCTGGCAGTCCCTTATCCCTTCAATAATGTCCTGATCTCCATTTCTGTCTTTGTCGGTGGCGTGTTACAGACAAATGGCTTCTGATGGTGATTCAGCAAGGTTACAAGTAGCAGTGGGAAGAAATGCAGACTTTCCAGGGAATTATTACACATCTGACAGACCAAAGCCCTTTTTTCTCCCATCCTGCAGCACATGCTATCTGAGAGGGTAATAGAAACGGTTCCTTCTTCCCAGTTTGGAAAATGATTTTATTTAAGAATGTTTTAATGCCAAAGAAGGAAAGAACATGCTAGAGACCAGTTTTGGATCTTTCTTTCCTAATCCAGTATGTGATAGTGTCCAAGTTGACAGTTATTTCACTTCACAGCCTCTTACCCTTTCTTCCTCATTTGAGTTTTTTTGGTAGATACTTATCACATTCTTATCCATCCAGATTTCAAGTGTTTCTTAAGGTTGTTTGTGTAAATCACGTTATCAGTTCTCTGCTTTACCGTTTAGTCTACCCACTGCTTCAGTAGTGTTTATAAAGTGGCTAGCTCCTGTCATAGCCCATTATAGTGTACCCAAATTTTTCTATATTTTAAATGACTTGTTTATCTTTGCAGAGTGTAGAATACAGTGTGTGTATGCTGCATCTGTAAGAAGTGTTTCAAGGATGGCACGTGCATATAAATGGCAACCGCATGCTAGCTTCAGTGCCATTTTGAAGTGTAGCAAGAGAGTGAGCATGTATGAGTGTAATAGCTAGTTTGTTTATAAGTTTATGTACGTTAACGTTATTAAGCCTCAATCCTGATGTGTTTTACATAATAAAGCTGCTTGAACAGAACCCACAAATACATGTCTATTTGATCCTGACTGGACGAGCAACATGGTGTCAGAACTGGGATTCCAGAGACTGATATTCAGAGCATACCTCTCAACTGTACAGATTTTCACAGAATGTCCAGATTTTTGTCTCGTATTATTGGTACGTTTTTCATAAAATTGTGGTTTTTCTGGCAAATTAGTGGCAAATCATTAAAGATTGAACTTAGAAAATAATTTCAGACAATTGAGTTTCAGACTTCATAGCCTTTAGAAAATTCATGCTAATGTAAAGCCTGTTACTCTATCAACTTTCTAAATTTGTGAGAGCAGTATTTAAAAATTGTCTCTATTTTTGGGCCTGTGTCCCACTTTTATTTATGGCTTTGTCCAGACTTCTTGCTGTAAGAGGTTGAGCGGTATGATTCAGAGCTATGAGGTGCAGAGTTAAATGAGCACAAAAAAAGGGGACAGGAATGAACTAAAGGTAATGAAAACTTGCACAAATGGTTTATTTTATAAAACAGATAGAGCATTACAAGGGCATAAACTGCATTATTAAACAAGTGAGAGGCACAAAAGGTTTATTAATTAAACAAAATGTTTAAAATTAAGATATTTGATAAAACGATTATCAGAAAAGCACATATGGGGTTTGGAATTACCCCAGAATTGCAAAACAAGCATGTTTAATCTAAAATGGGCATGTTTAGACTAAAACGAGCAGAAAAAAAGTGCAATGGGCATGAGAAGTGGTTACACTAGCAAAATGAATATAATAAGGGCAAAAAAGGGCACATTAAGCATAAAAAGCAAGTCAACTGCATGTTTTTTGACAAAATACTGTGTTTTGGCATAACTACTACTTTGCATTGTATGACGGGTGTGTAAAGTGCTTGCAGTGTGTGCTTGTTACTGTGAATTTATTCCAAAAAGTTTATTTGTGTGCAAAGTGCAACTGTTTCACGAAGTACAGTCAAAATACATCCATTTCGAAAGTTTTGTGTGCTGGCTGTGTCGATTTGCAAAGTGCCATCATTACAGTGTGTTTACTGCACTGTAAAGAGTTATTTAGCAAAGTACTACCATTTTGGGGAAGCTTCAATGTGTATTCGCAAAGTGCAGTTACTTTGAAGTGTTTCTTACTCTGAGCTTCTTCTGCCCAGCTTATTCGCACAGTGCAGTTATTTTGAAATGTTTCTTACACTGATAAGAGGTGATTTGTTACAGTACAGTAATTTCAAGGGTATCGCAGTGCCCGAGAGACTTATTTCGCAACATTCAGTTATTCAGAGGTTTGTTGTGCAATTGGGCAAAGTTACAAATATTGGCATACATTTCTGGCATATGTATATGTGTGTGTGTGTGTGTGTGCATACTTGCAAAAGCCTTCAGTGTTATGTGTTAATATGGCAGACAGATTTAAAAAATTCTGACCACTTGTATTTTATCAGAATATTGCAGAGAATTAGAGAATATTTGAACAAGAGTACAATATTTTTATTCAAGCAGCTTATTCTGACAAGGATGCATGCATCAGAGCATTCATTTTGCTAAACCTAACTGGGTCAGAGGCCATTGAAAGAGAGTGTTCATTTGTGTTTGCACAAGCAGTATATTAGGGAGAAGGTGAAAGCCGTCATATTGTTGTACAGGCTGAATCAAGGGAAGACCCAAGTGTCTGAAGTACAAATTCAGAGAAATGTGCAACTCCCAGACAAATATTACACCAGAGAGGCATTTGTTTTATACAAGAGTTCAGAAACCAGGGGAAACGTTTGCAGCTTCTATAACTAACCTGAGAAACAAAGCTAAAATGTCAGTTTGGTGACTTAAAAGATGAGTTGATAAAGGACAAGCTTGTGTGCGGTATTAATAGTGCTGCTGTGAGAAAGATTTTGCTTTGTGACAGTGATTTAACGTTGAGTAAAGCTATTGATATTTGTCAAATCCATGAAGTTACAGAAAGGCACACAAGTATGCTTGCTAGTGATAACAGCATGATTTCAACAGGCTCCAGAGCAAATGTAGACAGCATGCAACATGTGGCTAACAGAGGAAGGCCTAAGCACATTGTGACTACAGCCCCTGTGGGTTGTCATGGGAAACCACATAGTTCTAAGAAAAGAGCATGCTCAGTGCAGTACAAGGGTGAGTCAGAAAAACCCAAATACATCTTTACTGTTAACTGTCGCAACTGTGGTGCCAATCATGAGTCTAAGAGAGAGAAATGCTTAGCATTTGGACAGCAATACCACAAGTGCAAAAAATTGAACCATTTTCAAAAGTTTTGCAAATCAAGTAAGCTTCACACAGTTGTAAAGAAGAGTCACTCGTAAAAGCAAGTTGATCATATAGAGAGCTGCAATTCTACTTTTTATGTAGATGGTGTATCAGTAATTGGTGAAAAGGTTGATGCGGTGAATTTGTTGGCAAAGAACAAAATGTTTTGTACTGTCCAGATCAATGGGAAATCCACCAAGTTCAAAGTAGACACTGGTTCAAAGTGTAATGTTGTATCAGCAGACACATTTGCTAAGGTGAGACCTGGTGAGCAACTCAGTGTGGCTAGTTATGCAAAACTTGTTGCTTATGAACATGAAGAAATTTAAATGGAAGGCTCAGTAGCGCTTTTATGTTATTATTTCAGAGACAAGTTGGGCAAACTTTTAGTTGTGTACTCTGAAGTTAGACCCAGAGATCAGTCCAGTGGTCAGACCAGCAAGGAAAGTTCCGATAGCTATGCAGGATAAAGTCAAAGCTCAGTTGGATAAAAATGGGGCAGCAAGGTGTAATTTGCCCAGTTACAGAACCAACTGAATGCGTGTTATCTATGATAGCAGCCCACAAGAAAGGCTCAGACGAAATCAGAGTATGTATTGACCCAAGAGATTTGAACAAAGCATTAAAGAGACTGCATCATCCAATGCGTACAGTCGAGCAAGTTGCAGCCCTTACACCAAATGCCATTGTTTTTCTGTCTTAGCTGCAGAAAGTTAATTTTGACAAGTGATGCTTGATTGCAAATCCTCATTACCGACTACTTTCAGTACCCCGTTTGGCAGATATAGATTCCTAAGGATGCCATTTGGAATAAATTCTGCAAGTGAAGTCTTTCAGCGTGGAATGGAGCAATTTTTTCATGTAATCCTTGTGGCGTAATAGTAGATGATTTATTGGTTGAGGCAATGGTGAAGCAGAGCATGACAGAAACCTTAAAGTTCTAGACAGAGAACATGAAGTGAACTTAAAGCTCAATCCTCTAAAGTGTAAATTTAGTCTACCAGAAGTTACATATGTAGGTCATTTATTTACCAGCACTGGCTTGAGACAAGACTCATCCAAGCCATTCTTGAGATGCCAGCACCAGATAATGTTCAAGTAGCATGGTCAACTATTTAGACAAGTTTATCCCAGACCTCAGTGAGATGACAGCATCTTTGTGAGAGCTGATGGCCACAAATGTAATGTGGTCTTGGTTGGAACAGCACCAGAAAGCATTTGAAGACCTTAAGCAGAAAATTGCCACCCTACTTTCATTAAGATTCTATGATGTCAATAAATGAGTCACTCGTTCCTGTGATGCTTCAAAATTTGGTCTTGGCGCAGTTATTCTTCAAGAGGACAGACCAGTAGCCTATGCATCTAGAACTCTTACCAAAACTGAAATGCAATATGCGCAAATTGAGAAAGAACTTTTGACAATAGTATTTGCATGTTCAAAGTTTCATGATTGTATCTATGGTTGAGCTGTTCAGATTGAAACTGATCACCAACCTCTAGTTACTATTTTAAAGAAGCCTGTGCATTCAGCTCTAGCGAGATTACAAAGAATGATGCTCAAATTGCAAAAGTACAATTTCAAAATGGTCTTTACAAAAGGCAGATTTCTTTATCTGGCTGATACCTTATCCAGATCACCCAGAAATGCAACAGAACAGCTTCATGTAGAGAATTTTGACTTTGATGTCATGGAAGTACATCATTTTTCTACCACGAGACTTGATGAGCTGAGAGATCATACAAAGACTGATCCTATTTTGCAAAGCTCAACCACTACATTAATGTTGGATGGCCGTCAAAACAATTTAGTGTGCCACCTGTAGTGCAACCTTATTTTCCTTACAGAGATGAGATGTTGATAGAAGATGGTATTATTTTCTAAGGTCCTAAAATTGTTCTTCCTTACAAGATGAATATATCCAGATTTTGCGTCGTGATCACCCAGGTTCCAAATCTACTAAAAGAAGGATGAGAGAGCTAGTATTTTGGTCTTCTCTAGTAAAAGACATCAATGAAGTACTTTCTTCTTCTTCAGTCTGCAATAGTACTAAACTGGATTTGTGAAAAGAACCACTTCAGCTAAGTCAAGTTCCTGAACTACCTTGATAAACAGTAGCCACTAATATATTTGAGTGGAACAATCACCATTACTTAGTGTTGGTAGACTCTTATTCAAATTGGTTTGAGATTGATTTACTACCTAATCTAACATCCACTGCTGTTATCACCAAGTTGAAACATCATTTTTCAGTATTTCTGACAAAGGTACTCAATTTTCTAGTCAGTTGTTTCAGAAGTGTGCAAGAGAATGGGACTTTGTACATGTCACTAGTAGTCCAGAATATCCACAGTCAAATGGACTAGTTAAACGTGTAGTACAGAGTGCAAAGCAATTACTTGAGAGGTCAAAGCATGGTAATACTGATGTCTTTTTGAATTTACTCAATCTCAGAAACATACCCCGTGATGATATACTTGGCTCGTCTGCTCAGAAACTTCTATCTAGGCAAACCAGAACAGCATTGCCTATTGGTCCCAGTTTGTTGAGGCCTAAAGCTAAGAACAGCAGAACAATTAGAGCCCAATTATTCAGAAAGAGTTCTGTCTAGAAGTCCAGCTATGATAAATCGAGCAGATTTCTTTGTCCGTTGAAAGAGGGAGAGACAGTGAAGATACAAACAGCTAAAGGTTTTGACCGGATTGGACAAGTAACAGGTATATGTACCAAGCTGAGATCCTACTTCATAGAATTTGAGGGTGTGGAGTACAGCAGAAATCGCAGACATCTTCTTCCTGTACCAGAATCGATATCGCAACATTGTTCCAGTGATACACAGTCTAGATCTCAGAGCAATCCAGACAATGTTCCTTGTTACAGAACATGTCTTGACTTCTACTTCCATTCCTAATGATGTTCCTAATGTCCTTATGGTTGGACATTCAGCAGAGACCATCCCAGTTGCTAGACCCAATTCTTATTTTTATGTCACACAGTTTGGTTGCATTTCCAGACCTAGTGTGAAATGCACAGCAACCTGGACATGATTGTATATATGTATCTAGTTCTGTATAATTGCATGACAAATAATTATTTGTATTGATTGCATGTCAGCTGATGTCATCAATATTGCATGACATTTCACAGAGAGAGGATGTAGAATAGTGTGTGTGTGCGCTGCATCTTTAGGAAGCGTTTCAAGGATGGCACGTGCATATAAATAGCAAGCATGTGTTAGCTTCAGTGCCATTTTGAGAGTGCAGCCAAAGAGTGAACATGTATGAGTATAATAGCTAGTTTGTTTATAAGTTTATCTAAGTTAAATTTATTAAGCCTCAATCCTGATGTGTTTGATAATAATAAAGCTGCTTGAACAGAACCCACAAAGACTCATCTAATTGATCCTGACTGGACAAGCGACAGTCTTTTTAAGTATGTCAGGAATCTCGCTCTTGGGTGAGAGATCTCATACACAGGCTGAGATTCCAAAATAACATTCAAAAGTCTTTTTGACTCCATCACACAGGATTGAGTTCCTAGGATGTCTGCTAGACACCTCAGTATGAAGAACATTTCTTCCACAGGAAAAAATAGATGTATGTTTAGATCTATTCCAGGGGTTTTCCACTCAGTCTTTTGTCACTGTGAGGAAATAGCTCAATATTCTGGGTCTTATGGCATCTGTGATTCTCAGGATACCTTTATTTAGTTTTGTATTTAGCATTTTTTTACTGGGAAAGTTCAACTGGGATGAGAGGCAATCTCCTTTTCAGTGGAGGCATGGTAAGAAAAGCTCCATAATCAATTTACAAGTTGCAAAGATTTTGTACAAGTTATGTACAGTTACAGAATATGTCCTTCTACAGTTATTACAAATACACTCTCTGTTATAGTAGTGCTAACTGGATTTAAGCTATAAATGTGTAAATTAAATAGTTGTTTATAGATGGAAATTAATTAGCAGGACAGGCATTTGTGGCAGGAGGGTAACGAAGTAGAGTAGATAAAAGAGTATGCGATTACAGGTATAGGGATTGAAAGTGAGGAGATCATGCTGGTTAAGATGCAATGTAGAGAGACATTAAGGAAGTCTATGCAAATGCAGGCAGCAGGAGGTAATAGTAGATTAGGTGGGAAAATAGTGGAAACAGTGACAGAATAAATGTAAGTCAAATATGGAGTATTTTAGCTAGTCTGGACAGGGTCGTATCCAAGATTTGGACAGGTGCTCACAAGGTAAAGGTTTGAAGTATTGCAGGTTTGGAATGACCCTTAGGTGGAGATGGATGATGTTCCATAATTTAGCGACTAAGTTGGCATATAATGAAGTACCTGCTGAGGTATTAGCTTTGATTGTCATAAGGAGAGATTGATTACTTGATTGTAGATGTCTTGGTGGTGAGTAATAGTACAGAGTATTTCTAAGGACAAAGCAGTTTATATGTTGATAGAAAAGGGTATGGGTGGCGATTAATTGTATATAAATAAAATTAGTGGCACATTTTACAATTTTCTTGTAAAATGTAATTCATTTGGTTTTTACATTAGCATATAGGTTGGTGAGAATGGAAGATGCATAGAGTAGAGATGGCAGTAAGTAAGTGGATTGCTAAGTTTTTTTCTGGTAAGGCCAGTCAGGTAAAATTTGGATATATGTAAAGTCCCAAGTTTTTTTCATGTGTTCTTTATGACAAGTTAACTTGAAATTTGACCATCATGTATCATCTATTATGACTCTAAGAAGTTTGGTTGGGATACAAGTTGTAATGGAGTGGTATCAGTAGAGATGATGAAACATGGTGTTTATGCTCTGTCATAATTTTAGGGGTAGAACGAATAAATGTAGTTTTACGGGGTTTAGTAGAAGCTGGGAGTTGGATAGCCAGGCTTCTGTAGAAGAGAGCGAGTCCTGTGTGTTTTTTGTAGAAAGGATAGGGAAGAAGCTGAGCAGATGAGGGAAGAGTCATATGCATATGATTTGGAGAGGTGCTCTTAAGGTAAAGTTTTGAAGTATTGCAGGTTTGGAATGACCACCAAGACATCTACAATCAAGTAATCGATCTCTCCTTATGACAATCGAAGCTAATACCTCAGCAGGTACTTAATTATATGCCAACTTAGTTGCTAAATTATGGAACATCATCCATCTCCACGTAAGAGTCATTCCATATAGTGGCATTTTTGAAGTGGTGTGACGAGAGTTGGTGTATATGTTAAAAAGTAGTGGACCAAGGATGAATCCATACCTGTGGAGACAAGGAGGAAAGAGGAATATGTTTGCTGCCATTTGACTGCCTGAAGTCAGTTAGAGAGGGTAGTTTTGAAACCATACCAGTACAGAATGAGAGATATTTAAGGAAGGAAGTTGAAATAGTTTTTGATGTGAAACAGTTTCAAATGATTTAGATAAGTCTGAAAAGACAACTGAAACAATGTTGTCTTTATTTCTTTCATTGTTAATCTTGTTAAAAAAGCTAATAAGTTGTACTATGCTTGGGTCTAAAGCTGTGTTGTGTAACTGGATTGTTCTTGATAAGAGAGTTAATAAATTGTGAATGAATACATTTTTTCCAGGATCTTGGCCAAGGGAAAAAGTATTGCAATGGGCCGATAGTCAGAGGGTTCTGTAGATGTTCTTTCCTTGTGTAGGGGAATGATATATGAAGTTTTCGATAGAGTAGGGGTATGATTTCAGCTAGGGAGTGGTTCATAAGTATTGACATTGGATGTATAAGGATTCTGCAGCAATACTTGGGTATTCTGAGAGGAAGGCTATAAGAGTTTAGTTTTAAAAAAGATTGGTGAAAGAAGTAGGAATGGTTTGAAAGCTAAATGCATCATTATGGTTTACGGCAATAGTTGGGAGAGAGAGATTTCTAGGGTTACTTTTTAGGAGGTTAAGGATGGATTGGATAAAGTGAAAATTAAATCGGTCAGTTAATCATTCTAAGGTGCTGGTAGTTTTAGGTGATGGTGTGGTGGTTTGTCCTGGTTTGAATAGCTTATTAATATATTTCTGTAGAATAGTGTATGTGTGCGTATTGTGGGTATTGTAATGTCTTTGCTGGAAAGTAAAGTGATAGGTTTGTTTGTCAGTTTTTATTTGATGCTTGCTGTAGATCAGTGTGTGTGTATGTACCCTTAAGATGCTATCCAAGGGCTTGCCCAAGTGTATAAATACTGAGAATGTGTAAGCCTGACTACCATTTTGTAGTTAGCTGTTGAGATACAAGCATGTATGTATGTCAGGTCTGTCTGTTAACCCGTTCATTTATATTTTATGATGCTGCTATCCAGCCTGATGTGTTTTTATGTATTAAAGCATCTAAACGAAATACCCTGTTTGTCATCTATGTTAGAGAAAGACGAGCTACATTTACTAAGGTTTCTCAGTTGCCTGAAATATCATGAGATGTCCTACCATTTCACTGTTTCAGTATTCATAACATTAGGGATCCCCTGCTTAGGGCAGCCTGACATCTGGCTAGTACACCAAAGCCTTAGGTTGCTTTAAGGTGCGCTGTATGCTCCTCGCATAGCCAGTCCGAACACTATCTCTTGATTGTTGGTCTGAATGCCTGCATTCCGTTGCTGGTTTCACCGAGCCATTGCAGACAAGTCCCCGATTGAGGTTCGATTTTTAGTTGTCTCTTTTTTTGTTTGTGGGGTTTCATGCAATCCAAGAAGGGTAAATGCCAGTGTGAGAGACAGATTCCCCAAAAAGACCACCACGAACTGTGTCTGTTTTGCCTTGGCACCTCGCACGACCAGACATCCTGTTCCATCTGTCAGACTTTTGTACCTAAAAAGTTTGTGTAGTAGACTTTCTTCTTTGGTGCTGTATCTTGAGAATCAGAGACTTAAACTTCTTGTGAAAGACAGGATGGAGGGAACTTCCTGCCCTGTGGGACAGCCATCAGGGAAGAAGGAGAAGGCGGCCAAGAAGTCTATGCTGGACTCTTCCTCTATTCAGCCTTCACCGGATGCTTTTCCTGAGATGAGTGAATGCTTGGAGGTTCGCCTGGCTTTGTTGTCAGATTCCTCTGAAGCGACCGGGTTGGAGGTTGGCTGGATCTGACTTTAAGCATGGCCGAGGAAGCTTTCCAGATGTCCATTTTGGACGTTCAAGGAAGCCACAGTTGATCATTTCCTAGGGGCCTAGGGGTATTCCTCAAATTTTTATAGGAGAAGAAGTCCCTGCTACTATTATTGAATGCCACCCTAGTTCAGAGCCTTCCAAGTTTTATAAGGCAGACATTCAGTTAAAGAAAAAACAGAAAACTAAATATGATTCTCCTGCCCCTAAGGATCCACAGAGTGAATGTCATGCCTTCACTCAGGGTTTGTTTATTGCTTTGATGGCATTTTTGCTTCCTCAGGGTGTTTCAGTTCAAGCTCCCTCTTGGTCCTCCACTCCCCTTAGAAAACCCAGGGAACAGGATTCCTCTGAGGAGGAGCTGGATTCGGATGAGGAATTCCTTAATTATTCTTCTCATATTCCTTCTCCTTTGGACTGTGGGTCAGTGGAAGAGGAATCTACCAGTTCTGATGCTCCCTTTGAAGGGATTTCTTTTGGGGACACAATTTCCAGGATGATGGCGTTCTTTAAATGGGATTGTGCTCTGGTCTCTGAGATTCATAAACGGTACTATGAGTTGTAGATGGAATCTCCTAAACCTTCTGATGTTCTTCCTGTTTTGGCTGCTTTGTTGGATGTATTTTCCAATGCCTCTAAAGCTAAAGATTCTTAGCCCCTGCTCCAAAGAAACTTGATAGGTTTTATAGGGTGTCTGAGGACTGTAAATGTTTGTACAGATGTCCTGCTGCTGACCCCTTAGTGGCACCTGTAGCCTCTGACAATCCCTCTCAGTTCCTTTCTTCACCCAAATTACTGCCCGCTGATAAAGACAGCAGAACCATGGAAAGGCTAGGTGAGAGGGTTTACACCTCAGCTATCTTAGCTTTAGGTATGTTAATTATCAGACTCATGTCCATGTACATGATATCTCTCCTGTCTCTAGCTTTTCAGGTTATATCTAATCTTATAGACTGTGACAGCAAAACTTCTGCTCTTTCCCCATTAGGGACTTCCTCCTAGGTGGCTCATCATTCCATCAAGTGTAGTTATGGTGCAGCAGATGCTTCTTCAAGGGCTGCTGCTTCTGGCTTTGGCTTCAGCCTTTCCCTGATGATATTAAGGCTAAGTTGATGGATGCCCATCTTGATAATAATCACTTGTTTGGTGAAGCTGCTGTTGATTTAAGTCCCTTCAGGATAAGGGAAAGGCTTTACAGGAACTCAAATGTGTTGGTTTCTCCTGTTCCTAAATTTCAGAGAAACTACCCCAATAAGCCAACCTTTGTTCGCAGGCAATCTCTTCCTCCTAATGAGGGCAAAATGCATGGCAAGTGGGCTCCTCCTGCTAAGGCTACTCAGACTTCAGGGCCTCAGAAGCTTTCCTTTCCAGATCAACCAGGTACTGTCCGACTATCCTTTTCTTCCCAGCCACTTTCCTCTTTCTCTTTGCCTTTCATTCTCTCTCTCTATTTGGCTACAGATAACTTAGAATTCCTGGGTTCTGTCCGTTATTCACCAGGGTATTTCATGTTGTCGAAATATCTTCCCCTTTTATGGATAATCCTCAGCTCCTTCAGGAACAAATCCTTTTCTCCCCAGAGGTGCTTCAGGACCTTTTGACTCTGGGTACTATTCAAGAGGTGCCTGTATTGCAAGGGGGGTGGGGGGTTTACTCCAGGATGTTTCTAGTACCCAGAAAGGAGGGTACTTGGAGACCAATTCTAGACGTCTCTCATCTAAACACTTTTCTGAAGGTGCTCACTTTTCGAATGTTGTTCCTTCAGATTTTATTCCCTCTTTTGCTCCCTCAGGCTTATATGGTATCTCTGGATCTCAAAGATGCTTATCTCTATATTCCGATCCATCCCCTTTTTAGGAGGTTTTTTCATTTCTCTGTTGCTTCCTGGCATTTTCAGTTCTCTGCTTTGCCCTTTGGCCTTTATACTGCCCCAGTGGTATTCACCAAATGCCTCATTCCACTGATTGCTTTCTGCAGGCTTCAGGGGATCCAAATAGTTCCCTACTTAGATGAACTGCTGTTTCAGACATCCACTCCAGAGATCCTGTTGCAAAATCTCCATTTTGCTCTCTCTCTTCTTCAGAGCCTGGGGTTTACAATAAACTTCAAAAATCTTCTCTGAATCCTCCTCAAGATCATGTTTTTCTTGGTTGCAGGATTCAGACAGTGCATTTGCTGGCATCCCGCCTTCTCCCAGGGCCTTTGACCCTCATCTCCTTCTTTCAGACTCTTCTTCTCTGGCTTCCATTACAGCCAGGGAGTTTCTGAGAGCTCTGGGTTTCATGTCATCCACCATCCCTAAACTCTGTCTGGCCACACTTCACATGAGGAAGTTTCGCTGATTCCTGAAGTCAGTTTGGCTTCAGCATGCTCATCTCCTAGACTTAATAGCCCTGCTTCTACCTTGCCTCAAGAAGGAATTCTACTTTTGGATCCAGCAGTTGTCCTTAAATCCAGGGCTCCCTTTTCTTCCCCCTCTTCCCTCTCAGGAGCTGTTCACAGATGCTTCAGATGTTGGATGGGGAGAAGCTTTTGGCTCCCTAAGGGTACAGGGGGTCTGGTCTCCTGTTCAACAGAAGGAACACATCACTCTCGAGGAGATCACATCCTTTCTGCTGGCTCTTCAGACTTTTCATCCTTTCTTCTTCCTGCGACCTCTCAAGGTGTTTACAGACAACACCACGATGAAGTGGTTTGTAAACAAATGGGGGAACAAGATCTTATCTTTGCCAATTGGCACTCCTGGTATGTCCAGTATCAAGTGATCTTCAGGCAGTTTACATTTCCTCCAGTCAAAACATTGTGGCAGACGCACTGAACAGGTCCTTATGTCAATCCCATGAATGGATGCTTCACAGGGATGCATTTTTGGGCATTATCCTCCACCAGTGGGATGCTCCTGTAATAGACTTATTTGTCTTCCCTCTGAACAGACAACTTCCTCTATTTTGTGCCAGAGTCACAGGTTGTCTGGTGTGGAAGGTGGATGCCTTCTCTTTTTCTTGGAAGGGGATGTTTCTTTATGCCCCCCCCTTCCCCTCATTCCAAAAATGGTGTTCAAAATTCAACAGGAACCCCCCCCCAAAAAAAAAATAAAAAAATTGTTGGTGACTCTTTTTTGGCTAAGACAGTATTAGTTCACCAAAGGCATTCATCATGAGTTACCTCACAGGGTGGACCTACTCACACAAGACAAGAGATCTCTCGTCTATCTCCACATGTCCACTGTTTACCTGACTCTGTGGGTGATAGAATTTTGATTCTACATAGACACATTTTTTTTCTGAGGATGTGCTTAGGGTCCTCAAGAGGCCAGGAAACCCAATACTAGGAAATCCTACTTATCCAAATGGAAGAGATTTTCTGTTTGGTGTCTTTCTCTTAACCTGGATCCACTTTCTGTGGATTTTGCTTTGGTTCTCTGTTATCTGTGTGAATAGCTCAATGCTGGGTTGGCTCACTCTTCTGTTAAGGCCCACTTATCAGTCTGCTTGTCTACCTTTATCTCCTCCTTTAAGTTCTAGGTTTGAAGTTAACAATTCCTTTAAAGATGTCCATATCAGGCCTCTAATGAAGTCTGTTCCTCTTTCCTGTGATCTTAATTTTGTTTTGGAGAAATTGACTCTGGCTCCTTTTGAGCCTGCAGCCACAGCTTCCTTGCAACATTTATTTTCCATTCCTTCTGCTAGACAGGTATTTGAGCTTCAGGCCCTTATGACGTGTCCTCCTCTTTTGATGTTTCTTAAGGACAGGGTGTCCTTGCATACTAATCCTTCTTTTATGGCCAAGGTGGTGAATGAATTGTCCCTTAATCAGTCTATTCATTTGCCAACTTTTTCCCTTCTCCACAATCTGCCAGTGAGAAGGTGCTGCATATATTGGATGTGCACAGGTAACTCAGATTTTATTTTGATAAGACTAAGACTATTAGAAATCTGATCAGCTCTTTGTTTCCTTTCATTCCCAGGTCCTTGGGAGTAGCAGTATCCAAGCAGATGGCTTCTTCTTGGATTTCAAAAGCTATTTCTTTTGGTATTCTCTTCATAGTAAGAGCCCTTTTATTCTATAAAGACTCATTCTACCAGAACTCTGGCTTCTTCTGGTGTTTTTTTTCAAGGATTTGGATACCAACTCTACTCTTGAGGCAGCTACCTGGACTTCTGTGCATACAGCTACAAGTTGGATGGAATTTGCAGAGTTAGAGCTGGTTTGATAGGGCCATCCTTCATGGCTTGCTAGAGAGGCTCTGCTGTTCTTCCTCCTCCCAAGTTTCTTCCCGAGTTTTGGCACTCTCCCTAATATTTATTTTATTTTTATTTTATTTTACATTTGTTAACCGGGCTAGTCCAGCTGGATACATGTCCATTTTCAGTGGAGGCCCGAGGAGAAAAGCTCCGCTACAGTACTAAATAAACATATAAAGATAAAACTAAAATATTTTCAAAATATACAGAAATAAACTAAAGTAAAATGAAACATAAAAATTACCAAGGTATGATAGAATAAACATACAAGTTGAAACTACTGCAATTATGTATGGCATATAACTACATTTCTAGCATGGACAGAGATTAAGTTAACGTTACATACACAGTTGCAATATAAGGAAGGTTGAAGAATAAGTTCTTTTTGCGAATGGAAAAACAGCAGTCAAGCTAGGAGAGGAGGTCTAATTTGCTAAAGTGAGGGAGTAAGAAGAAATGGGTATAGAGGGAAAAGATAGTATGGGAATAAAGGAAAGGAAAAGAAAAAAAGGGTTAGTCAGGGTTATGGCAAGAGCATAGCCAGTGGATGGAAAGGAAGAGTTTTAGGTTAGTTTTGAATAGTGGGAGAGATGTAAGGGAAGTAAGGTAATTTGGTAGTAGGTTCCATATTTTACCCACTGAGTTGGAAAATAAGGTGTCACCTGCTAAGTTATTAGATAAAGAAGTATGAATCAATATTTTGTTGGATGAGCGTAGGCTCCTCAGATTGTTATAAGGCTTTATGAGGGTGGAGAGCATAGGAGTGTGTTCAGGGTGGTAAAGGGCTTTGTGGACAATAGTAAGTTGGTTAAATGTTATTAGTTGAGGTAGCTCTAGCCACCCTAGTTTTTTTAGGTTTAGACAGTGGTGAGTCCTATATGGAGAGTTTTGGGCAAATCTGGCAATATTGTTATAGGCTGTAGATAGTTTGTTGAGATTATATTTGGAGAGATTAGTATAAATGGGGGAGGCATATAATAGGGTAGATATTAAGTGGGTTCTAGCTATAGTAGTTCTGGCTTCAGGAGTTAGGAAAGATTTGATTCTGTGCGACGTAACTAGTTTTCTGTTAGTAGATTTAATTGTAGCGTTTATGTGGTTATCAAATTTTAGTTGATTGTCAATTGTAATACCTAAGAGTTTGGTGGTAGGTTCTGGATTGATAAGGGTACCATTATTGGATGTAAGTATGAAGTTAAGGGAGGGAGACAAATGAGTGGGTGTAAAAAGCAGGAGTTTGGTTTTCTTAGGGTTGAGGAGGAGACAATGGTTAGAGAACCAATGCTCAATAGTTGTGAAGGTCTTTTGTGTAAGAGAGTGAAGTTCAGATTGTGTTGAGGCAGAGCAAATAATGGTAGTATCATCTGCATATTGAATGCAAGTTGATAGAGGGGTGGCTAGATGGAGGTCGTTAATAAAAATGGAGAACAGTAGAGGACCTGGAATAGACCCCTGTGGAACCCCTATAGAGGTGGGGAGGAGGTCAGAGAGATGGTTATGCCAGAGAACAGCCTGTTTTCGGTTATCAAGGTAGGATGTGAACCAGTTTATGGCAGGATTGTCAAGAGAGAGAGATTTTAAATGATGGAGGAGCAGTTGATGATTGACCATGTCAAATGCTTTGGACAGGTCTACAAAGAATGCTGAAGAAAGAATATTTTTATTGCGGTTGATGTTGATAGAGTCAATGAAGGATAGTAAGGCTGTGGAAGTACTATGGAATGGCCAAAAGCCATGTTGGCAGTTGGTTAGGAGGTTATGGTGTAATAAGTGGTTTAGTAGCTGCTTGTGGATACATTTCTCCATTATTTTTGCAAGAGGGGATAGTAATGCTATGGGGCGGAAGTATGAAATATGAATACTGCAACAGTGACATAGAAGGACATGGTACAGTTTTGTAAAATCTTACCATAATGGTAGATTTCTTTCTCTTCAATGTTGTGGTATTTAGTCCCTCCCTCCTCCAGCTGGTCCAGTTCTCTTCTGGATGGACTGGTTACCTCTTGGTTTTCCTTAGACTGGCATTCCTACTGGGACTTTCAGTTCTGAGGATGGTATGTCCGAACGTCACCTTTATTCCCTAAGCTACAACAGGAGCATGTGTGTGATGTATGACGTACCTTAAAGTAACTTAAAGTTTTAGAATACTGGCAGGACGTCGAGCTGCCCTGGGCAGGGGATCCCTAATGTTATGAATACTGTAACAGTGAAGAGAAGGACATCTACCATTATGGTAAGATTTTACACAACTGTACTTTATTTTGAGTTTTGTTTTATCTCCAAAGTTTCCATGCCCTCTCTCTTTTTTTGCAATAGCTGTTTTGTTTCCTTTTAGCTGTGGTACAGGGTTAGATTTTATTTATTTGTTTTTTAGCTCTAATGGGGGATTGCTGATCTAGTATATTAAGGAAAGTGGAGTTAAATAGGTGAAATATGTGACTGCTTCATTATGTGGAAGAGTTTTTATTATTAAATACATTTTTGCAGAATATTGTTAAGTTGTGTACTCTATTATAGTTCATTATTTTGTTAAGGCTGTTGTATTGTCTGAGTATAAAAGTAAGGAAATGGTCACTTAAAATATCAGGTAGACAGTTAGAGCTGTACTGTTTTTATAGATGCTGAACTGATTTTCTACCTCACTTTTATTCGTTCTTGTAACTTTATAAATAACTTGAGAGAAGCAAGTTGATAGAGTTTCAGGCTAGTTTAGAGTTACATGTACTAAATGTTAGTGTTAAACCGCCTAAGTATAACTTTCATTACAGCAGTGGTTTTGCATGATAGAATATATATGCTTACAATACATATAGTTTTTTTTTTGTGGTTTCTTATGAGTTGAGTTATTAGAAGTTCAGCATTGTGAAAGCTGTGAGTCTTTGCTATGATAAAGTGTTTAAGTGTGGTGTATGTTTGTGTATAATGACAACACCTCCTGCTCTCTTTTTGTCAATCAAGTCTAAGTATCTTGTATGTGGGGGGGGGGGACTTTTTGTTCATGTTTTGTATCACTTTTTATTGCTGAGGCTTCTTATATTTGCATTTAGTAGTATGATGCCACTATGTCTATTTGGGAAGAAAGAGTAGTTCATGCTAGTATTGGCTGATGTGGAGATCAAGGGTTGTAACTATTAGTTAGATCCAGTGTTGGGGTGTATGTCTCCACAATAACTTCAGAAGTTTGAAACAGGATAGTTTAAAAGGGGAGGTTTGTTTGTTTGTTGATATATTTATTAATTATTTTCGAGTGCTGTAGAGGGGAGTATGGATTTGTTAAGAGAAATTTGGGATCGCTGTTATTTGAGAACTGTATTTGTAAGTATACAGAGATTATATGGACTGAAATGGAATAAATCTGGCAATATGTTATAATACTGGGTGTTATATCTTGTATGTTTTTGGGATTTGTAGGAGAGGTAAAGTGCTGTATTGGTGCCTGAACTATTTGAGTTGAGAAAGTTGGAAGAAATAAAAGGAAGATAAAATAGTATGCTATTTGGCAACATGATGTCTTAAATAGGGAGGGGTAGGTGTAATTATAGTACAGTAGGAGGAGTTTAGATAAGGAATCTAAGATGTGATGTAAATAATTTGACATTATTTATTGGATGATTGTTGGAAATGGGTGGGGCTCTAAGAGTATAAAAGTATTGAATGTAGAGGTGGGTGGGAAATGGGATAGGGGCAGAGTGAGCCCAAGCATAGTGAGGGTGAATGGAGTGGACTGAATCTAAACAATAGACAGGGCATGATGCAAAATATTGTTTGAAAGAAATATCAAGGTAGGTAAATCAGAATTTTAGGGTTCGTTACCCTCTGTTGGAAGCATCTACGAGCCAAAACTGACCATAAGGTTTAATTTTAAAGTCTGTAGGTATGGTGTTTGCTTTTAGATTTATTAGTGCAGAGTAGAGCAACTCAGCTATGCAGTTACAGATGCATGGGAAGTTTACACACATTCTACTTTATTATTAAGTGGCTCTGATGGGAGAGAGAGTTAGGTAAACCACTTCCAACAACTGAGGAAATATCTAACATTAACAGCGTACAAGCATGGTTAACATACCTAGTGGGTTCTCTTGGATTTAACAGAAGAGTGAACTTCCTTCTTGGCATGTTAATTTAAGGGAAGCAGTGGATCTCCATAAGGGAAGATTATGTACTAATATTGTTCCTTTGCAAATGGTACTGGAGGACAGTTACTAATGCAGTAAAGAAAAGAAGTAAAATAAAATAAATTGTAAGAATATGCTTAAAGAAAAGGGTGGAAAATCAGCAGTGTAGAGAGGGATGGAATACATTAAAAAATCTCTGCAAGTTATGATAACTGAACTATACAAGTAATAGTAGATGTAATTCACATGATTTCTTTTAAAACCTGTAACTATAATTCATAGTGCTTAATGTGAGCGCAGCTATACAGAAGTTATAATATGTGGGTTAGGCTAATATTACACAGGTCTGATCTGAGTAGATGCATGAAGATGCTAATCAAATTATTATAAATAGGCAATGTCTACAGATAAATTAATTCAGGATTTCATGTAGGAATCTGATTGCTGCCTCCAATTGATCCAAGTATGTTAATTTCAACAGTGCTGGATTGTTAGTCTATGTTACTTGAATACTGATAAAGTATTTGGGTTATAGCATATTTAAATGTGTCATGATCATTACTTGGAAAACAGCATTAGTTACATAAATTCAAATAATACTGAAGAATCAAGAATATTGGCATATAATCACAGAACTTATTTTGAGCACAGAGCAATGACTTGCACATCATCTACGATTCCTTTTTGTTGTGGTATAGCGATTTGTCTGATCGGAAAGCTGTACTTTTGCAAGGAACTGGACCAGCATATGGATATAATAATCAAATCAGATCATTAGTTGCAAGAATATTGCCAAAATGTAACAGTATTGATTACAATTATAAAAATAAAGCAGTAGCTTATTTAGAATATTTCAGTTTTTGGAAGGGAGGGTTAGAGATGAGCAACCATTCCAAGAACAATTTGAAAATGGCACCTGGAAATAAGGAATGCCAAACACTTTGTAGAGTGGGAGTGGAGAGAACTTCAACTGCAACATTTATGTCACTACTACTGTACCATAACAATAGGTAAGACATGCTACAAAAAATTTTTCAAAGAAATATCAAGGTTGTATACCAGAACTTTAGGGTTTAACGTTATTCTGTGAGCAAAAACTGACCATACTGTTTAATTTTATAGTCAGTCAGCTTGGTGTTAGATTTTAGAGTGGAGACTAGAGTAACTCAGAATTATACTGTGTGGTTCCAGGTGCATGGGATATTGATTTGCATTGCACTTTATTAATTTATATACCTTATGTACTCAAGAGTAGTGTATAACAAAATATTACAGTTGTTGGAAGGGAGAGGTAGAGGTGCGTAACCATTCCAAGATGGAATTGATGCCTCTTGAAAGACTTTGCATGATAAAAGATACAATGATATCTGAAGTCTGTTATGGTCCAAGAACAAAATAATAAGCACCAATTCATGGATAGCATTTTTCTGTTTTTTCAGAATTTGTGTGATTTACTCTTCTAGTAAGGTTCATTTGTCAATCATTTCAATTTTACTTGCAAACATTATACATCACTTACAACCTATTCAGTCATCGTCAATCAAACCATAATTCATTCATATCCTGGCTTCTTTTAAGCCTCATTCCTCCTCTGCATGTATTGTTCCCCAAATTCCCATTTTTTCTATGTAATTTTCTCCCACCCTTTTGTAAAGATTCCAATTCCATTTTTTTTTTATCTTTGTTACTATATTCGCTGTGATGAGTACAGTTGGTTTAGGCTTTGATTTCCATTTTGTAGTAGTCTTTTTTGGCAGCCACCATAATTAGACTCAGCAAGGCCTTACTCTGTCTAGGCAGTTACGATTCTGCATCATAGCTGAAAAAAATGATTTCCTTACATACACCAATTACCACACCCAGTATCTCTGACAAAGTAATCTGCATGAAATCTTTACAGTCTGCCAACTCATTACACTCCTAGGAAAATATGTTCCCAGTTACCTTCCTCTTCACACTTCCAATACTTGCTGTCTACCTGAGAAAATATTCTTTGGAGTCTACATGAGGTATCAAAATGTCTATGGAAACACATCCAGGCAAAGATCCTAAATCTTCTAGACTGTGTTGCATATTTGTGAGACATCCATATATCTCCCAATTGTTTCTTTGTGAATTGCTTATTCAAGCTCTCTTCCCAATCCTTTCTAACCTTCCATGATTGATTCTTATAATGCAATATTTTAAATGATGTACTATTTATTCCTTTTTAACAGCAGCTTTTGTTCTGGATTCTACTAAAAACTCCACCAGTGCTGGTCTTTCACTTAAGATCTCCCTATTCTTTCTCTTTGCCTGTACTCTGATATCAATCCTTGATAGGGAAGGCAATCTCTGGCCAGCAGCCCAAATAAATTATTGGCCCCTTCCCATTCTATTACATTTCCCTCTCTAATTACTTGCTCTCAATACCTTGGTTATTTTGCCAGTTTTCTCCAATAAATTCCAGCACCCTCTTGCATATCATCTGTATCCCGAATTGCAATTATCCCTATTGGTAGAATCTCCTTTCTTCATTCCCATATTGGCCTAGCTCTTATAGTACTTTCTGCTACTTTATGAATATAATATTTTGTATGATTATTGTTACTCTCCTTAAGGATCTGCATCCAAAATCCCAGTCTCTCATTGTTTCTTGAGCTTCGATGTTTTGTTATCATCCCTTTCCACTTTGAATTATAGGTTTCTGCTTGTGCTGGGTATAAGAGCCTTAACTGTGCAGCTATGAAATACCCTAGATAACAAATTCTCCTCTGGTTGATAAAAATAAGCCTGCCTGACCTGTATATAAAACTAAAGGGACTAAAACATGTTCATTGTTTGTATCTTGCTATCCATATCCAAATAACAGAGCTTCCAGTTTCTCAGTTTTTGTATTATCTTTTGTGTAGTCTCTTCCCACATATACTTACCTGCCACACCAGAATTATTTTTAATCCTTACACCTAAGTACTTAATTTTATCATGTTCTGTTAAACAGGGATGTTGCTGAATCAGTTTGTGCATGTGAACATAATTTACAGCTATTGCGTTTGTTTTAGCTTCATTAATTTTGTGTCACAAAAGGATTTGAAACTGCCTCAAAATGTTCCACAAAAGTGAATTGTCCTTTTTCTGGTTTTATCAGGTATAAAATAATATCATCTGCAAATAGGGCTGTATTTTCTTGACTACCATACCAATTATATCCTTTTGAATTTCTGAGTCCGTTATTTTCATTGCCAATGGTTCTAAATATAATGCAAATAACAAAGGAGAAAGAGGACACTCTTGTAAGGTTCCTCTGCTCAAACAGAAATTTTCAGAGAGGAACACACCCACTTATTTTTTGCCTCCGATCCCTTATATGTCCTCCTAATCAAAATTTTATCAGGGAATGCAAATGCTTCCATTGCCCTACTCGTAAACTCCCATCTTACTTTGTCACATGGTTTCTCTATATTAAGACCCAGCAACACAAGTGGTATTTTCTTCCATTCTGCTTCCCTGTGGATCATTAATGTTGTCAAATGTTTGCCTCCCCTCCATAAAACCACATTGACTCATATCTAACAATTTTGGCATCACCTTTGCCATACTTTTAGACATTATAGACATAAACAGTTTATAATCATGGTTTTGGATTGGAATGGGCCTCTATGAATCTGGATCTGATGGGTCTTTACTCTCTTTAGGTATTATAGCCACCACTGATTTCTTCCAGGATGTTGGTACTTCTCCTCCTCTTACAATACTGTTTAACAAAACCTTGCAGAGCTACAGGAGTGTTTTCCCTCCTAGCATCAAAACTTCCACATGAATACAATCTATTCCTGTGGACTGGTTATATATCACTATTTTTATCTCATCTCCTCCTATCCTAACTGTTAGTAATTGAGCCTCATCTACCTCTAACCTTGGCATATTTAAGTCTTCCATAAACATTTCCGTTTGTACCTTTTCATGATTTCCATATTTCTCTACTTTATATAGACTTTCATAACATTTCTGAAATATTTCTGGTACTTCTATAGGATCTCTTGTTATCTTCATTGTTATAAGCTCCCTAAGCATGGAAACAGCCCTTTCTGTTTTCTGTTGCCCAAGTCATTGTGCTAAAAGGTTTATGCTCTGGAGTTGTCCAAAAAACAGTTGCTAACAGCAGTCTTTGTAAACTCATGCATAATATCAAGGTAATCCGTTATTTTCCATTTAGCATTCTGCAATTGCTACTCTTCTTGTTCTGAGATTCCCCCTATTGTGCAGTACTTTAACATTTGTCAGTCCCTCTAAATAATTCTTGTTGCTTCTTAACCATGTCTCTCCCTGTTTTCAACAGATAGGTGGGAAAGCGACAGTGTCTTATTTTTATTTCATTACCCTGTGTTTTTATTTTAGCTATTATTGACGCATGATCTGAAGTAGTTATTGCATGTGTATCAAAACTTTCAATTAATTCACATGCTCCTGTGAAATGCAAGTTCTGTCTAGCCTAGCCCAGTTTTTGTATCTTGGCAAATAATGTGTAAATTCACTCCAAACTCCTACTACTGAATTCACAGATAACTGATCCTTTTGTGCCTAAAGTGCTGTCTGTGTTTGCTTTAAGCCAAATTGTCCATATATCTGTGCATTTTCCTGAACCCAAAAATGAGGAAGAAAGGATGCTTCATAAGGGTGTCCACAAACAACTCCAGTACTGTCTTTGACAGAACAAAATCCTTCAGTTTTTCATTTCTTGTGAATGTTAGAATGGACAACTTGTGTTAAAACAGTGGTTTTCTCATGCTTGTTACCCTTTGTTATTCCCACTACATCAGGACTCTTCCAGGCACGGTGTGGCTCATTGTGCCAGGACCTACGCTTCATCTGTTGCTTTTTGGAAAGGGTTGGTACTCAAGTAGTCTAGAACCAACAACTTAGTCCAGTGTACATACTTTTATAGACATTGACACATTAGATTCCTTGTTTAGATCTAGGTCAGGTTTTGCTAGGACCATTCTCCAAGGGCTCCTGGACCCCTCCTTCTATCTTCCAGATGTTCTAAGCTGTGGTAATCTGCCTGTATAGCTTAGGCTACTGTAGCAGTGATCACCATGATAAACGTAGTACAGTTGTGTAAGTAAACCGTCCATAACAGTCGATGATCACTGATTCAGTAGTCACTCACTCCCTCCATCCCCCCTTGCTTTTTGCCGGTAAATGGAAATTTACTTTTGTTTTCGTTCCTAGCAATGTCTTTGCAAGGCTTAGCATCCCTGTCTCATTTGGCATGAAAGCTCTGAAGGGCTTGACACCCAAAGATGTGTTTTATCCAGCTCAGCTCAAGCTGCCTAATGGTCTGGGTGCATGGAAAGTGCCCTAAAGCTTTGGAAACTGGCCGGCAGTTATACCCTTGACAGGATAGAACACTTATAAGTTAGGGTACTGCAGCAGTGATTATAAGAAATCTACCATTATGATATGTTTACTTAAATAACTGTACTTTCTTCTTCTTGGTGGAGTGGTTACTTCTGCTCATCTTAGCCATTTATGTCAGCACTTCCGTTATTGGGAAAAAAAGGGTTGTTGTTGTGTCTTTTGGCTTATCCCAGTTAGGGGTCACCACAGCGGAACTCCGGTCCTGCTAATGTTTGGTAGTGGATTTTTACGTGCCGAGTTACCAGCCCTGATGCACAACCTTCAACAAAGGCACGCCCATTCACGCATACCTCCACACAGAAGATGCTGTAGCTGAGAATCAAACACGACAACGTCTTGCTGTGAGGCGGCAACGCTACTGCAGCTGGGAAAAAAAGGGTATCGGGTATAAAATATGGCTGAATGAAAACTCCAGTACAACAAATAAGAACACAACAAGGTCACAAGCTGAAGAACTGTTTGTTCAAAACTTCAAATATACTAGAGTGTGATATTAAAAAAAAAAAAATCACAGAATAGCAATTTAAGTACATCGACATTGCATTACAAGACTAATAATTCACTCACCTTGCTTTCAGCAGTGGTTTAATACTATAGGGGTCATTAAGCTTAGGTATTTGGATCGCATTAAGTTTGGTGATCTAATATTCTGCCAATTCAGTGCATGTTATAAAATCACGAATTCTCATATCTTCTTCAGTCAGCTGTGTGACGATTGGGGAGGGATGGACGAAGGCTGCCAGCCTAGTCAAATAGAATTTGATATATAATTGTAAATAAATGTAAAGTACAGGCATGTTTTCTTGAGTGTAAAAGAACACTGTGAAATGTGGAACTGCAAAATATGTGACAACATTGCACTCTGCTGGCCCAGTGAATTATGTTGTGACCCTTTCATGTTAGAATTCGGCTCCAGTGCAGCTGGATGAAGGTTTCATGCCCATTGTTTTAAGGCTAAAGTTTATGACCAGAATTTAGATGTGGAATGTGCTTTATTGCTCTAGTTTCTGCTAGAATGTATATGTGAAACACCTTGTATTGTTGTAAGTTGCTGAGTAGGTGTTAGATTGCTAGATAATGCAGTTTGTGGCCTGAGAACTCAAACCAGGTATTAAGATGATGCAATATGAATACTGGGAAAACCTAAGTGTCATAAATGATGTAATTTGGGAGGGCCTTACAGACATGTTTGTTAGTAATGCTTAAATACGATTTCTCACAAGAGACTGAAAGCATTTTGATCTTGATATCCAACTTATCAGCACTGTGTCTTGTGCTCACATGTAAGTTTTAGCACTGTGATTTCTTGTAGGAATAGTTAAAGCTAGTAAAGATTAATTATTATTTTTTTAAATCAGACCTGTCCTACTGTATTATTTTAAGTTTCTGTGTGATCGCTGAACTCTTAGATATCTCTGTGGTGTAGTAGTTTTGTCTTGTGTTTTAATTATTTATTATTAAATATTTTTAAAACCTTCTACCTGCGCCTGGTTTGTGTAGAGATAAGCTTTAGAGTGCATTGCATATTTATAGGTTATTGTAATAGGCCACTCTAAGCCTTGACTGTTAGTCATACTACCATTGGATAATAATATTGCACAGTAATAATTGGACACCCTTTTAAGGGCTTTTAGAAGCTGATATTATTAGTTGGGTGGTGGCAGTAATTACTACCGTATAGTCTGGGTAAAGGGGCACAGCTGGAGAATCTGTGTCAGCCTTTCACAGGAGTGTCTGTGAAGTTGTATAAATATGTATCTCAAAGTGTGTGTTGTGTCAGCTACTTGGCAGGGACACAAAGCACTGGTTGGACAGAGAGGGCACTGGAGGTTTTAGCTTGCCCAGCTAGGCTGAGACCTGGACCCTATAGCTATGCCAGTGGGGAGTTTTATTGGGGACCTGGTGAGCAAGGGAGCAACCAGCCCCAGACTGACTGTGATCTCTGTGTGCACTTAAGGGAAATTGTACTTTACTGTGTGTATTCGTTATCCTTTCCTCTTCTATGAGATGACCTCCCTGGTGTTAGTGGTGAGAATTGAGGCTCCTTGATTGCTGAGCCAGGGCACTGTTGTCGCAAGCTGTATTACCATGCATTTAAATGTATGTGTTTGAGTACCTAGCACATGACTTCCAAGAGCGTTCTTTTCATTCCCTTTGCTAATATCATAAATATGTTATTTGTTCTCTCAATGCCTTATTTGTTTTTGTTGCATAAAATGAAGTGCATGCCATGCATAAAGCTATATACACCAAGTTCTTACTTTTACAATCTGCCCAGCTATAACATTTGTGGATAGTCATCATTCGGAAATGTATAAATGTATCTGTTGTTAGCACTCATTTACATGGGTTACAATTGTAGCATGTAAATGTTCCCACTCAGTTAAAATTCCTTCTATCCAAACATTGAATATCTTTATAACAGAATTGTTTCTTAAGGTTACTTTTATTCTTAAAAGCATAAAAAGTTATGTCATCTACTATTTGCATAATGTGGCTATCACTTGTCAAAACATGCCAATTTTTATATTAACAGTATCATACATTTCTTTTGCATTCCTTGAAAATTCTAAGGGAAATTTAAGTTTCATTTTATCCTGAATGTGCACAGTTCCTGTCCTATAGACTTCCCATTTTGGGAAGGACTATTCACGTGTTTCCTTACGTCTTTTGATTTTTTTTATTTCACACATTCTACTACATTCTTATTGTCACGTTTGTTTAATTCTTCACCTGACTTATTCATAGCATCACATAACTTTTGATTAGTTAGTCAACTCCTTTCATGTAAACAGACCTTTCAGAACACTCTTAAAGACGTGAAGGATTCCGAAGTATGTATTCCTTTTACAGATATTCTGATAAAAGGGTAGTACTTATAGATCTAATAGCTTCTTTATGTAAAGTTATAGCTATAAAAAAAAATCACTTGATATATCTGACTTACGCAATGTAAATATAAGACAATCAGCAGCTGAATGCAGGTATTTTGAAAACAAATTCACTTCTGTTTCACTTCCAGTCCACATCCCCACAAAGAAAATATTATCTAGAATTCTGTAATATGATTGTAAATATTTCATACGTTTTTTCTTGTTCAGTATTTTTTGATCTTCCCATATGTACATCACTATGTTTGCATAACTATTTGCAAATATGTGTGCCCATTGCAAAGCCAGTCTATTGTAGATAACATTTAATGTTAACTAAAAATTCATTGATGTTAAGTTGTCTATTTCGCCTTCATTCTTGCTGGATGGATGGGTTCGGAGCCGATCCTCGGCTCCGACTCGGCCACTCTAAAAGCTCGAGAGTTGGTTCCACTGGCTCGAGGCTCCCCTTATATCCCACAATGCTATGCGGTAATACCTCAGATCTCGTTTGCCGCTACAGCGATCGAGGTGTGTTGTTTCAACCGGCTTCAGGTTAGTCTATTTAAAATAGTCTAATAGTTAATTTAAACCCCTTTAAATTAGTTTTTACTCTTTATTCCCGTAGTTAAGTGGATTTTTATCCTTTCCTTCCTGTTTATCCACCCTTTTTACCTCAAGAACTTATAAGTTCTTCCCTTAGGCCTTCGGGCCCTTCCATCCCCTCTTAATAGTTGAGTGTATGTGTTTTTTTGTAGGGATTTAAAAAAAAAAAAAAAAACTAACTAGCTAAATTTATTAGTTAATTTTAGTTTTAAACCTTAGTGGATAGTGTAATCAGTGTGCGTGTACTTGTGTGGTGATTACACATTTTTTTCTTGAAAATGTCTAAGGATTCAAAGGTCTCAGGCTTTAAGAAGTTTGACTCTTGCTGTCAGAAAATGTCTCTGACAGACGGTCACACTTCTTGTGTGTACTGCCTGGGACCTTTACACCTGCAGGACTCTTGTGCTGTATGCCATGGCTTCAGCCCTAGAGTCCTGCAGGAAAAAAAAGAAAAAAATAAGCTTATTTTACGAGGCTTATTGAAACGTGAGGGTCCCCCGACTCTTTCTTCGGGCAAACCCTCCAAGCCTTCTAGGTCGTCGGCTCCAGCTTCTGAGTCGACACCTAAGGCTTCGAAGTCTGCTACAACATCGGCTCCGGCTGGAGCCGATGAGACTCGAACTCTTATTTCTTCGGTTCCCTCGGCTCCGGCCGGAGCCGAGGTATTGGATATCACTGAGTCGGCCCCGATAAGATTATCGGAACCGACAACTAGGAAAAGGTCTAGGTCACCGTCTCTTGGCTCCGTTCATTCGGCTCCAGCATCTCCCTTGCTGTCTGAACGGAGCCATAAATCTCACTCCTCTAGGTCGTCGAGACTTTCGGACCATGACCTTCAGAGGGTAGTGAGTCGACTTCTTAAGTCCGAGGCACTGGCCCAAATGCTTCAGAGCCCGACTCATCAGTCGATGCTTAACCGTATTTCTCAAAATGTTCCTCCTCCGATTCCTTTGAGTTCGGAGCCGGGGCGCCTCGGACCCGAGACTGTGGCAGCGTCGGAGCCGATACAATTGTCTTCGGCGCCATCGTCGGCTCCGATTTCTTCATTGGAAGAATCTCGGTGCCGGACTTCCCTCGTCGGCTCCGAGGGGGTGAGTGGCATCGGACCCTTGTCCAACCCCGCTCTCCCTCTTGGTGCTTCAGCGCTGGTGAGTTCGGCTCCGACATCGGCCTCGGAGCCATCACTGTTGGTGCCGAGGGAGGTTTTCAGCTTTTCGGAGCGGAGACCTCTGGCTCTGCCTGACAGGGGTGCTTTCGAGGTCATGCGGAGTGTGTTGGAACCTGGTTCAACTCCACAGTCGGCTCCGTCCGCCCCTCCCACCTCGGTGCCTCAGGTAATTTCTACTCACTCCCTCATCCCAGACAGCAGAGAGCCAGCTCCTCAAGAATCCCCTGTGGGGATCTCATCCTCTTCCGAGGCCTCTCCTGAATTGGCAGGAGAGCCCCCTAGGAAGAGAAAGTGCAAGAGGAAGCACATAGACTCACCTGAGTCTGTCACCTCTGACACAGATTTAGAGGATTCTGAAGGTTCCCCCAGTTCCCCCTCTGAAGATGTCTCCTTTGCAGACATCCTGAAGATCTTAAAACAGAGGGGGAATTGGCCAGCCCTCAACCCTTCGGAGGATGAATCTGTGTATCTTGAGGCATTCGGCTCTCGCCCTTCCACCTCCTGGGTGTCCCCCCCCTTTGACCCCCTTATGCAGGTGGTAGCAAAAAAGGCTTGGACGGCTCCTGACTCTGTGGACCCCACCCCCAGGAGACCTTCAAAGTTTATTACAGCACCAGCAGACAAACAGTTTTTGACTAAAGGAGTTTCTGTGGATGCTATGGTGGTAGCTGCTGCCACCAAGAAGGAACTAGCTGATCCTTCAGTGCCTGTCCATCCCCCTAACAAGGAATCTAGGTCTATGGACAGGTACGGGAAGCGGATGTTTTTGTCAGCGACCTTTTCCATGCGTTCGCTGAACTACCTCTGTCATTTCACTCGTCTTCAAAGAGACTTGATCAAGGAAGCGAGTGAGATGTTAAAGGATCCAACAGCTGCGGGTTTTCAGGATAAGATGAACGTTCAGCTGGCAACCCTCAATTCGATAGCTAACTCCTCCATGCGCCTTCTTTCATATGCGGCTGATGGAGCGAGCAGAGCCGCAGGTACAGGTGTGGCCTTACGCCAGCATGCCTGGATGCGGCTATGCAATTTTGCGGACCCTTTTAAGACGTCTTTCACTAATTCCCCGTTTGATGGATCGTCCCTTTTTGGTCCTCAAGTGAAAGAAACCCTGACAAGGTGTGAGACGGATGGCAAAACTCTTTCTGCTGTCGGAGTCCGTTTTTCTACTCCTTCTAGGCCTTACCCCAAGGGCCAGAAAAGTGGAAAGATGTGGTTCCGCAAGCAATCTCAAGGGACTTTGCCTGACGCACAGAGTCGGTTCCCCTCTAGAGGCAGAGGGGGGAACAATAATGGTAGACGCCGCCCTAGAGGCAGGGGGGGTCCGCAGAACCAGGGTAATCGAGAAACCTTTTCTGATAAGCCCTTTCAACATCCCTGAGGTGTTGCCCAACTGTCCACCTTTGGAGGCAGTCGGGGGAAGACTATCACTGTACCCAGAAGCCTGGCAATCTCTAACTCAAGACAAGTGGGTACAGTCCATCATTTCCGAAGGCTATTCCATTCCGTTCTTTCGCATTCCAAATCAATCAAAAAAGTCCCTTCCAGATGTTCCACCCGCTCAAAGGGAGCAAGCAGCGTTAGAAATATCAAAGTTGCTTGCAAAAAGAGCCATTCAGCCAGTTCCAGCAGACCAGCTAGGATCTGGAATCTACTCCAAATTCTTTTTGGTTCCAAAGAAAACAGGGGACTGGAGGCCCATTTTGGATCTCAGCATCTTGAACAAGTCTGTCAAGAAAACAAGATTTCGGATGGTCACGTTGCAATCCATCCTACCCCTATTGGGGAAGGAAAACTGGATGTGCTCTATAGACCTCCAGGATGCGTACTATCATATAAAAATGAACAGACGCTCCAGGAGATTTCTCCGCTTCAGGCTGGGAACCAGTCACTTTCAATTCAGAGCCCTGCCCTTTGGACTCACCACAGCCCCCCGGGTGTTTACCAAATGCATGGCAGTGGTCGCCTCTCACCTGAGACGTCAAGGATTCCAGGTGTTTCCATACTTAGACGACTGGCTCCTTACAGCTCCCACCAAGCATCTTCTACTACTTGCCAGAGACTACACTTTTCGCATATTTCGAAAGCTAGGTATATCAATAAACTGCGAAAAGTCTGTTTTGTCGCCTTGTCATGCTATTACCTTCATAGGTGCAAATCTAGACACAGTCAGCATGTCAGCGAGACTCACAGACCAAAGGATAGCAGACATACACAAACTAGTCTCTCTTCTTTTCCACAGCAACAAAATCAAAGTCAGACTGGTCCTGAAAGTACTGGGGATAATGGCGGCTGCTATCCCTCTACTTCTATTAGCCAGATTTCACATGAGAATCTTACAATGGATGCTCTTCACACAATGGTCATACCAACAACTTCCGATGTCCCACACCATTGTGATAACACAAGCATGCAGGAATCATCTTCTTTGGTGGATTTCATCCCCCCAGCTCTTCTTAGGAAGACCCTTTGTCTCTCCCCCTCCGGTTGCTACTCTGACAACGGACGCCTCCCTGATCGGGTGGGGGGGGCATTATCAGGGCAGGACAGTCCAGGGCATATGGCAACCTTACGAACGCCACTTGCATATAAATGTTCTAGAATTGAGAGCAGTGCTTTTAGCGTTGCAGGCCCTTCAAGACTCTCTTCCAATGGGAACGATAGCAATTCAGACGGACAATATGTCTGTAGTGTGGTATATCAACAAACAAGGCGGAACCGGATCCTACCCCCTATGTTGAGAGGCACTCAGACTGTGGCAATGGGCGATTTCTTCTCAGCGGTTTCTGATAGCAACTTACATCCCCGGGAAGTCCAATGTCATTGCGGACAAATTGAGCAGAGCTATTCTCATGCCTCACGAGTGGTCTCTGAAAAATTCTGTGTTGGAAAAAGTTTTTCTGAAGTGGGGCCAGCCTTGCTGCGACCTTTTTGCTACTCCCCAAAACAGCAAGTGCAAAAATTATTTCACCCTCTTTCCCCTACCAGGCCATCCCAGCAGAGACGCTCTAGCCCAAGATTGGCCCCGGGGACTTCTGTATGCCTTTCCTCCCTTCCCACTAATTTCTCAAGTGATACAGAAAGCCATCGCTCAGAAAGCTTCCTTGATCCTCATTGCCCCTTACTGGCCTCGACAGGTTTGGTTCCCTTTTCTACACCGTTTTCTGTTGGAGCAACCCTGGCATCTGGACCCAGTTCCAGATCTTTTGACCCATCAGTCGGGTCAGTTATATCGCTCCCTCCCCTCTCTGAACCTCACTGCTTGGTTCCTCCAATTCCAACCCTAGCCAGGCTTCCTCTAATATCTCGCTCAGTTCGAGATATTTTAATAGCTTCCCATAAATCCTCCACTCGGAAGATTTATCTCAGTAAGTGGAAACGTTTCTCCTATTGGGCACGAGGAAGGGACATTGATCCTTTCACTGCTTCCATTCAATCGGTCCTTGATTTCTTAGCAGAACTATTCCACGCAGGTTCGTCTCCTTCTACTCTTAAGGTTCAATTGGCAGCTATATCTAACTTTCATGTTGGAATCTCAGACTCTGCCATCATGTCTCACAAACTTTGCAAAGCCTTTTTGAAGGGAGTTTTTCTTCTCAAGCCTCCTATTAGAAATCCTCCTCCTTCTTGGGACCTTAACTTAGTTCTCACATCCTTGATTCTTCCCCCCTTTGAACCTGCAGCTTCGTGCTCAATGAAATTGCTATCCTGGAAAACACTCTTTTTGGTAGCCATTACTTCAGCTAGAAGAGTCTCTGAACTTCATGCACTCTGTAGTCGATCCCCTTACCTTTTGTTTCATAAGGATAGAGTATCCTTACGGACCAACCCATCCTTCTTACCCAAAGTAGCCTCTACGGCAAACCTAAATCAAAACATTGACCTTCCTGTGTTTTTTCCTAACTATTCCAACAGGTCTGAACAGAAATTACATTGGCTAGATGTTCATCGACAATTAAGGTATTACTTAGACAGGACCAAACAGATCAGAAAGTCAGACCAACTGTTTGTTTCTTATGCAGAAGGCAGAATGGGCCTTCCAGTTTTGAAAGTATCACTCTCCAGATGGCTTACATCCTTGATTTCTTTTGTGTATGAGATTAGGCATCAAAAGTTACCAAACAAACCTAAGGCTCATTCAACTAGAGCTTTGGCTACTTCTATAGCTTTCCAAGACAGGCTGCGTATTGATACGATTTGTGCGGCAGCTACATGGGCTACTCTTCACACTTTCATTTCTCATTATAAGTTGGACTTAGCTTCTAGACACAGAGCTAACTTTGGTTCCACTGTACTCAAGAGTCTGTTCCGATAGGCCACCCGGGACAAAGTGCTAGGGACGCGGTCCCATCCAGCAAGAATGAAGGCGAGATAGACAACTTAACATATAGAAGTTATGTACCTACCATAACATTCCACGTTAGTTGTCTTCTTCTCGCCTTCTTTCTTGCGTCCCACCCTCCTTCCCCCTAGCCTGGACAGACCTAGAGGAGTTTGATTGTGACCTTATTTTTCTACCACCTCTATTTGTATATATGTATATACTGTATTATGTATATATTCCCTCATCAGGTTGCAGGTCACCTTCTTTCTGTCATTTTATAGAGGTGGGTCTCCCCTTTCCAGTATTTTTTGATTTTTTCCTGGCTGGGCCTAGCTTACAAACGAGATCTGAGGTATTACCGCCTAGCATTGTGGGATATAAGGGGAGCCTCGAGCCGGTGGAACCAACTCTCGAGCTTTTAGAGTGGCCGAGTCGGAGCCGAGGATCGGCTCTGAACCCATCCATCCAGCAAGAAAGAAGGCGAGAAGAAGACAACTAACATGGAACGTTATGGTAGGTACATAACTTGTTTTTCTGTAAAATCAGTTCTAAGCATCAGCATACTAAGCATTAGATATATTACTTGTAGACGGAAGCTTCTAACGTTGCCCATCACATTCTGGTTTATTATTTAATAATTATAAATACATTGGTTAGTAATCGTAAGCGCCTCCAACAGGGTTCATACCAACACAGCAGTGAGGTATTACAGTGATACCTGCTTTCTGTCTAGTGCAATAAAAAGGTGAATGGCATTCTTTCAAGGGAGCAGCCGAAAAAGTAAGTTATTTTGTAACAGCCACCAACATTGGAAACTTGGTCTTCCTACCCCAAAGTTGGTTTTATTTCTTAAAGCAGACTCATATGCAAACCTCTGATCACAGTATGGAGTTTCTATTTTCTCCCTGATATCTGTGTATGCTTTCTGTAAGGACTCTGGTTTCATTCCATATCCAAAAAGTGTACTGTGTGGGTGATAACTGTGTGTGTGTGTGTATGTATATATATATATATATATATATATATATATATATTTTTTTTTTTTTTTTTTTTTTTATTTAACATTTGTTGACCAGGCTAGTCTAGCTGGACAAGAACAGACAAAATTTAAAAACAAATTACAGTTACAAGGTATTTAACTTCAGTAACAGATATAAGATAAAAATACAGATAAAATACCACATCCCTTATTTTCAGGTTTGAATCTTTTTTTTTTTCCCCCCATAGAAGGTAAGTAGCAAGAAGGAAGAGGGAAATTCTTAGAATAGGGTCTTAGTAAGGAGTTGGGAAAGAGACGAGGAATAGAGGAGAGTACAAAGAGGAAAAGGAGAGAGAAGTAAAGTGAAGTGAGCTTCAAGTAGAGCAGGAAGCAGGTGGTGTATCTGTTAAGTCTAGCTGGGTAAGCTAAGTCCAACTTTCATGTAAAGTGACCTTTAGAATATGAAGAATATAAGGTGGAATAGCTAAGGTGAAGTAACAGGAGAAGAGAGTTTATCAGGGTTGCTGTTGTATTTGCCGATATCCTTATCACCTGGGATTTGGATGAAAAGGATCAGAAGGGGACCAATACAGCAACCCAGCTAACAAATTTAAAATAAATTAACAGTGGATGAAAAGTGGATATCAGTAGTCTTGTAATGGTGCAGAGATGTAGTTTTCTGGGCACTCTTTCTCACTTTTTTTGTAATATTCAACCAAACGAAGCACCACGAAATTCACAAACCAAAAACCAGAAGTCCAAGGTGAGTCCTCACCTTGGACTTCTGTTTTTTGCAATATTGTCTTTTGCATTGTATTGGTTTTCACTAAAGCAGGACAGATCATTACAGCAGCAGAATGTAGTTCAAGGGTACCCCTTTCGCACATGCAAATTACATCACAAGAAGGTGACATGGTTTCTGTTTCTCTGCATATTCATCTTACTTTGTATTCCCCAGTGTGTTGATTTGCAGTTCTGTTGTTATATAGTGCTACTGGTGTGCATATTCACATTCCACATCCATGCTTCTTTTACAAGTACATTGTTTTTTTTTTTACCACATGGGAAGAACCATCTGATATTTGACTGAAGAATTGTCAGGGCAAGATATTCATGAAGTTAGTCTTGCTCTCAAGTAGCTTAATCCTACGTTGCACCAAGACGTTGTGATTTACCTCACAATATTTAATTGCCTGTATCTAGTGGTAGTGAATGAAGAACTTGTGTATTGCATTTATTTTTTGTTAGTTTGTTATCCAGGTAGTTTGACCGGCCAGTGGACCTTTTTCAGTCATGATCTGCATCATATAGATTCAAATGCCAAAATGACACTGTGGAATACATGGTCAAGATTTAATGTCTTGGCTGTTTCTGTTTTAAGCTTGTGGGCTGCTCTGTTGAAACTTAGTTCTCCCTGTGCCCTATTTCTCCAAATCCATGAGCAGTATTTTTATGAATAACCTGGCTTTTAACATCCGCTGAGCCAAGGCCACTAGGTCCCACTCCAGCAACAACTGGTCTCGTGCACAAGTTGGGTGACTATGAGAAGCCATCTCTGCTGCTTGTACAGGGATGGCTTACCCCATTGTACATGCTGACATCCTTGAAGTAAACTAATTGGGTAAAGGCAGAGTGGCTGTAGCAGTATCCCTATTTTGGGCGTTTGATCAGTGATGCCTCCCTGGTCCATCCACTCACCCATCCCAGCAGGCCTTTTGAGCCTTAGTCTGCACAGGGGCTCTTGTAAAGTTTCCCACCCTTGCCAGCATTTCACCCTCATCCTTTCCCCCCTAAGAAACACAAGCAGGTAAAGCTGTACCATTCCTTTCTCTCCTAGCCTGGCCTAGCAAGCATCCAAGCCACTACTCAAACATGGATTGCCTGTGACTTAGGTCTTTATCCCTGTATTCCAGTGGGTTTGGTTTACTGAAGATTTAACATTTTACAGCGTTGTTTGTAGAGAATGAACTGCTTTTAACAGGGCAGTAATTGCAGAAACATGTCGGGAATTACTTCGCTAATATGATATATTCAGCAGTGCTGTTTGAGTCATCAACACAAGAGGGTTGTTCGATGAAAGTACACCATCATCCTATTAATTTTTGTTCCACTAACATTTGCATTTGTAATATTTTATATATGTGTATTTCAAAAACTTCCACAGTCTATCTCATTTCTCACTTGTTCGAGTTGCCAGTTCCAGTTTGTAGGTGAAATTTTAGAAGAGAAATTTTCTCCTATTGAAAACTGAAACCTTACTGGATGGTGAATGTTTAGTTTGTAATGTTATGGCTGGGGGTGTAATCATGATGTAGACGTGTAAGTATAATATTTGCTAGGAGTAGGTTTACTCTGACAGTTTGAAGTAGCCAGCTTGTTTTATCTGGCAGGCTGTAGTGCTCTCTTGGGATCAAAAGGGGAAGAAGCAGATGTCTGCTGTTACCCTTTTGAAGAAGAACTGAATGGAGAACTTGTAAAGCATTTTCAAATTTTGAGATGAGGAGATTAATTCCTGTCATTCTTCTAGCTTCCTATGTTAAGGGTTTGGAACATTTGTGTAGCTTAACTGAGCAAATTGTCTACCTTCATCTCAACTTGAGCCTTAGGCTGTAGTAGAAGAATCAGTGAAAGACGGTGCAGTTTAAGGGATTTCACAGTTGAACTTGTGAAACATCTTCCTTGTTTTTTGTGGTCTACCAAAGTCATATAAAGTTATCTCTTGGTGTTTGCTCCAAGTGTGTTGTTATGTAGGTGGAGTTAAAATGTGTTCACGTATTTTTGAATAGCATGAAATGATCAGGCAGATGAGATCCTTGCTTACTGTGTATAGCTGCTACTAGAATCCCAACCATTGCCCAGAATGAAATAAGACTATTGTATAATTAGTCCCAAAATACAAATTATTTAATCATGAATAATAATAAACAATGAATAAAATACAGTACAAACCACATCAGTGTAAAGAATGACTGAATTGTATTTTGGGATTGTCTTCATACTAAACTGCAAGTGTTTGAAGTCCTAGAACTGTATGTGTATGCATATAGATAGACACAGTTATAGATAATACCCATTTGTTAACCAGGTAGGCCAGCTAGTCACACAGTCCTTTCTCAAGGGCAACCCAAAAGCAATGTCTAGTTAAATCACTTGTTCGAGGTCAGACACTAAGCAAATAAGGGTTGAAGGGATCACACATTGTTCCACAGGAAGTATAGGTCAGAGTGTAAACTTTCAGCTACAGCTGTCAGACTTGTATGCATACGCGAGCGCATACAGACACACACACACACACACACACTGTAGTGCAGGGTTTAAGTACATTTCTGAGCTGGGGTGCCTTCTCTGTGCAGTCTATATCTTCTTTGCAGCTCATTGAGTTTTCTGTTTCTGGTTTCCTCCCACATCCGGAAGAGCAGCTGTAGGTTAATTGAAGTTCCTCCAAATGTCTCTAAGTATGTGCATAGTTTGAGACTGATGATGTGAGTGTATCTTGTGACAGATTGCTATCCCTTTCAGGATTAGTTACTCTGCTTTGTATTCCTCCTTCACCTAATACAGTGAGTGAGAAGGTCACTGAAAAACCAATCAGTAAAACAAAATGAAAACTCTAGCAAAGCTAGAACTTCCACTGATTGACTTCCCAAACATCCTGTGTCAGAGGCACATGGGATATATGCAAATGATCCTTATGAACATCAGGTGTTTCAGCTAATTGACTATTCTGAATGCCCATGACTTGTTTTGTCATTTTAATGGACAATTTCAGGCCAATAAAGCCAAACCCCACTAGCTGTGGATATGCATATTTCGGCCTGGGAGGTCACTCAGTGGAAATTTTAGCTTTGCTGGAGTTTTCAATTTATTCCTCCTTCACCTGGAAATGGATTAACTATGAACTGCATTGTGTATAGAACACCACAAACCTTGTAGGCTAGCTTTTTGTTACTCCATGTGATGACAGAGGAGGTATTTCAACTGACCATTCATACGTGACACTGAGGCTTTATTTTGTGGTAAGACACTGCCGAACAGCCAGTGGCTTCTGAACCACTTGCCTCTGTCAGTTCATTCTGCTTTCAAGAGGTTTGCTGATTTTAGTGGTGAAAATAATGTTGCAAAAAACAGGCTCGATATGAAACTCTCGTACTCAAGCTGCATTTTTATACTGGAATTGTTAGAGATCTGCAATGAATCAAAATGTAAAATTTGCCGTTTGAAAATATCGGGACTCAAAATGACAAGTCTCATGATGTGTAGCTGGAAAAATCTGGACTTTTATATACACAAAGTTTGGGGATTGTCATTTTCTCCAAATATTCCTTCTTTTCTGTGTATGGACTCGGCATTGTGAATCCAGTCATTTTGATAAGAAGACAACAGACCACATATTTGTGGATTGGTATAAGGATGCCTATGATAAATGTGGGAGGGATGGGTGGATGTCATTTTAGGAGCAGCTTCTAAATAGGTGCTAGCTGCAATATTCAGGTAGGCTAGATAGATTATACATCATTTTCAGGATCTTCAAGCTTAGAGATGGTCAATTGCTTCTTACGATTTTCAGAAAGCTGTGGAGGTACTAGCTTAAAATTTGATAAGACGATTATTTCATCACTGTAGTTAAGGTAGGTAACCACAGATTTGTGTATAATTGCAGTAATTTCATGTTGAAGAAAAGCCTGAAGAATATTTTAAGTTATATACATAAAGGCCTGATTGCTGTGTCTTTGAAATTTTCAGAAGAAATACTTAAGAGGAGGGTGAGGATCTTAAGCAATGGAATTTTTGAGATAGAAGGGTTGTCGTTTTATGGAACAGAGGAAGTATAAATGCCTGCCGATTGTGAGTCATTCTGTTTTTAAGTGTCCAGGAGAGTCACTGGATGCACTGTACATGGACTTCATTAAGAATTAGAACGTTTCTTGCTTTAGCATGCTTACTGTAAATGTTTTTATAGGTGATACGTAGTATGTAGAGTGCTGTACTGTGAGAATTCATCTGCTCTTTTACCGCCATTGTAGCAACAGTAATAATCTCCTAATAAAGTCCTCAGCTAATCCCAGCATCTGCACTCAACCTCCTCCCTTGCCTCATTCTTTCAGAGTGTAAGGTAGTTTCTCATATGCAACTTGTGTGTATGAGGTTTTGATACAGGCCCTAACTTTAGATAGGATATGCTCCTATAAACTACATACCAACTGACTGACTGAGAACCAACCTGATGTTATGAAAAAAGGTTGTGTAAACCAGCCAAAGGAGAACAACAGAGACTGAATGTTAAACATTTATTTTACAAAAAGAAAAAAATGAGTGCTTTCGTCAAATATATCAAAAGACTTCCTCAGAATTAAAACACAGACATCTGATGCCATTTAAATAACCCTCTCCCAAATCACATGTATAGGAATCCATCAATCACATTAAAAACCTACTTTAAAAAAAATAACCATATGTTATATGAACGTAACCATAGGACACTACCTAGGGAAACACCATAATTTAAACCTGGGATTGTCCATGCATTTAACTTAATTTGCCATCTCATTTCAGAAAATTCTAATAATTAGTGTGAGTCAATTGCTGTTTTAAGGGTGTGCTCCTGCCCTTACTGATCCAGTGAATACAGACTCCTGGCCACTGACTCTGGTGTAACACCTCTAATGTCATTATGTAGTTGAAACAATTGTGGTCAGAACAGTAAATAACCAGTTTCTGCCCTGCCTTTTTTGAACACACTGTGTGGATCCCCATGAACATTGCTTATTTTCTGATTCATTCTGCAACAAGTCGTGCTTTGATTGTTGAACATTGTGAAATGTAACTAGAAAAAATATCAAAACAGAAAAAAGTGTGCAAAGGGCAAGGCCCCCCCCCCCCCCCATAAACTCCACATTCACACTACAAAAAAAATGCTGAGTACTGCTGGCTGACAGAGTGCTTTCATCAATGTGTGATCAAAAGAAATTATATGAAAGCCTCTTAGAAAATTCTTCAAAAAAGTACATGTATACCATTTATAATACATCTCTACATGAATCCAGAGCACAGTGGACCCACTGTATTTTGTACTGTTTGCAGGAATTAAATGATGGCTGTACTGCTGAAATTAAATAGTTTTTAGAACTTCCCAAACTGTTCAGTCATTCTTAGTATCACAGATGCCTCTTAGACAGGCTTTGGAAATAAAGTATGTAATTACCCTGATACTGAATCATATGACTCATAAAGGTAGTGAAAAGGTTTTGTCTTCAGAGAGGAAAATCATTAAGTAAGATGCCATTGCAGTATGTACTGGGAATATTCTTATGTAGCTTGTCTATCTTTGATAATACCCACATTTACGAGAGCATGGTTACAATGTCTTTGGTAATGATTTGAAGACTAGTGTATGGGAAGTCAAGCAGGCTGTGATGATTTATAAGGAGAGGCGAGTCTAAGTGTTAAGGCTAAGACCATTAAAGTGATGCACTTTAGGAGAAGAATTCAGGGAAGAAGTATAGTAGGTGGGGGGGTGCAAAGATACAGAAGGACCCAAACATGACAATTATACCCAAATCAGTCATATTTAGTACTATGTAAGCGTGTCATTAAAAAGAGCTGGTGGATTGGTGTGGTTCATTACAAGAGCTGTGGGTGTAAGAATGGTCGCTGTGTAGATCACTTTTTGAAGTTTACCTGGAGTGCTCTGTACAGGTTTTGTGGCCAGAGATTAAGAAAGACATATTTCTTTTGGGTGGGACCAAGAAGTTTGTTTAGATAGTGAGGTTATTTATTTAGGAGAAAAAGGAGAATGAACTATGATATAGGCACACTGCATTGTTAGAGAGATGCAAAGTGAGGGAAGAAGCAGTTGTGATTGGATATTGGGAAAGAGTAACATAATTATTTGATGTCAGAAAGTCTTTAATGAGCATCCATTATCCATTTGGCAAATGGAATATCCCGCTTTGAAGTGTGATGCATAATACAATAAGTAAGAGCCTGGAAGATGAAATTAGAAACATTTTGGAGAGGTAGCAACCCATGGATTAGTAGTGAAATTACACAGACAGTAGTTACACAGAGTATCAAGATTATATTCTTAATGTGCAGTTTAGTATTTTTTTTATTTCCTATCATCTCCGTGGCTTGGAAAAAGGAGATAATTCAGACTTATTTCCATTATTTGAAAGTTACAGATCAGCAAGTGTCACTTGACATTTGTTCCTAAACTTCCTTTGTTCCCTGTCCTACTCAACAGTCTTAGCTTGGTATTTTTTGATGGCTTACCTTTTGAAGTTCTTAACAAGTCTGAGATTATCACATTTTGCATTTTTTTTTGTGCAACGTAACAGCATCACAAGTGCATCTCCTGCGTCCCTAAGAGCCTGGCATGGTTCACAGCTACACTTCAGTTACTTTTGGACTAATTAATGGTAGTGGAGAAAGAACTCTGCATCTCTTGGAGTAGCTGTATCCTATCTTCATGGTAGTAGCCTACATGAAGACAACTGTAGAAGGCATGGTCTACCACTGCACTATCACCAGCCAGCACTTGGACACCCCCACAGTCTAGTAGTGAGACAGATGATTCAATGCAGTTTATTATTGTGGCTCAGTGGAAGATAATCATTGAATCCCTGAAGTGGTTGATGTTACTATTAAGAAAGGCATTCTCTAATATGATTGCCGGTATGGGAAGTGGAAATTTAGGTCAGAAACAAGATATATAAAAGAAAAAAAGAATAAAAAAAACATAGTCAGATTTTCATGGAAGCATCCCCATGGCTCAAGACGGATGGACTCCTGAATTACAAGTTTTAAAATAATTTTTTCAAGTGAATACAGCCTGAGAAATACTCTGTCCTTCAGAATTCAATTTCCCTTTTAAATAAGTGCTTTTATTTTCAAAATGGCAAGTATCTTGCAGTCCCCATGCCACTTGCCACTTCTATACACGAAACCCAATATCTCACTTTACCTGTTAGTTTAATGCTTGCCTTTTCTTTCCACTTTGTGATCCTAGAATTCACATAAGAATATTGGTTCAAGCTGAAGCAACAACTTAAGACTTGTTAAACCTGCCATGGACCCTCTTCTTAAGTCAGGACTTATTTTACATTAATTAAATCATTATTGTTTCATTCCTTGATGTTTGCTATCAGTGCTGACATTGTACCAGATTGAGAGCATAGCATGGATGTGTGTATACACGAATATATTACTTTCTTCTTTTCATTCTTCAGCCGATACTGTCATTAGTAATATTTTTGCATAATACATTCCACACATCCGAGGTTAATTAGACATCCCGAGCTGCCTAGGCTGCTTCTTTTTAGGCAGCCATTTAATTACACTGATCATAGCTGGGAAAAATGTCAAATGGTTGCCTGATTTAATGCAGGTGCACAGATATTGTGTTGACTGTTTTTACTCCTGGGTAGGAAAGTTGTACTGCTTTGACAGACCGAGCAGAATTTATTCTCTAATCCCACAAACATTGGAAATCAGGCTGATGTACAGTGGATCACACCTTATGAGTCATGTAAATGTGCTCTGCTGAGGCATAAGCTCTGTCCAGACAAGCCCAATTGTCAGCTTTTGGAGAGCATTAGATATACCCTAGATCTTGGGAAGCTAGACCCAACATCCTCCAACCTAAACAGTCTAAAGTACTGTTTTTTAGTAATCTCCCTTGATACTGATTTGTTTTCTTCTTGGGCCTCCCATGACATCCCCCTCATAGTCCTTTGTTTATCTGTTAACCCACTTACCTTCTAACATTCTCCCAACAGGATGTGAACAGATGTTCACATTGTGATATCACTTCATGTTGCTTAGGTCATCCCCCCACCCCTGGATCTAGCCAACCTGCCACCAACTTACCCGTCCTAGTTGATCTACTCCTCCAACTTTCTTGCCCCTACTTCAACTCTCTCCCACCATAGTCTTTCCTGCCTGCTCCCCACTTACACCATTCTATCACGTTCACTTGCTTATCCTTTCCTCTTCTTACCAAACATCACACTACTGCACTGTCTTTGTACCTCTTATATCTCTCAATGTTCTCTCTGTCATCACCTCCATGCTTTCTACCATCATACTCTTATTTTGTTTTCTTCTTTTTCAAAAATAGGACTGTTTAATAGACAGACATACTTAACATCAGCTGTCAGTAGTGTAAATAATATACATTGTGGTTTCTTTTTCTTAAACTCTGCATTAGTAATCTAAATAGGTTAATTCTTGCAAGTATGTAAATGTTGTCTTTTATTGTGTCAGTGCAAATGTGCTGTTATAATTTTTTTCTTTTTTGTATGAATGCAAAGTTGCTATTGTAAGGAGCTTTTCTACCCATCCTCCACTGAAAATGGGACTGTAAGCTTAAATGGACTCTCATGGTCAACAGATGTCAATAAATATATAAATAAAGTAGTACGAGTCCCAGATTCACTGCAACCAGTACACAATTTCTGGGAGTTTTTGCCCATGGCTTTTTCACTTCTCATCTGTTTATAAAAATATTTATTCATGAGTTATGCTTTACAATTCTCCAAGGGGTAAATTAACACCTTACAAATTAGTCTTTTATTGTTTTCTGCCTCAATGCTCTCCTACACTGAGTGTATTTAGCAACACTGCTAATCTACTATACAGAAAAAAGGATTTCACACCCCTGCTGCATTGATGCTGTCCGAGAATTCTTTGTCTGAAACTTAAGTGATTTTGATGCTTTCCAAGATATTCAGTAGTTGTTTCATGTGGAGCCTCAACATAGCCTCCATTTTACATTGAAAAAAGGGAAATGGATCAGCAGGTTTGCTGTCTGAAGGAACAGAAACTGCAGAATTCTGATAGTCACCAGTGAACTCTGATCCCTTCAAGCTATCTCTGCCTTCACATGCTCTCTCTCAGGCAAGTCTCAATTCCTCCAATATTTACTATAATCCAGAAAGTTTTTATTTTATCCTGTTAGGAACATATTCTCAAGGAAGCTGGGTACAACATGCAAAATCTCAAATTCAGTTTATACAGTATAATGGCTGGGATAATTTTATTCCTCTTGCCCTATGTCTCCTGAGAGTATTCATTGTTTGGGAAGATCCTGGAAGAGCAAATCATTACTTTTCTCTCCTGTCACAAACTGTAAAGAATCTTTTCTTTCAGGCCATACAATTGAAATTTTGCTTTTATAGGACAAAGGTCTTCATTGTTTCATTGCCTAAGGGACATATACCCGATGTGCCCTGTCAATAAGGATCTCACTTTGTGGGAATACTGTTCAAACACTTAATTGCTTCTGTAGGTGAAAGCCTTGCAGTCCTTTCCTTCCAGCTTCTAAGAGACATCATCGAATCTTATAGGTTCATAGGCTGGTACTAGGCTGTCAGACCTAAGGCCTGTACAAGCCTAGCCTTAACAATTCCCTGGATATTTCTTCCCACAATATTTACTTACTGGACCCCTGTCTAGAAAAGGTGACTGTTGTGATCCCTGGGGTGAATTTCCTATCTCCCATCCAATCATCAAGGTTCCTTTTGAAGACATGTATGGGCAGTCTATTCCAGAGTCTGGGGAGTCTTTGGGTCAGGAACCTATCCCTCCAGCATGTTTTGTTCATTGTGATGACAAGGTTTAGATCCCTGGAGCATGTGGCTCTGAGGGATTGGGATTTCTTTAAGTGGAGCATGTCCAACAGCTAAGGGTTTGACATGGTCTTGTAAGTTAAGCAGAGATTGCCTCTGAGTAGACGATATGCTACAAAGTATAGCTGGAGTTTTTTTAAGACGTTCAGCATAGGGCATCTGCTTTAGGCCTGTGATTCTTTTAGTGAGGTATTTCTGTGGCCTTTCCAGCTGTTGCAGATATCTTGTGAGGTACATACCAAATGGGGCGTTTACTCATAGGTACATACTAGGCTATCTGCCCTAGGGCATTTATAAGCCTAGCCAGAGTGTGTGTGGCTTTCACCACCCCTTAGGATGAGAATACTATACCCATTAGTTTGCTGTGCCTCTGTCCAGCAGTGACACAGAGATGATTCCCGGGGTAAACCTACGATCTCCCATCCACTCGTCAAGATTTTTCTTGAACAGAGTCAGTGAGGGGCTCTGCCTCACATGGACTGGGATTCTGTTCCATAGTGTAGGGAGTCTCTGGGTGATGAATCTGTCCCTCCAGCACGTCCTATTTATATCCGTGTTGAGGTTTAAGTCTCCTGCTCTCGTGACTCTGGTGGATTTGGATTTTTTGAGGTGGAGCATGTCCATTAATTCCGGGTTGGACATGGCCTTGTATGTCAGGCACAGATCACCTCTGAGCAGACGGTATGCGACTGAATAGAGCTGGAGTTTCTTCAGTCGGGCATCGTATGACATATGTTTGAGCCCCTTTATCCTTTTGGTGAGGAACTTTTGGGGTCTTTCCAACTGCTGCAGGTGTCGGGTAAGGTACATTCCGAATGGGGCGTTGTATTCAATCATTGGTCTGATAAGTGAAGAGTACAGGGGTACAATGACCTCTCCTGATCTGGATGTGAATCCCTTCATGATCAGGTGGGCAATGTAGAAGGTCTTCCTAACCACTTTGGCAATGAGTGTCAAAAGAGAGGTTACTGTCAACTTGGGTCCCCAGGTCCCTGATAACTTCTTCCATGTTTAATGGATTACCACCTATGTGGTAATTAGGGGTTACCTTGTTTTTCCCAAAGGGTATGACTATACATTTTTTGGCATTTAGCTTAAGGCCATGGCTCTGGCACCAGTTATCCATTTCTATGAGACCTCTCTGGAGGATGTCTGTGTCTGATGGAGTGTCAATTATGGTGCCCAGTTTGCAGTCATCTGCAAATTTTGTCAGCCACAATCCCCCTGTGTTTGCCTGCACTTCAGAAAAATAAATCCCGAACAAGAGGGGGCCCAGGAAGACCCATTATAGAGTACCAGTGGGACAATGACCTCCTTTTTTTAAGTTATCCATGTGGTCTTTATTCTCCAGGTCAGTCAGCTGGGCCTTTAAATTCCCCTGCATTGCTTCCCATTCAACCATTACGCCTCTTACTTTGACTTCAGCTGGATATCATGTCCAGTTGTGAGCTTAGGGTCTCTTCCACTGCATCAAGCTTTTTATTGTTTGACTTAAAGTACTCCTCTGGGCAACCACTTATTGTCACATTTTAGAGTACATTTGATCCAGCATACGCTCCAGCTTACTTATGCTGGGAACATCTGATGTTGTAGCCATGTTATCTCTTGTGCTTCTTTTGCCGACCTCTTTCTTTTCCAAATTGGGGTTGTTTTCTTTCTGTTATTTTATACTTCCCTTTGGCATTTACTCTACCCTTGAAAAGCTCCTCTGTAGCATTTGAATGCACATTATTGCTTATTTGTTGGATTTTCAACTGTGATCACTTTCCTGTGCTTTGAAAGGAAAGTTCAGAACTCCACTCTAGCAGCCACATTACTGGTAGTCGATCCTTCCATGCACATCTTTTATCACTTAGGGCATCTGAGCAATGTGTTGTGCATCTGTTGGGGTAGTATATGCCTGTGCTTGCTCAGACAGTATATCACTTAAATGCACTTTCTTGCTTTTTTAATTTTGTGTGTCAAGAATGCACCTACAGAATTCTTTGATCACATAGTATAGGTGTCAGTTAAGTTTTTTTTTTTTTTTTTTTTTTTTTTTTTATAATTATTATGATTTTTTTTTTAATTGCTGCAGATTTTTGTGCTATGTGATGTAGTGCTCTATATTTTTTGATTGTAGAGTTGCAGAGAATATGGTGGCCGCAGCATTTATTTTTAGTGACTAAAGGGATTTGTTTCAGTTTTTGACTAATCTCCCACTGGCAATGCCAATTTGCAGTGGGCATGCTGATTGCTGTGTTCAATCAACAAGCACATTTTGAATACTAATTAGGGTGCACAGTATAACCTTTATTAGTATGCTCCCAGGATTATTGGAGCTACCCTCCTCCCACATTGCTCTGTCTTGTTTGCAGGCCTTACTTTTAATTATGTTTCCCAGTCTGCAGGACTCTGATTACTAGGTATTGTGACTGTTTCAGTGGGTAAGGCTACCTTTACCTCTTTTTGTCCTTTGATCTGTTTTCTTACCAGTTAACACTGGATGCTGCCACACGATCATTATTTCATGTTTCAGTATTTTTTATGGGTTTTGATTTCAGTAAATATCAACTTCTATGTTGTAATGTTTGCACAGTTTCCAGTATGTCAGTACTGCTGTGTTGTCCTAAATGATAAAGTTCATATTACTTCGGATCACCCATTACCAGCAGTTCAAAAAATAGATGCAAGAAAATCAGATACGGTAGTCCATAAAAAGAAGACAAAAGTAGCATTGACCAATGAAATTGCTACACATTGACTACAGTGCCTTACTTACAGATAGACATAAAGTCATAAAATACCAGAATTTGCCGACAGGTATGAGGACGATGTGGAAGAAGGATACCCAGACAGTTCCAATCGTAGCTGGAGCAATGGGTCTCATAAAAAAGAATTTGTAGTCTTATTTAAATATGAATTGCAGAAGGAATTGTTTTTGGGCTCATTGCAGGTGCTGTGGAGAGCACTTTTGGCTAACATCAAAGATTGAAACAAGTGTTAATTTCATGAACTTTAATCATACTTTTGCGTTAGGAATGGGGTCCATTCCAGTAATAGTATTAGAAACCCAAAACATTTGGAGAAATTAAACCGTGAGAAGCCACAAGTGTAAGACAGCTAACCACAAGGTGTATAACATTCTAGTTCCATTTTCAGAATCTGAATTTGCTTTATTTCTTACTTTTTCTGTAGATTTTCCATTTTGTACTAAGTCCATTGTCTTGAACTACTGGCATTGGACCCCCCCCCCCCCCCCCCCGCTGCGGATTTACCTGCTAATACCTTTGGGCAGTCAAGCTGTCTTATAACTGGAGGGTTTTTCATGCAATGATGAGGGAGTTTGTACCAGCACATCCCTCACCAGATCTGCTCCAGTTGTCCAACATCTTCTATGCCTAGGCTTCCCTTGTCCCAACAGCCTAAAGATCTGCCTTCATCCCTCCTGAACCAATGCCACATGCCTTTAAGAGTAGGCCCTGAGTGTCCCCAAGGCTGCTGAACTGTTCTTTAAGCATGTGAGTGAAGCTTGGATTGCTTTTATTGAGTGTGTTTTCTTTTTTACTTATTGATCTAACTCTACTCCTTGGCAGCTTAAATGTGTAAAACTCCTGCAACACAAGAAGCAATGGCGGCATGTGTAGTTCTAAGCATGTGTAATACGCTATGAATGATGTTTGGTAGTCACATGCCCCTGATCATTTCCTCACTTTCTGTGTGCAGCCTCTGCTAGCTGTCTAGGGTTTTGCAGCATACCAAGCTGTCAGGCCCCAGATGTAGGAGACAGGATTGCCATTCATGCCTTACTTCCCTAGCTTGGTCCATGTAGTGCCCGGACCTTTCATCGAACCCATGTTGTATGAGTCACAGACAGTGCTGTAGCACTGTGTACCACAGAGCCAGTTTTGCATGTATCATACTTTGGTTTAAGTTATTTGTCCTTAACTATTTCATTAGTCAGTTGTGGTTGTTGCTGTCATTTTCTGTATTTTAACTGCGACTGTGGGCTTCCTAGTTTTGTTTCCTTACCTCTATCCATCTGCTTTTATTTTCACTTTCCATTGCTTTTTCTTTCTTATCCACTTCCCCACGCCCTGTTAGTGCTTCATTGCCAGCCATTACCCCTCTCATGATCGATCAATGTATTTGTTGCCCAGTGAAGCAAGAGCCAACATCTAGGAGACAGCTCTTCATTTAACCATAGCCCCTTACTCTAATGCTGATGTGTGCATACACAAATGTGAGGGACTGCAATTCCTACCTCTCTGGGTATGCATGTTACCACTCATTCCCATGAAGTATCCACACCCTCAGCTCACACACTGCTTGCTGTACAACTTTCTCTGCAGTAGATATCAGCATGGCAGTGTGTCAGACTGCTTCCCCATCCCCATGATGGGCAAGATAGCTTCAGCCAGTGATTCCAACAGTCCCCCACTAGGCTTCTCCAGAAACAGATCTGCTAATTGAGCTCAAGTTGGATTGTAGTCAGGACTTTATCACTGTATACTACAAGGCCGGGCACTAGCCCTTTTCTGTTTTAATTTCCACATCTAATTTATCTCATTTTTCTTTTCAAATCTTGGAACAGATTTAATGTTAGATTTATTTTATTCATAGATCTGAGCTTTCACTGTGTTTAATTCTGAGAATGTCAAAAGGTATGTTTATTTTCCCACAGCTGTAGACTTGCACATATAATTGATATCTGGAAGGCCCATGCCTCCATTAGACCACATGATGTATAATCTTGCCATACATTTATTTTTATAGATCAACTGATGAACTTGCAGTTTTGTTGTTTATCTAAGTGCTCTAAGACTTGTGGTCATTCACTAATGCCCTTCTTTTATAAAATAGTTTTGTTAAGCTGATTTACAGCTTAAACTTTATTCCTTAATATCAGTACATTTTTCAGTACCAGAGTTAGTTTTTATATGCTTTATTAAGCTTTGTTCTCATTTATTCACTTTGAATTGCTGATCGTGTATCTATCCCTAGATATTTGTATCACTCCTGCTCCATTTTCTTTTATGTCCCATTCTTCTGTGTCCATTTTGGTCAGTCCTTTGACCACTGAAACTTCCCCTTGGGTGATGTGCAGCCACTATATTAGTTACATATGCTGTAGGTATTCTTTATGTAGCATACTTCATAAACCTGTCGTCCAACATCCATTTTTTTCCTGTACAAGTGGATGAACCTACCAGGTCCTGACTACAGGAGTTGCTGAAACAGCAATGTACTGGCAAGTTGTCCAGTGATGGGCTACTAGTAAAATGCCACTGTTATCGGCTCTTTGGTTTTTCATTCTGTCTGAATACTTCACCAAAACAAAGTTGCAGTGCACTGACCTTTAAGTGTGCCACAGTAACTGAAATCATTCAGTGAACATTATATATATATATATATATATAGATATATATATATATATATATATATATACACACCAGTAATGTTTACCTTGCTGTATTCCTGTTCCTGAACATGTGGTATACCTGAACAGGTTTCGTATAAAAGTGACATGCACTTGCATATATGATGGTATATGCTGCAGTGATTGAGCATGTCAACCCAGGTGGAGCATTTTCTGTAATAAAGTCCCATTTTACAAACAGCATAGGACACTCCAGGATGAATATTTGTAGGTAGTATTCCTGTTTTAGTACAGTCACAGTTAATAGTACTTTATGTTTAAAAACAGTTATTTGAGGATGCACTGAACTTTTATTTCCCAGACTGCATTGTGTCACTTGTACTACCCGTCATATAAGCAGGCTTGTATATTAGTGTCATAACTGGTGAACACATCTTGATATGTATGGCTGGATTGCGCTGTCAGAGTTTTTAATGAATACTTCCTACAGATGTTGCATTAAGCATTTAAAAAAATGTCACCTGTTTATAATGCATTTAAGAAATCTTTTTTAGCAATTTGCTTATTATAGTAATGCACATTTTTGCATTCCCAACTGTGGTGAAAATCCTGTTTGAATGTCTGCTTATCTATTCTGAGATGAACCAAGTGTTCATTTTGGACATGTTCTCTTCATTAATTTATTTTTCTTATCATTCTCTGTTTACAATTCCATTGATAAAATTGTGCTAGGCTTGCTATTAAATTTGCCGTCTTAACAAACCAAATCTGTTGTTCTTGCAGTGGCAAACAGACTTTTTTTTTTTTTTTGGTTATTCACTGAAATTGTGTTTTCCTGATACATGTTTATACTTATGCAGCGAAGGAGTGCTTGGTACAGGCAGTGCAGACACCGTCTGTACATCTTTGCCTAGAGCTGCACTGAGAAGCCCAGCTGGCTTCAAGTATCAGCTGGGTGGGCTAGGAAGGACTTCCCTAATCAGCCTATAATGGAGCTAATGGCTCTTTGTCATCCTTGGAGAGAGACATTTCCTGGTGATGCCTTCTGCAGTCAGTGCACAAAGAATATTCTCTGAGCTGCAGAGGACTGTGTGCGAGAAAGGGCAGTGAGCTTCATTACAGGGAGAGGAGGAGGAGGAAGGAAGGAAGCACAGACAGAGCTTTCAGCACCGGTCACTGGTAGCCCGATGATAAAATATGGATGTTGCTGGTAAGCAAAGCAAAATGAGAGAGAGTGTGTGTGTGTGTGTGTGTGAAAAGCATCTCTGTTAATGCTTTTCTGTCACAACAAAAGGGTGATTTGCAGTCTAGTTCTGTGATCTCTGACATGTTTCTTTTAGTCTCTGGGGTTCTGCTTTTAAAGAGATTCTGCTGAATGAAGCTGTTAACTAGCGAGTGGTTTTTAAAGCTTTGCAGTGAGGAACTTTCAAGCATAGGATGTGTACAGATTGGTACAGACAACAGCTTTTTTGAGAGGAGGTGGATAATAAATAGGTGACTGACCTGTAGACAGGACAGAGATTTTGGTTAGTCTCTTGCATATTAAATAGCACTATGTGTCTGCACTTCCGTTTTTGCTGCTCTGTATCTGTATTGGTCTTTTAGCTAGGGATTTTTTTCTGATACATTGTGGAATATAACTTGTATATTGAAAGCCGCCTTGTGCCTTTGTCAGGGAGCCAGTTTAACAGTTCTGTGGTATTTGCTGTGTTGTTCTCCCAATACCATGCTGAATTTGTCAGTCATGTGAGATTGTTAGTTTTTAAGACAACTTTAATTTGCTCCCTACTGTATTTTTTCCATCTAAATCTTGATTATCTTATCAGTAGCGTGTTTGCTGTCTCATGATGATTTTAATTGCTGCTTTTCCTATAAGGTAACTTACTGTAATATTAATATGATGGTAGACACAATTATTGCACATTGTCAAAGAACAGAAGTAATGTAAACATCTGTTCTCAGCACTGGTATTGGAGCCCATATCCTGAGATAGTGTTGCTGAATTTTTCATAGGCAGTACTGTAGCTTTAGATTTATTAAGGCTCCTTTTGTTCATCTCTTAAATTAAAAACTTATTTCTTTTTTGATTCTGAGTTTCCATTTTAACATTTCAGCGCCCAGAATTAAATGAAATTTTGCTTTGTCTTGCCTAAAAATGTAAGATGCCAGCATATGAACCTATGTGTTATACATGTTTGGATACTTCAGACCATGATGTCAGCTTGCAATGTCACTTACAGAAATGTATCTTAAGTAGAGGTGTATTACTGCACAGCTGAAAGTAAAAGGGCACAGCATACTAATATTGGCAAGAGTGCACCATGCACCCTTTACTGTGGGTCTTAATTTTGGGGAATAAGCTGACTGCATATCCCATATAATATTGTATTACTCCTATAGGCTGGCTGCAGTGCAATGATTAGTTAGTTTCACTGGTTGTAGCTCTTCTAATATATATATATTCTACTGAATGCGTTACTTTAAGGTACATTTAAATCATGTGTCTGAATTTAGGAGAGATTGTTAAATGCTGCATTCCATCTTGGTTCAATTGCATCTGTTATTCAGCTGCATATCTAACATTTCCTTCTCATCAAATACCATAATAGTGGTCTGGGGGCTTGTCAGGTTTCAGCATTAGCAATAGTAGTGACACTGCTCTAGCAGTTAAGTAGAGTTTTCATATTTCTCCCCTAACCCTCCTTTTCCCTCAGCTCTTCTCCAGTACTGGCAGACCTCTGGAACCTTTGACTGCCAGTACCTTCATGATCCCAAATCTCTTCCATCTCTTCATTGTAAACTCTCCTGAATTAACCCTTCATTGAGAAGGCATTCCGACTTCCAAATGTACCGAGCCATGCAACTTTAACTTGTAGATATAGGTGGTAGATTGCATAGCCAGGGATAATGTCCCTTCGATGTTACCAGTCAGGTTCCTTACCCATGTAAATGCCTACGCCTTATAGGTACACTGTGGGCCTTCTTTCCACACCTCCTTTCTCAATGTAGGGCTTTGCTGTTGTTAGCCCAGTGACCTCCATCAAATGATGCAGTGAGCTAGGTCCTGCCCCTGGGAAATGAAAGCAGACTGCTTGCTGCTTAATCCAAGTTCCTTTCTAGTCATACAAACAGTTTAAGCTCGATCTTGAAATGAGACTATCCAGCAATGGTGCAGGCATGTACAGTCCTTGCCAGTAGACTGGTGATAAAGATGCTCTCCTCTCTGTATTCATTGGCAAAGGTTATTTCAGAAACTTCATTTTTCAGCATAAGTGTGTTCACATACATCTTTGTGTGTGCAACTGCATTTTTGGAGGAAAACATGTTTTGTGTTAGTGGTATTGTTTAAAAACAAGATCGAAAACTGCCACCAAATGTGGGAGTCTTAGTACAGCCCCTTGCCAACCCGAAGTCTAGCTTATTGTTATAAAATGCAGGCAGCATGTAATGAGGTTGTTTGGGTAGGTGCTAAATAGGTTAATTGAAATGTATAAGTAACTATAAAGCAATTAGGTAATTGGAAACAATTTAGATTAACAGTTTGGAAAAAGCAAACTGTATCATATTTTGTTTTTGCCAAACTGTTAAGTAACAGGTTTGTCAGTTAATTAATTTGCAGTTACTAACACATTTCACTTGCTTAATTAGCACCTTCCTGGACATTTATATTATTACATACTGCCTGCACATTGCAGTTACTGCTGGACAGTTGGGGGGGGGGGGGTTGCATTAAGTCTTTTATGTTTAGCAAGAGTTTTTAAACTTTTTAAAAGTCCTTTTCAGCAAATAAGTGCTTGCATGCATGAAAATAAAAGTGAGCATTCTTGTTGAAAAATAGAAATGACCAATGATTTTAAAATGTTTGCTGTCAGTACTGTATGCTGATAAAACCAATGTGTACATTTGACTACCGCTGTAATTACCTGGAATCCTCCTCCCAACAAGATTTGTTGTTTCTAGTACCAAAGCATTCTGAAATGAAAGGGATGGGTGGGATTTATATGAACACAGCTCTAAATGGCATTGGTAGAGTGATTTGAATTTCCTCCACTCCTTAGCTGTTTTCTTGTTTTCATGTCATATAACAAGGACTTGGGTTGAGCGTGTTTCAGCTGCCATTATCTATATTTAGTTATTTTCTCTATTTTATAACAAAGACTGCAAGTTGCATGAGAGTTTCTTGTATCCCATTCTACTTAACTAAGTGTACAGTTACAGCAGTTTAATATAGGCTGGCTGCAGTATAATGATTAGTTAGTTTCACTGGTTGTAGCTCGTCTAATATATATACATATTCTACGGACTGCATTACTTTAAGGTACATTTATAACATTTGTCTGCATTTAGGAGAGATTGTTAAATGCTGCATTAAAAGATTATATTTCATTTTTATGGCTATCAGGGTCAGCCTATGTGCCATATGATTACCTGATCATTTTCCTTTCCATTTGCAGCTTTCCTACTTAAACGTACATGACACAGCACTTCAATTTGTAGGAAGCCTTTTGGTCTTTTAAGCCTCTGAAGTATGTGTTGGAAATGCAAAACAACATTTTAGCATTAAATGAGGAAATCTTTAAAATTATTTTTCTGTCTGCAGAAAACTTTATACAGAAGTTTTTGTCTGGTTAATTTCCCATCTCCATTGAAGAGACATGTTCTGCAACAGTGGATGATAGTTATGTTAAAATGTTTTTTTCCTGTTTAATTTAGTTTACAAAATCAAAGGAAAAGGGATCTAGTGACTTAAATGTATTCATTCGTTGTAACTAAATGCCTCATAATACTTTGAAGCTGACTTTAAAAAGTAACTCAGATGTGTGCAGCTTGTGCTAGAGAATGTCTGTGAACTAGATTTTTAATACTATAGTGAGTGCCGAATATATAACTTTCCCACAATGTTTACTCCCTGGCTAGCATTAAATGGTTTGTCCAGATCCCCTTCCCCCCAATAAATCACACTACACCATCATGGCATAAGACTACCTTTATTAAACATTATTAATCACATAATTTATTAATAGAATTTATTAATCAAAATATAATGCAGAATTTCAACATAAAGAGATTAACAATAGGCAGCATCAACTGTTCGACTCTATCCCACCAAAATGTAAGCAGCGTTACCTCAACCACTCACTTATTCTGACTTCACAACAGAAGCAGCGTGACACTGCTCACTTCAAAATTCAACCAATCATCTTATAAGATCCAAAACATAACACCAGAGGGGGAACAGAAGAGGGACATATACCAGACCTTCTTCTCTGCCTGCCACCGTCATTTGACACAGAAAAGGGGCAGGGAGGGTATGTAGCAGTATGTAGCAAGTTCACTCCTAAATCTGATCGCCCCACCCCACAGCCCCTATACAAAACTGAATTAACTCCTCTGTACCATTACCTCACTTCCTGTCTAAACACTCTTCTCCTTAACCTTTCCTTTACTGTCTCACCAGAATACCTTCCACAGTTAAATCACCCACTTCTCCCCCCACCACAAATCTCTCAGGCGTCTCCGGACAAATTAGTTTTCTTTCAAACCTCATTAACAGTAAAGATACCTCTAAAACAATTGGGTGTGCAGAGCCTTTCAACTGTGTAACCATTTTAAGTGAACTGCAAGAGATTCAGAAACTGCTGGTTATGTCAGTTGTTGAATGTCTTTAAAATGTATTTATTTGTATTTGTTAACCAGGGTAAATATACACCTGCTAACAGTCAACAGTGTCAGAATAAATATTGTAGCTACATGCTAATTACTAATAATACTGCATCACTTGTTTAAGGGGTCGTCCGTGCAGACAAGCATTTGTACTTTCTGGACAGTTTTTATTTAATTTAGTTTAAAATATTTTAGTCATTCGTGAGCTGTGTGTGGACCTTTCTGGCGTTGAGCTTGGACACAGTAGCAAGGTTTATTATATATGGACAGTGTAGTGTGCATGGTCAAAAAGCATGATTTTTTGGAGGCAGGAAGAAGAGTACATGGAGAAAACTCGCATAAACATGGGGAGCATATACAAATCTGAACATTGTGACCAGCGGCCAGGATTGAACTGTGGAGGTGGAGGTGGAGCTGTGTGGTGCCCAGTTTATTCAGAAGCCACTGTGTATCAGCATACAACACTATGCTCCTCAGTGCTGCTAATTTTAGAAAGGTTGAGTTTGCTGGGCATTTACCACCAATGCCTGTACTAACCTCATTAGGGGGATAGGGTAGGTAGTTATTTAAGTCTGTGGGCTTAAGAACACCTATCTGTTTGTCAGAATGGATCGGTGGCACATGTGCTGAGGCATGCCTGCTTCAGCTTGCCATGCAGTTAATTCAGGGATGACCCTGAGGTTGGCTGAGAGCATGGCACTTAGAATTTCAAGGAAATTAACAGTTTTGTAGTTAGCCATCAGCAAACCTAGTTGCTAGCATGTGTTCAGAATTCTTTGTACAGTGTTTGCATTACCAAGATAGACGAAAAACGGTTGCCTGTAGGCTTCACACCAGGAACAATGTCCAGTCCACTGAACAAAACTAAACTAAACAACAGTTTTTGGGCCATACCCAAGATCATACCTCAAAGTGAAATTACAGAGTATTAGATGACTCTTACAAACAAGTTCGAGAAATGCTAAGTGGTAGAGCTGAGAGAGCTGTATGGATCATTGTCACTAGTAAATTATGGATTTCAAATCAAAGGTAGAGTTAATGTGGCACATAAACATAATCGTATTAAAGATAATGTGCAGTGTTATTAGTAAAAATCAGTTTTTAACAACTGAGTGTTCACAAACACTTTAAAACCGTTTTGCAAGTTAGTGTTTGTTGGACTGTTAATTTATACGATTGGCAAATATCTGATTTATTTGCTTATTTTTACACATACAATTAATCATAATTAGTACTTGTCAGAACAAAAGAAAGAACTAGTCCTGCCAACAAGTTAATATTACTGCATTACAGTGGGAGGGAGCTCAGTTAAAAGCTCCCATTTGACAGGACTTTAAAAAGTAAATGTTCATGCTTAAGAAAAAAATGTTGTTGAAAAAAAGTTTTGGTATGAACATTTACATGTGATCTTTAAGGATCTCTGCTGGACCCACACTACACTATTTAAGATAAAATTGTGCTGGATTGTTTATGTAACTCTGACAAAGTTATAATGGATTATGTCCCCAGTTTTATTTTGCTTTGTTTTATTTACTTGTGTTTTATTATTGTCTTAGTAAATTGGAGATGGATGATTTTTTATATATGAGTGGGGCCACTGTAGACTGACCAGTATCGTGAAGTAAAAGAACCTGATATAGTGGCAGAGAAATGCAAAACAGTACCAAAGTAGTGTAAGTTGTTAGTCCCATCCTAGGCATAATTGAGCAAAACAGGAGGCTCAGAAAGAACACTAAAACAATGAAATGCCAGTCAGAGGGCTGTGGTTCTACTGTGCTGGAGACGAATGGTGTAGATGGGTGCTACCTACAAGGGTGATAATACTTGATAACACTCACTAATCTAATCTCACATATCGACAGCTGATAACAGGCATACAGGTTCTTGCACAACAAATAAATTGTAGTAGAAAAATGCTCATGTTACCTTTATTTTTTTTTTCGGTCTTTGCCTGAAAATCCTGTTCATAAGAATTAAAAGAGATCAAATATGTTCAGTCCCAAAAAAAGAATAGTCTAAACACAGATATTTAAAATTAATTGGATCAAATATTGGTCAGCATTAAGTATCCATTAAAATTTTATGACCAGATTCATTATGCTGCATAGCATTCGTTTGTGTGTTATAGTTCCACTGTTGTTCTGCTTCATGATTTTAGTCCTAATTCTGTCACTTCCTTGTTTATGTGCACAGGCTATAAGAACTTGCAATATCTGTAGTGTTTAACCATGCACCTCTTCAGCGAACGGTTTCCTCCAGCTGCCAAGATCTGTTCAGGGAGTAATATTTCGTCCCTTCTCTCCTGACCTTCCTCTTACAATCTAGACATTTTGCTTGCCTCCTGCTTGCAAATGAGCAAAGCCTTTCCATCTCATTCTCTGTCGCTGTATTCCCACAAGGCTCTGTTGTATTATGTTTCTTTCTGCTGCAAATTCTGCCTCCTGTCTGTACAGCTCCATATCCCACTAACTCAGCACTCTAGTTTATCCAAATCTTCTGCCAGTTGATAACATTTAAGTTATGGAAAACCCAGAGTCTCATACCTGCCTAATTACTCCCTGCCTTTGGCATGTGGCTACAGAGATGTTTTGTTACTGCATCAATTTTCACTGCTTGGCCCTGAGGCCCATCTGGCTATCTTTTTGACCATTATCTGTGTGTGGAGATTTTGAAGGTGTAATTTAATTATTTATTTATCCCAAGTCTGTAATCTTTCATTTTTGTATAAGCATCTCAAACAGCTTGTAATACAAACAATACTTGTGTAAATAAAACAAAAATGGAACTACTGTCAAGTGTAGTTACTTGTTTGTAGTGAAAGCAGTAAGATGTTTTTTTTAATAACATATTTTTCTTTGCAACCTAAGTTGCTTTAGAATAAATTACTGCTCATTAGTATATTAAGGACATATAGAGTTTGTTGATAAATATTGGCCATTTGGTCCATCTAGCCAGCACATTTCATTCCCACCGGACAAATTGGAGGTGCAACTAAAAAACCAAAGAAGGCTACTGTGCTCTTTCTGCTGAAGCTATCTCATTGAAATTGTCTGTGCATGATAGGGTAGCTGGTGACAGCAAGCATGTTTAAATTTTGAAGTTGGACCTATCAGAAGCTAAATCCAGACTGTTAATCTTGCTACTACTTTCTGACTTTTAGCATGGGGCACTGAACAGTGTGCCTACTCGCTGTGCCAGGAACTCAGACTACCTTTGGTTTTATTAGCTGCGGAGGCTGGTTAGGATGCATACTCTTAGACCTTTATAGTAGGCCTTTCAGTGCCTAGATCCCATTGTTACTTTAGCTGACTTTTGCTGAACTTTACGTGTTGTAACTGCTATCTGCTGGAGAGGAGTTGCACAGTATCCTTCTGCTGTTTTATAAACTTAAAAGACTGTTACTGTGAAAAACTTATTTTAATTCATTACCTCTTCATATATTTTCTTCCTTTCTTTCTTATAACTGAAATAGTGAGCTGATGCATGTTGGACCAGCTCCTGCCATGGTGCAGACCAAGACAAGTACAAAGTAGTAGATAGCTATATATGCCTGAAATACATAGCATGTGTGTGATATAAGCTTAAGTGAATAATGCAAGGTGTGTACCTATAGCGACTATACATGATGCAGTAATAACCCAATCATAGCTGCAGAGTTGAAAAAGCACAGTAGTGAAACAGCAAATCAAATTTGTGGAGCAGAATACTCAGCATATTGAGTGTAATAGAAAAAAGAAAGGGGATTAGTAACTCATTTGAGATATACATATTACATTGTGTAAACATACACACATTAACATTAGTGCAGCATTATGTACAGTAATCTTTAAGATGCTTATTCAACTGGTGCTTGACGGTGATGATTGCACTTTGTATTTCTTTGCCTTATGTGTAGCTTGACAGTAAGTGCATAGATATTGCGAGCCATTTTGTGTAGGTATGCCCTCTTTGCCAAGTGGTAGGCTTTATTACAGAAATGGCATAAGCAGTAAATGTGTAGCCTGCTAGCGGGCCTGAATTGCAGTAGAGCTTCCCAGAGGTAGCATTCTGACTGTCAGCAAAAAAGTTCTGAGGATTAGACATCTCTACATCACATATATACCTTACTCCTTGCATGTAGGACATGCGTCTGACTTAGAATGCCTGGAATGTGTAAAGGCTTTGTTATACTGGCCATATATTAGGTTATCCTAGGCGGGCTATCCCAAGAGTAAAGACTGCTTCACTAGTGGTAAGGAAGGACATCAGCACCTTTGATTTCCTTAGGCAAGAGTGGTCTCTCTACAGACCTGGATAATTACAGACCATCAGCCTTACCAGCCTTATATGCAAAGCCATGGGAAGTATCATAGCAGAACTCATTTATGCAAATGTAGGCAGCTTTACTGATCAAGATCTCAATTAGTTTGATTTTGTGAAGGACGCATCCTGTTTCCTGAATCTAATAAGCTTCTTTGAAAAGGTTACAAGGGCTGTGGACAGTGGGCTTTCTGTGTGCACTGCTTATCTTGACCTGGCCAAGGCTTTTTACATTATTCCGCATGCTGGTAATACTGAAAAATTAGTTGAGCCTAATGTAAATGCCTACCTTGTCCACTGGATTACAGACTGGCTATCAAACAGATCTCAAGATGTGAAAGTTGCTGGTTCCCTCTCTTAATGTACATTTCTAACTAGATGGGTGCCTTAAGGATCAGTTCTAGGCCGTCTTCGGTTTGGCTTTTATTTTGCAGACATCAAAGCCAATATCCCAGAAGTATAGTTGACCAAGTTTGCTGATGACTGCAAACTGGGCACTGTTATTTGCTTATCCACTGATACAAAACTGCTCCAGCAAGGACAATATGCACATTCATGGTGTATCAAAACCATTCTCAAACTAACTGAAAAAGTGCAGCATAGTAGCATTTGACAGAAAGGTTACTCCCACGTCATATGTTATAAATGACACTCCTCTTCAGACAGATATAGTCATAAGAGACCTACATACTTATGTAGATAACCCTCTCTCATTCGAACATCATTTTTTCACCAGTCAGGAAATCCTTCTATCTTGGCAAGTTCATTTACAAGGGAATGTCTTCAAGGTCCAAAGAAGTCATCCTACCACCATACTCTTCCCTTATCTGATCCATCATTGGATACAGTGCCTCTTTGTATGTACAGATCCAAGCATATCAATCAACTAGAAAGGTCCCAAAGATTTTAAGACCTTTAAATTCTTCAACTACCCTAACAGATTAGCATGACTCTCCTTATATTCAGTAGTCTACAGGTTGCTGTAAGGTGACCCATGTCTCACTTTTCATGAAAGAGCCAGTCCTGTTAAACCTCTTGTTTCTTTGTCAAATCCATGGCTCTATAAATACTCTCATTAAGGACCTAAATCTACACCAACAAATAGTACTCGCTAGAGAGAGAGGTTCCTAACTCACTATGTTCCTAGCCTATTGAGTAAGTTACCACTACAGGTCAAACAAGGTACTGCTCTGGATACCTTTAAGGCTAGTCTTAATGACTGAATGGGTAGATGCAAATTTACACCAAGGGTATCTTGTATGACCCTACTTGATTTGGGAGGTGAACAGTATTAACTGCTTAAAAGGGGTGGCAAGAACTTTTAAGTTTATTTGCTTTAAACATGTATATGACTAGGTATACTATGGTCCCCTTGAATGCTTGCCTAGTATGTTTTTCTAATAGTTGTCTTTGTTTTGACTTGGTTAGCAAGGATGGGGTTTATGTTTGTGTAATTTATATATAATGCAGAGCAGTTGGTCTTTTCTCTGCTTGTATTGTTATACAGTAGTGTTCCTGTCCTGTGCTAAGTTGTTTAAGCCATCAGTTTCAGTTAGGTAATAGTTGAAGAGTTGTAGTTTCTCTCAGAGGCATTACAGATCATGCAGAGGCCATGCTGTAGCTGTGACATTCTTATACATTTTCCAGCATCTTTGGTGTTTTAGGTCACAAGAATCTAGAGCAGTGGAGACAGACATTGATTTTTTTGTTTCTCAACTGAATAACATGCTCAGAATCTAACACAGTTCACAGATACTTGAAAGAGTGTTTATTCTCCAGCTGCTAGCCAGTGTGGTTTGATATGTACTATTCTAGTGCTACATAATGGAGTCTCATGGTTACACAGGTTTTTTGAAGTAAATAATATGTTTAGAAAAGTAGTAAGGGAAGCAAGATAATTCTGTAAGGCAAATTCAACTTTGTGGCAGCAGTATACAATACTGGCTGTTATATGGTATATCTGGGATGTAAAGAAATGGTAAAAATAAGGAACGTAGGAACCATAATACTGATCTTTGATGTACACCTGCCATAATAGTAATCAACATATTTAACTTGTAAGGATTTGGTGGGTGGATGTGGGGGGAATGGGTGCCATATCATGAAAATGGGCCCCAACCTCAAAGTTATCCTGAGAGAAGTTTAGATGAGGATTTGGTGATATATCATACCAAAACTTGTGAGTTAGTCAACAAATAAAGCACTGGTCGGGTTGTGATTGCCCATAGTAAAAACTGTGTGTTTGAGTAGCCAAATGATTGCTATGGTGCTTTATTAAAACCATGCTAAATACTAGTATCAGAAATGATACTTCAAAGTATTCTCCAACTTGTTGTACATGATAAGAACATATAGCCAATAAACTAGTGCACATTCAGCAGTTTTATTGGGTGGACAGTTTAAAGGTATTGATGCAGTACACACTTCTTTTCCTTGAGGTAGATTGGATGTCCTTTGGTTATGGACAGACTGGGAATTTATGTAATGAGGCCAATGAATGAAAGGAGCCCATCTTTCAACAAAGGATGTAGTCCATTAGGTCCAGTTTTGTGTGAGATGGACACCTCTTCTAATAAGAGGGGGTGCAAGCAAATTGCAAAATTGTTGCCAAAGTACGTGGGTGTCTTTTGCAAATTCATGGTATTAGTTCAAAATGGTTAAGTTGGTGACTGGGGAGATTTAAAGTCTTTATCTTTCTCCAGTTCTGATTACTTTCTACCAGAGCTAGTTGGATCCTTTGTTTCCTTCTCAGGAATTGAGATTATGCTCCTTAATAAAGTTTCTAGCTTGCTTTCTGAGAATAGTGTGTCTTGAAGTGGTTGTCAGCATTTTTTGGCTTTCCAAACATTACCTCTGTCTGAATAGTAGCATAAGCTCTGATGTCAACTTGGCTCCGTAGCCACGCCTCCTTCTCTGCCCCATAATCTTGATTGGAAGACTGTATCTTCTAGTGCAGAAGATAAGGTAAGCAGTAAGAAGAATGTGTAGGTTGATAATTTTTAACAGATTGTGGTCTTGTTTTGTAATGAATAAAGAACTTTACATATTCATAGTCTTTCAGGTTTTTTTGTAGACCACATAAAGCATATTAAAGAGTAGCCAATTAGGTTAGAATGAAGTATCTGAAAGTTTAGACTGGTGTCTTGAGACTTCACTAGTTATGTATTTTGGGCCATACATGCAAGTCGATGAAGAACTTCATATTCATTTGATGGCAAAGTATATTTTTGAGGGGTAAAGTATACCTATGGGCACCCTTTCACTTTGTTTGCCTATAACCATTGTCACAGAGTACATAGCTGGAAAAGAGAGTGCAGATTTTGAAGCAGGATTCTCTTGTGGCTGCAATATATGGATCTTATTATCCTTGCCATGCAAAGGTTATTCAAATTTCTCTACTGCTTCCCAGGTTCATTAGCTCACATTTTTCATCTGTGGTACTGCCTGGATTTCTTTTAGCAGTAGCCATAGGCAGTAGCATTTAAGTCCTCATTCAGCTTCTATATCTCCTGTAGTAGTTCATCCTTAAGTATGTTTAGGTAAGTGAACTTTTTTGGAGATGTTTAAATTCCATATAAAGTTTTTTTTTAATTCTCTAAACAAATTGAAGTCATGAAAATACTCCTTGTATTCCTCTTATAAAACATAGGCTGTAAAAAGAAAAGGAAGAAAAAACTATATATATATATATATATATATATATATATATATATATATAGTGCTACTGTACACTGCGGTGGTGGTGCTGCCGGTAGCGTTGTCGCCTCACAGCAAGACGTTGTCCCGTTCGATTCTCAGCTAGAGCATCTTCTGTGAGGAGACATACGTGAATGGGCGTACCTTCGTTGAAGGTTGTGCATCAGGGCTGGCAACTCGGCACGTAAAAATCCACTGCCAATCATTAGCGGACCGGAGTTCTGCTGTGGCGACCCCTAACCG